>NC_092375.1:145018591-145325201 GCF_030028105.1 Mobula birostris | reverse complement strand
AACAATTCCTGTACCCTACCATCTTTTCCCTGTCTCATTGGAACGTACCTATGCAGAAGCCCATGCAAATATCCCCTGAAAATTTGCCACATTTCTTCTGTACTTTTCCCTGAGAACATCTGTTTCCAATTTATGCTTCGAAGCTCCTGCCTGATAGCCTCATATTTCCCCCTTACTCCAATCAAACGTTTTTCTATCTTGTCTGTTCCTATCCCTCTCCAATGCTATGGTAAAGGAGATAGCATTGTGATCACTATCTCCAAAATGCTCTCCCACTGAGAGACCTGACACCTGACCAGGTTCATTTCCCAACACTAAATCAAGTACAGCCTCTCTTGTAGGCTTATCTACATATTGTGTCAAGAAACCTTCCTGATCACATCTAACAAACTCCACCCCACCTAAACTCTTCACTCTAGGGAGATGCCAATCAATATTTGGGAAATTAAAATCTCCCATCACAACAATACTTATTATTACACCTTTGCAGAATCTGTCTCCCTATCTGCTCCTCGATTTCTCTGTTACTATTGGGTGGTCTATAAGAAACACCCAGTAGAGTTATTGACCCCTTCCTATTCCTAACTTCCACCCACAGAGACTCTGTAGACAACCCCTCCATGTCTTCCTCCTTTTCTGCAGCCATGACACCATCCCTGATCAACAGTGCCATGCCCCCAACTCTTTTGCCTCCCTCTCTGTCCTTTCTGAAACATCTGAAGTCTGGCACTTGAAGTAGCTATTCCTGTCCCTGCACCATCCAAGTCTCTGTAATCATAGCTCCAAGTATCGACCAATGCTCTAAGCTCATCCGCTTTGTTCATAATACTCGCATTAAAATAGACACATCTCAAACCATCGGTCTGAGCGTGTCCCTTCTCTATCAGTCACCTATCCTCCCTTTTGCACTGTCTCCAAGCTTTCTCTATCTGTGAGCCAACCTCTTTTTCGTCCATCTCTTCAGTTCGGTTCCCATCCCCCAGCAATTCTATTTTAAACTCTCCCTAATAGCCTTAGCAAACCTCCCTGCCAGGATATTGGTCCCCCTGGGATTCAAGTGCACCTGTCCCAAATGAGATCCCAATAATCCAAAAATTTGAATCCCTGCCCCCTGCTCCAATCCCTCAGCCATGCATTTATGCTCCACCTCATTCTATTCCTATACTCACTGTCATGTGGCACAGGCAGTAATCCCGAGATTACTACCTTTTGAGGTCCTGCATGTCAACTTCCTTCCTAACTCCCTGTAGTCTGCTTTCATGACCTCCTCCTTTTTCCTCACTATATCGTTGGTACCAATATGTACCACGACCTCTGGCTGTTCTCCTTCCCACTTCAAGATATCATGGACACGATCAGAAACATCCCAGACCCTGGCACCTGGGAGGCAAACTACCATCCGTGTTTCTTTCCTGTGTCCACAGAATCTCCTGTCTAACCCCCTAACTATAGAGTCTCCTATCACTGTTGCCATCCTCTTCCTTTCCCTACCCTTCTGAGTCACAGAGCCAGACTCTGTGCCAGAGGCGCAACCACTGTTGCTTCCCCCAGGTAGGCCATCTCCCCCAACAGTACTCAAACAGGAGTATTTATTGCTAAGGGGGACAGCCACTGGGGTTCTGTCTAGCATCCACCTCTTGCCCTTCCCTCTCCTGACTGTTACCCACTTATCTGTCTCCCCAGGCCGTGGAGTGAGTACCTGCCTATAGCTCCTCTCTATCACCTCCTCACTCTCTCTGACCAGATGAAGGTCATTGAGCTGCATCTCCAGTTCCCTAACACGGCCCCTAAAGAGCTGTAGCTCGATGCACCTGATGCAGATGTGGCCATCCAGGAGGCTGGGAGTCTCCAGGACCTCCCACATCTGACACCAAGCACAGAAAACCAGCCTCACACACATACCTTCTTTCTGTATTCTACACAGATATCCTACCTTGCCTCGACCCTTTATCACCGAAGCCCCATTGAGCCAAAGCCTCCTTACTCTGTCTTTTTAAACTCTTCTTGCTGTTCTCACTGGCTGACCTCCACGTGCTTACGCAGTCATGTCCTGTTCAAACCGCTGAAGGAATGTTAAGTGATCTGTTTCCGGGAACTGTGAATTACATTGAACAGGAACGAGTTTTCAGCCCATCTTGCCATACTACCCAAATAATTACTGTTTAATTAACCATCTTGGGGTTCTTTTAAGTCAAGTTGATGATTCAGAATGAACTTGAAGGAATAGTTAGGGAGTTAGGGACAACGTTGCTGCTGATGGATGATATAATACAGAAATTATCAGCATTTATCCAGCGCCTCTTGTATTGGCTTCCATGTTTTGAAGCATAGATCAGACATTTTATTCTATCCTATGCCTGGAATAAAATTATTCTCTTTTTAGTATCTAGTATGTTATTTAAAATGTAACCATTGCAAGATCACTATGCAAGCTTATTAATGAGGTACAGACAGTACTGTATTTAATTTGAAGAAGAATACTCAGTTGTGTTGGGATTCAAATCAACATTATTGTGCTAATAACACTCAATATAATCACAAAATTTATTCACATACACTTCATTTCCAGAAATGAATGAATTTTACCACAACGTCATGTCGTGCAGTAACACTGTATTTTGCTGAATCCCACATAATAGTAATGGCATGAATTATATGTGACTAATTTGTTTAACTGCTATGTACTGTGGTTAGTAAATGCTTTATTTGATTAGGGACTGTGTTTTGCACAGCAAGTTTGAATTAAAGCTGAAACATTAAATTCTCCCAGTTCTACTGGGCAGGTCCATTCCAGTTTTGCTGTATTGAATCTAACTAATTACATTTCCACAGCGTAGTCAGTGCTTATTTCTCTTCACGCCCACTCTTGTATTCTCTTCTTCCTAATTACATGTAATCCTTCATACTCTTTTGTAATTTCCATTCCTTTGCTGACTCCTCCATTTACAGTAGCTTTTCCTTTTTAAAGATGAGATTTCAGTCATTTCAGGTCACTTTCTACTTTGAGGAAATAGAAACCATCTTAGCAACAGCGAATTTTAATATTGTTTTACCAAAAGAGATAACTGAATGCACATTAGCTCATCTTCCCTGGTGTTGGTCATGGTAACTCAGTTGTTTTGGTTAAGTTGAGGGCAACAGCAATGTGTTTGTGTCTCTTCTACAGAAATAGAGCTCAATTGTTGTGTATTTAATATTTCAGTAATATTTGAGAAATTTTGTGTATATAGGTTGATAAAGCATTCTTCATTTAAATAATTCATGGCAGATTATATGTATAAATATGCAAATCACATACATTACCATGTGATATGCACATGCCTCGCTTAAAGTAAACACTAAATTAGACTGATATTTTGGACTCTTATCTCTTCCTTTGAATTAATGTTTTGAAGTTACAAAATGCAACAGTATCAATGACATATTTTAAAAATGAACCCAAGATGGCTACTCACCTGTAGAAGTGCAGCAAGGAATGGTCGAGTTTATATAAAAAAAAGGGAGAATAAGGAAGAATTCATGGGTTCATAAAGTGAGTACAAGGTGATAATTATTATCATAAAAAGAGCAGAAATGGCTGGCTACATCAGAAAAATTGACACATTTGATTTCACAACAGAAAACCGGATTTTATATACTGAACAAATTCAACAATATTCATAGAGGCAAATTAAATAGCCAATGAGAAACAAGTAGCTATTTTGCTGAGTGCATTGGATTTAAAGGCATACATTTTGCTTTGAAGTTTAATTGCTCCAACCAAACCATCCGAAATGAGCTTTGCTGATATTATGAAAGTGATGCAGGAACATTTAGAACCTAAACCATTGTTGACTGCAGAATGCTGTACTTTTCATAAGCGGAATCAAAAAGAAAGGGTGTCCATTTCAGTGTACCTGGCTGAATTAAAGAGATTTTCTGAACAATATCAGTTTAATGATAGGATAAACAAGGCACTGAGAGATCATTCACTTTGTGAAATCTTAATAGAAAAAATGTAGATATGGCTCCTAACTGAAGCACAACTTACATTTAAAGGAGCAGTTGAAATAGCTGTATTAATGGAATCAGCAGACAGAGCCGCAATTGAGTTGCAATCAGGAAAGTGAGCGTGAAATATATAAGCAGAAACTGCCTGAATGAACAAATTGTGTTATTGTTGTGACGGTTTCAAAGACAACAGACCAATGCAGATTTAGAGATGAAACTTGTAGAAAATGCAACAAAGTAGGACACAAAAAAAAGTGTCAGCCAGGTAAAAATAAATGGATTACACAGGGAAGAGAAAAAGCTAAAAAGTAAAGTTGCAGTTTCGAAAACAGCACTAATCTATATGCTGCTGATGAAAAAGCTGATAATGATGAGACTGATACAGGTTTGTGTAGTCTTGAGATTTGTTGTTAAAACTAACACTAGACAAGCCATAAGGCTTACACCAGAAGTGAATGGAAAATTAATTAAAATGGTGTTGGACACCGATTCACCTGTTTCAGTCATTCCACAAGATGAGTTTGGAAGGCATTTCAAAGTTACTAAACTGAAGCCTGCAGATATCCAACTAAGAACTTATACTGGAGAAAAGATAACTCCTGAGGGAATGACACTTGTGACTGTGAAATACAACAACCAACAAGCCACATTGAGTTCGTATGTGGTTTAAGAACAAGAGGACCAGCATTGTGGCGATGTGAGTGGCTGAGACAACTACAACTGGATTGGAGATCCATCTGCCATTTGCATGCCACAATCCCTTCAATAAAGTCGGCTGAAAGCGAATTAGAAAGGTTTTGGATGATGCCACAACGGTCTCCATGCCAAACACCATGAACTGTTGTCCAACAGAGGACAAACAGGTGTCAGTGCCAACTTCTGTGCCTCTGGTTGGAAAGCATATTGGACCAACGGAGGACCATGCTGCTCAGAGGAATCATGAAAATGACAAAGCAGTGGTCCAACTACAACAGTTTTTGTGGGCAACATAACTGAAAAAGCTTTTGATATGTTAATCAGGCAGGTACTTGTGAAATGTGGCTTGGTTTTAAGCTGGAAATGAGTTCAAGGTGCTTCAGGAAGGTTGCAAGCATTTGGTTTTTGTGAGTATAAAGAACCAGAATCTACATTGTGTGCACTAAGGTTATTGCATGAATTTCCAGTGGGAGACAAAACACTGCTTGTAAAAGTAGATTCAAAGACCAAAGCCCAGCTGGATGAATGGAAGACCAAAAAGAAAGGATTCGATGAAGATGCAAAAAGATGATTTGTCACATGATATTATGGATGAGGAAATGAAGAGTAGAGATATGGTTGTAAAGGGAGCAATAGAAGGACTAACAAGAGAACACTGCAGTGAATTAAAAGCACTTTCCCAAGATCAAAATGCACAAGCTAGAAAAAGAAAATGTAAGAATAAAGGTATCCAGAGCTGTCAAGACCATTTCCCGCAGTCTCAGAATAATCTCCTACCACGACCACAGAGGAGGCCCTAGAACATGAAATTGTTTCACAGCCACCAGTCTCACTTGCCAAGCAGAGTGATTCCCCTTGACAGGAAAGACTTCATCCCACAAGAGTAAGAAATCCTCCACAGCAATTAAATCTTTAGGCCTGAATGGGACAATTTATCACTTACTATGCTGTGGGTGTCTGTATATAGTAGTTGCATTATATATTGTGCTGTGTATTTAGTTGAGATGCATTCACTATTGAGTTGGAGTTTGTAACTAAGCAGACAGGAGTGTTGTGTATTTAATATTTAAGTAAAAATTGAGTTATATTGTGTGTGTGTATATATATATATATTGGTTGATAAAGGATTTTGTTTGTTTAAATAACTCGTTATTGGTTATATGTATAAATATGTGAATTGCATACATCACACTACCATGTAATACATGCACCTCACTTGAAAGTAGGCCTGAAGTTAGACTCACATTTTGGATTCCCATGTCTTCCTTTGAATTAGTTTAATGTTTCGAAGTTAGAAAATAAAACATGAATGTCCTTTACATTTATTTGGGATAAATTTGCTATTTATGTAAAGTTGATGAAGTTATGAGGATATTTTACATTTATTTCAATTCCCCTTGGATGCAGAGTAGCCAGTTCTGCAACCCAGTCTCTATCCACTTTGTTTTAGCAAACTTTTATCAATTAATTTTAATGTTCCAATTGTCAGCTAAGGACTGACAATATTTACTGAAGCCTTTCCAGGTCAAAAACATTTCAACAGTGATCTGTTTAAGAGAATAGAAATTCATATAAGGAAAGCCTCGGTGGTTGAAATTTCTTTAGGGCCATTGCCTGGTAACTGTGCTAAGGTGATTATTTTCTGAATCATTAATAGTTTCTTGTTGGCAATTTTCCAGCAACTTTGCCCATTTTAAGGAATTATTTTCTTCCTTGGTGTAATTTATTTTCAGCCTATAAATGGGGTGGAAAAGTTGACAAAAAATCAGTCATGTTACACTTACAGCAACAATAATGATGGTCATATCTACCTTCTATAGGTTCTTTCCCAAGTTCGGCATTGTCCATCACGAACAATAGTGGTCTAAGTATCTTACTTTGAAAGTTCATTCTTGCTGGCCTGGAGCTGGGAAGAAACCTCTGTGGCCCTGACAGAGATGTTTGTAATTTTGTTAGCTACGAGTTAGGAAATGGATGACTGGAGAGTGGCTAATGTATATTTATTTAAGAATGTCTGCAAGAGAGAGTGAACCTAACATCAGTGGTGAGAAAGTTACTGTTAGGTATTCTGGGAAACAGGATCTACCAGCATTTGGAAAGGCAATGGGATATGATTTTTGAAGATATAACCATGAGCTTGTTGAGTGCAGAGTGGTGGACATTGTCTAGCAAGCCTATTGGCAAAGTCCTGCATGGTAGGCTGTTCAGGAATGTTGCATCACATGGGATCCAGACTGAGCTAACTAATTGGAAGCAAAATTTGGTAGTAGGAGTCAGAGGGTGCTCATGGAGCCTTGATTTTTGGATTGGAGACCTGTGACCAGCAGTGTACAGTAGGAATCTGTGCTGGGCTCCCTGTTCTTTATCATTTATATTCAGGATTTGGATGACAGTGTAGTATGGCTGGTATGTTGGTGGGTGACACCAAAATTGGTAGAATGAGGGCTAGTGCAAAGGATTAATGAAGAATACACTAGCATCTAAGTCACCTGGGAAAGTGGGCCATGGATTGGTAGATGAAATTTAATTCCAACAAGTATTTCATTTTGGCAAGTTAAACCAGGGCAGGTCGTCAAGAGTGTTGCATAGCAGGGAGCTCTTTGGGTACAACTACATATTTCCCTGGAAGTTGCAATACAGGTTGACACAGTGGTAAAGAATATGTTTGGCACATTTGTCCTCATTCATCAGGTCATTGAGTACAAGAGTTGGGATGCCATGTTATAGCTGTAAACGATGTTTCTCAGCACAAGAGATTCTGCCGATGGTGGAAACCCAGATCAATACACAAAATGCTGGAGGAACTCAGCAGGCCAGGCAGTAAGTATGGAGGGGAATAAGCAATTAATGTTTCTGGCTGAGACCCAGCATCAGGACCAGAATGGAAGGAAGAAGAAGCCAGAATTTGAAGTTGGGGGGGTGCAGGGGAAGGAGGATAAGCTGGCAGGTGATAGGTGAAACCACATGAGGGGGAAGGTGGGTGGGTGGGGCAGAGGGATGAAATAAGAAGCTGGAAGGGGATAGGTAGAAGAGGTAAGGGGCTGGTGAAAAGGGAATTTGAGAGGAGAAGAGATTGGACCATGGGAAAAGGGAAGGAGGAGGGTCACCAGAGGGAGGTGATGGGCAGGTGGGGAGAAGGGACGGGGTAAGAGGGGAGCCAAATGGGTAATGGAATAAGAGAGATGTGTGTGGGAGGAGAAATTATCAGAAGCTAGAGAAATTGATGTTCGTGCTGTCAGGTTGTAGACTACCCACTTGGAATATGAGGTGCTATTCCTCCAGCCTGAATGTGGTCTCACTGTGGCTGTAGAAGCCTTGGACTGACATGTCAGAATGGGGATGGGGAGAAGTTTCTGAGACTGTGCTTGGAATATCGTGTGCAATTCAGTTTGCCTAGCTGCAGAAAAGAAGTCATTACACTGGAAAGAATAGGACAGACCAGACAGGCTGGGTTTGTTTTTCCTAAAGCATAGAATGCTGAGAGGTGACATTATAGAAGTGTAACAAATTATGAGGAGCATAGATAGGTGAACGGTCAGACCTTTTCCCAGGATAAGGGAATCTAAAACTAGAGGGCATGGGTTTAAGCCCAGGGGAGGAAGTTTTCAAGTGGACATGAGATGCAACTTTTTCCACACTGGTGGGTAGATAAAACGAGTTTCCAAAAGAACTTGTATTGCATAACTCTACGGCTATACCTAATTCTGTGTTGGTGGGATCTGAACTTGTAATTCTGAAAATTACTGAAAACAGACCAACTCAACTCTAACAACAGGAATTCTGCAGATGCTGGAAATTCAAGCAACACACATCAAAGTTGCTGGTGAACGCAGCAGGCCAGGCAGCATCTCTAGGAAGAGGTACAGTCGACGTTTCAGGCCGAGACCCTTCGTCAGGACTAACTGAAGGAAGAGTTAGTAAGAGATTTGAAAGTGGTAGGGGGAGGGGGAGATCCAAAATGATAGGAGAAGACAGGAGGGGGAGGGATGGAGCCAAGAGCTGGACAGGTAATTGGCAAAGGGGATATGAGAGGATCATGGGACAGGAGGTCCGGGGAGAAAGACAAAAGGTGGGGGGGGGGGGGGGATCCCAGAGGATGGGCAAGGGGTATTTGCCCATCCTCTGGGTTTCCCCCCACCCTTGTCTTTCTCCCCGGACCTCCTGTCCCATGATCCTCTCATATCCCCTTTGCTAATCACCTGTCCAGCTCTTGGCTCCATCCCTCCCCCTCCTGTCTTCTCCTATCATTTTGGTTCTCCCCCTCCCCCTCCCACTTTCAAATCCCTTACTAACTCTTCCTTCAGTTAGTCCTGACGAAGGGTCTCGGCCTGAAACGTCGACTGTACCTCTTCCTAGAGATGCTGCCTGGCCTGCTGCGTTCACCAGCAACTTTGATGTGTGTTGCAACTCAACACCACCCGAGATTGGATTTCAAATTTAATTTAAGACCACAAGTTTAAAATTAAAGTCAATTTAGCAGACAACTCAGTTAGACAGAAGTTAAAAAGGTCAGGCTTTAAAGGAAATGGAACTAAATACGTAAGAGTTGGCAAGACAAGGTAGTGTAAATAAGGACATAGAAACAGGCATCAGCTTTCCTAACAAAAACCTCTCAATTTCAAGAGCAAAATTTTTAATTGACTAAATGCCACCACCTTTTGCAATTTTCCTTGACCCTATCAGTGTAGAGAAGGGTTGTCTAAGTTGATTTCTAGCAAAGAGGTTCCAATTGTGTTGTTGGGTTTGTGGGCAAGACTAATTGTGGATGGGATTTGTAGATTAATTAGTCTACAACAGGTTCAATCTCAGGAAGTTGATGTCATTCTGGATTATTCTTGCTGAATGTTGCACCTGACCTCCAGCAAACATCCAAAATGGTTGTATCTCATTTTCAGAGTTAATGGGAAACTCTTTGATGTACGGTAGCCTGCATTTCAGAACCAAGGTTACCTAAACCTCAGTAGCTGAGATGTGTGCGCAGGCAAAGCTTATGTTTGTGTAGCCTTGGTGGCTGAGCTTCATGACATTGTCACTTCTTCCTTTAAGTCACAGAAGAGAACGGGTTTTGTCTTCATTTACAAGACCAAGACCCTTTGCCAATTTTCCTCTGCTCTCACCAACACTATTAAACCTCATGGTGAGTCATTGGGCATAATGGATCACCTCTCATACCTCTGGGTGGAGACAGACACTAGTGGTAAATTCACCACCTCCTTCAATGTAGAAGCACAGACTTTGGTTTATTGGGGAATAGGGTAGTTGAAGATGAAGACTTCAGACCTACATGAAACTCAGCCCATTGATACTTCAGAGACAGTCTACTTACAGCAAGTACCTTGAGAAACGAGAAAAATAACCTATTGCTGTCTTGGGCAGATCCTTGAAATTCACTGGGAAGATAAGTGAACCAGTGCTGATGTTCTCTCCCAGTACTGAATCCTTAATTACAATCAGTTGGTTGCGCTGAATGAACCAGAGCACCTGCATGCCCGAAACGCATCACATAAGGAGACTACCAGGTGGACAGAAAAGTTCAAGGACATGCTCAAAGCTTCCTTGACATAATGTTCTCCCCAACTCATGTCAACCTCAGACGTATAATCACTCAGAGTGGAAGAGTACTTGAGGACCATGAAGTTACATACGCGGTGGCACAACAGTGTAGTGGTTAGCACGATGCTTCACAGTACCAGCGGCCTGGGTGCAATTCCTGCTACTCCCTGTAAGGAGTTTCTACATTCTTGCCGTGACCATGTGGGTTTCTTCCAGGTGCTCCGGTTTCCTCCCACAATCCAAAGACGTACCTGTTGGTAGGTTAATTGGCCATTGTAAATTGTTCAATGATTAGGCTAGGATTAAATCGGGTGATTGCTGGGTGGCATGACTTGAAGGGCCGACTCTGTGTAGTATGTCAATAAATAACATAGAAAATCTACAGCACATTACAGGCCTTCAGCCCACAATGCTGTGCTGACCATGTAATCTACTCTAGAAGCTGCCTAGAATTTCCCTACTACATAGCTGTCTACTTTTCTATGCTCCATGTACCTATCTAAGAGTTTCTTAATAGACCCTATTGTATCCGCCTCTACCACCTTCGCTGGCTGTGCACTCTACGCACCCTCCATTCACAGTGTGATAAACTTACCTCTGACATCCCCCTTGTATCTACAAACTTTGTACTTCCTAGCACCTTAAAACTAGGTCCCCTCGGGTTAGCCATTTCAGCCCTGGGAAAAAGCCTCTGGCTATCCACACAATCAATGCCTCTCATCATCTTATACACCTCTATCAGGTCAGTAAATATCAGACATTGCTAGAAGCCCTGTGTAAGTGATGGATAGAGTTGAATGCCTCACACCCACCTTCCCTCTCAGTCCCAACTGTGGAAGTTGCCGTTTCCCCCCTAGGACTCCTCAGCCACATCAGAACCTAGCAGGTCTCCCTCAATCCCAAGGGATCATCCAGTTGTTTACTCCTGAAACCTGATCTTTTATTTTGAAAGATTTGGAAATTTCAAAGTGTGTGTAATTACATTCCAAGGTAAGCTTTAAAGGGAGAACTTCAAACCATTCCAGAAATGTGCATAAGCTAAGTGTTTTTTTTCCCCAAATAAGGCGGGGGGGGGGGGTTTGCCTTTCACTCAGAAAGGAAACATCTCCCACTTACGTATCTAAACTCGAAGCTGGAGACAGTTCCTTCATGAAAACAAAAAAACCTACAGATTCTAGAAGTCAGAAATAAAATCAAAAGATGCTGGAACACTCAGCAGGTCAGGCAACAACTATAGTCAGAGACGCTGAGTTAACACTTCTCTCTTTTTCAATCTTTTTATTAAATTTCAAAATTAATAAACATAACAGTAATAATAATGATACAAAGAGATCTGGATTACATTAATAACAGTTAACATGTACAAGCACAGATTCCAAGTAACAAATGTAGTTTAACTGCCCAATCTCTTAGCAACTAACCATGAAAAAGGTATTTTATAAAGAGAAAAAAAACCCTTAAACTAAAACAAAACAACCAAACTTAAAAAAAAAAACAAAGATTGGACTGTCATATTACATTGGCTAAAATTATTATTTGTCGTTAACTCCGCTCCTCTATACATGAACAAAAAATTACTACAAAGGATTCAGAAATGGTCAACTTACATCATATGAAAATATTGAATAAATGGCCTCCAAGTCTCTTCAAATTTAACCGAGGGAGCCGTAATACCGCTCCTAATTTTTTCTAAGTTTAGGCATGCTATCATTTGGGAAAACCATTTAAGTATAGTAGGGGGATTGGAACCTTTCCATTTAAATAAAATGGATCTTCTGGCTATTAATGTAACAAATGCAATTAGACGACAAGCTGATGAGGATAAATGACTAGAGTCTATCACTGGTAGTTCAAAAATTGCAGTAAAAGGATGAAGTCGTGAGTTAACACATCAGGTGGCAAAATCTTCATCAGAAATGTCCGACCCACTGAGTGCTTCTATAATTTTCTGGTTTTATCACAGTTCCTTCGCAGTGTTGCCTTTATCCTGGAATCTCTCAACTTCACAAACATTTACACATCTCTCACAAGGGAAATGTTTGGGAGGGAAACTGGGACAGGGATTGTGATTCAAAAAATCCACAACACATTCTGCCTGGAACAGGTCTTTAAAAGAGTCTTTGAACTTACACATGGTGCCCATGACAGAAATGTGCAACTTACATGTTCCTCGTGGTCTAGAAATATATCTGGCCTTGTACTCAGAAGGAAGGACTTGGCCTGACTGAATCCCTGGTGCAAAGCCCCAGGACTGGACAGAAAACAGAGTCTTCTGCCACAGCTTCTGCAGGGACCTGTCCTGGCCACCGCCTGGTTCAATCAGAGATAATGGTGGTAATGTAGTTGGCTGCCTTTTTAAAAAAATTAATTGTCCTAGAAAATCCCTAGTTCCATCTGTATGACCTCTGTTGGTTTTACAAGAAAACTGGCTCCCTTTCAATATCATAAGTGATTACCAATTTTCCTTTTGAGATATAGGAGGTTCTGTGCCATATAGTACTGCTGGCAACCCCAGTGTGAATTGAGGCTAGACGTGAGAACAAAGGCAAAGTTACAGATAATCTCCTCCTTAGCTCTTGCTCAAACAAAGCTGTTTATAACATGGTCCAACCAATAACCAAAAGGATCCCAGTATTTTGAATCATTTTAGAAAACGGGGCTTTTAATAACCTCAGTTCATTCCATGCAGTTTAACAGTCTGGGAAGTAATTTTACAGTGTATTCCCCATTCTGAAGAAACATTCGCTATGAAGACATCATTTAGCAAAAACAAGCCAGTGTTAAGAGAGGAAATAAAATTATGTTTATGGTTTTTCATAATCTATAAATGGAACAAAATATAGTTTCTCAATGAGGGAGCTGCAAATTTGTTCATCCACACATATTCTCTCAATGAATGAATTACTAATCCCTTACCATGTAATACTACATCTTCACTTTTCTATATATTTTTTTTGGTGACTTGTTTCAATGAACCCTCAGACCTTGGTACATTTACTAACGTGACTTTTCATTTCATTACCTTAAATTTTGTCACAAAAGGGCATTTGAATACATCTAATGACAAAGCCATTTCCTTGCCGCATACAAGCAGATCAATTTCAATTGGAACATCCAGCTCGATCACTTATCTTTGCTTTAAGTTTTCTTGTGGGAATTCATGAAATAGCACCATTAAAGCAGTTTCAGATATGCGTGATAGTGCTGCGAATTATACCTACATACAGGGATGATTCATCCTTTGTTTCATAAATTTTTTTACAGTGTTCCTTTGACTGTGATAACAATGCCTTCTCTGTGTATGGCTGCAAGAAGGAGGTGTGACTCCAGTGACACCTATGACTAAACTGCATCTTATGTTAAGTGTGAAGTAGGCTTTAAACAGGTTCAGGAAGTTAAATTACCTTGAATGTTCTTTTCTGAGGCTTGAGTGCTACCATATCGCCAACTCATTTGTTCCGGTATGTGAGATAATAGAAAACTAAGTTGTTCGATTAGCAGCTGAAGGAAGAAATGGGTGGGTTTGGGATGGAAGTGCTTTTGATATGTGTCAAATGTTATTTTCCATTGAACAGCAGCCATTGACTTGAGGAAGGGGGCAGTGTACGTGCTGCTGTCTAAGTCAACAGTGTTGAGAGCTTCAAGTTCCTGGGAGTGAACATTAGCAACAGCCTGCCCTGGTTCAACCACATGGATGTCACTGCCAAGAAAGCTCACTAACACCTCTATTCCTCAGGAGGCTAAAGAAATTCATCATGTCCCTGTTGACCCTCACCAATTTTTATAAATGCATCATAGGAAGCATCCTGTCTGGCTGCATCACTGCATGCTATGGGAACTGCTCTGCCTGTGACTACAAGAAATTACAATTTCTAAGACTCAAAGATCATTTATTATTAGCATACAGCCCCGAGATTCATCTTTCCCACAGACAACCACTAAATAAAGAAAACCATGGAATCTGTTCAAAGAAAAAAACAGCAAACCCCCCCCTCACCTGTGCAAAAAAAACCAAATCACGCAACCAGCAACAAAAAATATGAGCGAATGAACACAGAAAATAAAACACAAAACTGAAAGAGTCCAAGCATTTTTCAGTTCAGTCAATGTTCATTATCTGCAGGCCGCCCCAATTCAAAGTCACCCAAAATAGCAACAGAAAAAGGAGTGACCAGAAACCAGAAACACATCATAACGTGAACTACAGGGTCCAATCCACAAACCACGTCAATTAAACATTAACCAAGGACTCCGACAGCATCAAGAGAGAGAGCGACCATTCAAAAGCAGGGACCTTCCTTCAGGAGCAACGATTGAGAGGGAAAGAGAGACTGTCCCACGGGGAAACCTTCCTCCGGCAGTAGAGAGCGAGAGGCTGAAGACGATACTGAACACCCTACCACCATCCGCACTCACCTCGATGATTTAAATCTTCCACAGCGCCTTAATCAGTGAGATCAGTGAGAAATGGAGTTGATCATGGGCCTCTCGGCCTTGAGGCCATACACTTGGTTTGTAGCCTCCCAGAGACAGCAAAGTGCCCGATCGCTCAAGCGGCCCTGATAAGAGAGTTGTGGTTACAGTCCAGCACATCATGGACACTAGCCTCCTTTCCACGGACTCTGTAAAACAACTAGCATAATCAAAGACCCCACCCACCCCGGACAATCTCTCTTCACCCATCAGACAGAAGATACAAAAGCCAGAAATAATGTACCACCAATCTGAAGGACAGTTTCTACCTGACTGTTATAAGCTTCCCTAGTACAATAAGATGGATATTTAAACTCACAATCTACCTCATTATGATCTTACACCTTATTGTTTACATGCGCTGCACTTGCTCTGTAGCTGTTACACTTTATTCTGCATTGTTATTGTTTTACCTCAATATATTGTGTAATTAATTGATCCGTGTTAACAGTATGCAAGTTAAGCTTTTCTCTGTATCTCAGTACATGTGACAATAATAAGCCAATTCCAATTCCAGTCTGTATTGACTGTGTTTCCCACCAGATATGTTCATTCAACTTTCAGTTTAGTGACTCAGCAGATGGTGCTAATGCTTTATAGCTTCAGAAACCTAGTGTGGCAACCCACTTTCTAGCACCCACGAACCGGCTCACGAAACAGCGCGCGCAGGCAGAGGGCCGGCCCCAAAAAGGGCGCCAGGCCATCTTCACCAGCAGGGGGAAAATCCCACGCGCGGAAAGGGTCTGGGAATATGCATTCCCCACAGCAATCCCGCCCAGGGAGGGCAGGAACGGGAAGGCTATAAAGCAGGCCGCAAAGTTTGAATAAATCTCTTTTATCGCAACTCTAACTCACCGACTCCGTGTGGTTATTCTAGCGCTGTGTGTAGCACACCGCTATACTAGCTTCATTTCTGACCGCTGAGGCTGTTTGTGTTAAGTTTGCTTGTGAATTTATGGGTTTCTCTTGAGAGCTCAGATTCATCTTGCATTCGAGGACAAACTGGTTGGTAGGTAACCTGGCTCCTGGGGTAAGTGGGTGGTAGGAGAATGAGGGTGAGCCGACAGGCATGTGAGAATGAATGGGTTACAGGGAAATAAATGGCGGAAAGAGATTGATGGGACAGTTCTGAGAGCAGGATAGTATAGACCCAATGGGCCAAACACCCTTCTTCAATGTTGGAAGGAAATGTAAATATTGCACCCCGATCAATGAAATCCGTAAAAGGACATATTTTCATTCTTTCACTTTTTATTCAATAGAACCACCCAAAAAATATATTCTTCCTGAAGTGAACCCATTGATGCTCAGGATGACTTAAACTGAGAATTCTGATCTTCCAACCTATAAATCTTTCAATCCATAACGAAGTTCCTTATCTCTGCATCCTTAATGCGCCGTCTCCCACTTATTTCCCAGCCGATGACATCATATATTAATATATTAATTTCCACTTTCGGCCAGGCAGCATTTATAGGAAGAGGTACAGTCAACGTTTCGGGCCGAGACCCTTCGTCAGGACTAACTGAAAGAAGAGCTAGTAAGAGATTCCCCCTTTCTCCCCCTTTCTTTCTCTCTAGGTCACCCGTCCCATGATCCTCTCCCTTCTCCAGCCTGGTATCCCTTTTGCCAATCAACTTTCCAGCTCCATCCCTCCCCCTCCTGTCTTCTCCTATCATTTTGGATCTCTCCCCCCCCCCCACTTACAAATCTCTTACTATCTCCTCTTTCAGTTAGTTCTGACGAAGGGTTTCGGCCCGAAACGTCGACTGTACCTCTTCCTATAGATGCTGCCTGGCCTGCTGTGTTCACCAGCAATTTTTATGTGTGTTGCTTGAATTTCCAGCAGCTGCAGATTTCCTCGTGCTTGCATTTTTAAATTCACTCCTATACACCTCTGCATCGCCATCGAAGATTTTACAATAACAGTGGTGTCATCTGTGAATTTAAAATCGTGTTTGAGCCATGCTTAGCCACGTAATCACGTGTAGAAAGAGCAGACCAGCAGGCTATGTGCACATCCTTGAGGTACACCACTGTTTATTGTCAGTGAGGAGATGTTATCACCTATTATACTGACTGCAGTCCTCTGATGAAGAAGTCGAGTATCCGGTTGCAGAGGGAGGTGCAGAGGCCCAAGTTTTGAAGCTTTTTGAGGGGATGATGTTCTTGAATGCTGAGCTGTAATGGATATCCCTCACTGTTGTTCAGGTGTTCCAAAGCAGAATGAGGGACCAGTGAGATTGCGTCCACTGTACATCTGTTGCGGTAGAAGGTGAACTGCAGAATGTCTATGTCCTTGCTCAGGCAGGAGTTAATTCTAGCATAACTAAGCCCTCAAAGCACTTTATTTTGGTAGACATGAGTGTTACCAGTCAATATTCATTGAGGCAGCTCACTCTTCTCTTCTTGGGCACTAGTATGATTGCTGCCCTTTTGAAACAGGCAGGAACCTCAGACCACAGCAGTGAATCGTTGAGTTTATCCTTGATCACTCCGACCAGTTGGTCAACACAGGTTTCTAGTGCTCTGCCAGGTACACCATCAGGGCCTGATGTCTTGCGAGCATTCACACTCTTAAAGGATCTCCTGACATTTGCTTCTGATACAGAGATCACAGCATCACTAAGTGCTGTGGGGATTCACTCAGGTGTAGTGTTATTCTCCCTTTCAAAGCATGCTTAAAGGGCATTGACTTCAGCAGACAGTGAAGCATTACTATCATTTATGCTGTTAGGTTTTGCCTAATAGGAAGTAATGGCCTACAACATCCACTACACCTGCATTTGATTCAGGCTCTAATTTCACACAGAATTGCCTCCTTTTTTGGACAGCCCTTTCAGTCTCATAATGATCTTCCACAGGCTGGCACCACCTGTGAGTTTTTCCAAGTGTCCTTATCTCAGGGAGATTGCAGCTGTTCCAAGTTCACCTAAGATCAAGGGAAATGAGGGGCTATTTTATGCCTAATTAAACAAATTCCTTGACAGACTGAGAAGGAGGCGCCAAGCATTTTGTTATTTTACTTACTGAAAAATATATTGGAAAGGTACATGGACAAGGATAGATCTGGCCCTAGGGTTCTTAACTGGAAGAAGGCCAAATTTGAAGAAATGAGAAAGGATCTAAAAAGCGTGGATTGGGACAGGTTGTTCTCTGGCAAGGATGTGATCGGTAGGTGGGAAGCCTTCAAAGGAGAAATTTTGAGAGTGCAGAATTTATATGTTCCTGTCAAGATTAAAGGCAAAGTGAATAGGAATAAGGAACCTTGGTTCTCAAGGGATATTACAACTCTGATAAAGAAGAAGAGGGAGTTGTATGACATGTATAGGATGCAGGGAGTAAATAAGGTGCTTGAGGAGTATAAGAAGTGCAAGAAAATACTTAAGAAAGAAATCAGGAGGGCTAAAAGAAGACATGAGGGTGCCTTGGCAGTCAAAGTGAAGGATAATCCAAAGAGCTTTTACAGGTATATTAAGAGCAAAAGGATTGTAAGGGATAAAATTGGTCCTCTTGAAGATCAGAGTGGTCGGCTTTGTGCGGAACCAAAGGAAATGGGGGAGATCTTAAATAGGTTTCTTGCGTCTGTACTTACAAAGGAAACTGGCATGAAGTCTGTGGAATTAAGGGAAACAAGTAGTGAGATCATGGAAACTGTACAGATTGAAAAGGAGGAGGTGCTTGCTGTCTTGAGGAAAATTAAAGTGGATAAATCCCCGGGACCTGACAGGGTGTTCCCTCGGACCTTGAAGGAGACTAGTGTTGAAATTGCAGGGGCCCTGGCAGAAATATTTAAAATGTCGCTGTCTACAGGTGAGGTGCCGGAGGATTGGAGAGTGGCTCATGTTGTTCCGTTGTTTAAAAAAGAATCAAAAAGTAATCCGGGAAATTATAGGCCAGTAAGTTTAATGTCGGTAGTAGGTAAGTTATTGGAGGGAGTACTAAGAGACAGGATCTACAAGCATTTGGATAGACAGGGACTTATTAGGGAGAGTCAACATGGGTTCATGCATGGTAGGTCATGTTTGACCAATCTATTGGAGTTTTTCGAAGAGGTTACCAGGAAAGTGGATGAAGGGAAGGCAGTGGATATTGTCTACATGGACTTCAGTAAGGCCTTTGACAAGGTCCCGCATGGGAGGTTAGTTAGGAAAATTCAGTCGCTAGGTATACATGGAGAGGTGGTAAATTGGATTAGACATTGGCTCAATGGAAGAAGCCAAAGAGTGGTAGTAGAGAATTGCTTCTCCGAGTGGAGGCCTGTGACTAGTGGTGTGCCACAGGGATCAGCGCTGGGTCCATTGTTATTTGTCATCTATATCAATGATCTGGATGATAATGTGGTAAATTGGATCAGCAAATTTGCTGATGATACAAAGATTGGAGGTGTAGTAGACAGTGAGGAAGGTTTTCAGAGCCTGCAGAGGGACTTGGACCAGCTGGAAAAATGGGCTGAAAAATGGCAGATGGAGTTTAATACAGACAAATGTGAGGTATTGCATGTGGGAAGGACAAACCAAGGTAGAACATACAGGGTTAATGGTAAGGCACTGAGGAGTGCAGTGGAACAGAGGGATCTGGGAATACAGATACAAAATTCCCTAAAAGTGGTGTCACAAGTAGATAGGATCGTAAAGAGAGCTTTTGGTACATTGGCCTTTATTAATCAAAGTATTGAGTATAAGAGCTGGAATGTTATGATGAGGTTGTATAAGGCATTGGTGAGGCCGAATCTGGAGTATTGTGTTCAGTTTTGGTCACCAAATTACAGGAAGGATATAAATAAGGTTGAAAGAGTGCAGAGAAGGTCTACAAGGATGTTGCCGGGACTTGAGAAACTCAGTTACAGAGAAAGGTTGAATAGGTTAGGACTTTATTCCCTGGAGCGTAGAAGAATGAGGGGAGATTTGATAGAGGTATATAAAATTATGATGGGTATAGATAGAGTGAAAGCAAGCAGGCTTTTTCCACTGAGTCAAGGGGAGAAAAAAACCAGAGGACATGGGTTAAGGGTGAGGGGGGAAAAGTTTAAAGGGAACATTAAGGGGAGCTTCTTCACACGGAGAGTGGTGGGAGTATGGAATGAGCTGCCAGACGAGGTGGTAAATGTGGGTGCTTTTTTAACATTTAAGAATAAATTGGATAGATACATGGATGGGAGTTGTATGGAGGGATATGGTCCGTGCGCAGGTCAGTGGGACTAGGCAGAAAATGGTTTGGCACAGCCAAGAAGAGCCAAAAGGCCTGTTTCTGTGCAGTAGTTTCTATGGTTCTATGGATGAAGATGGCAGGGATGCACATTATGCCCTAATTGGGACAACAGAGACCTCCTGAGGCTTCAGCAGGAGGACACCTAATCAGAGAATGGTGGGCTTTAATGCAAGGAATGCAGAGTTTTAAATTAAAGCAACTGGATGCCAAGACACAAGAGACTTCTGCTGATGCTAGAAATCTTGAACAACGTACACAAAAAAATAGAGGAATTCAACAGATCAGGCAGCATCAATGGAGGGAAATGAACAGTCAATGTTTTGGGCTGAGACCCTTCATCAGGACTGGAAAGGAAGGGTCAGGAAGCCAACATGGATTGGCAAGACAAGAACAATGGACCACTAGATTTTGGTGTGCAATATTGGCTATTGTACATAGGAACTGGCTATTTGCAGAAGGAGGATTTTAGGAGTTTGGAACATAGCCAGGAGACCATTGGAGCACCACAATCCAGTGGGATGAGGTGAAATTTAAGAGCATATGCCCTCTAACAGTGGGAAATATTTCTACAGGGGCAGGGAGTTTTTAAGGTGAGAAGGGCAAGAGCTCATAGTTTATTCAGAGTTTAACGAGATACTGAGGTTCTGAATGGTTCAATTAAACTTGAAAGAGTTGGCAGCAATAGGATAGAACATTATTGCCACCAACTCATCTTCATCAAGAAGATGGCGTGTTTTATGTGTTTAGTAGCAGAGGCAAAAGGCACTAGATTAGATTTTCCCAAAAAATGAACTGAAGGGAAAGACATTTAATGGGATGTGGTTCTCCTTAAAACTGTCTAAGTGTAAAGTAACACTGCAGGAGTTGCAGCACACACAAAACTACAGGAGCTGACAGGGTTATGCAGGAGTAAAACCAGGAATTGTCAGTGTATAGGTAATGGCTAACTCCTTATCTTAAGATGCTTCAAAGGTGCAAAATGTACATGTAACACCTGTGTAGAGCTTGTCTTATCTAGTGTGACTGGTCGCCGCACTCTTTATGAGAAAAATCAAATTACATAGTACTACACTAGGTGCTAGCATGCCATCAGAAGCTCTAGCTATTTGAAGGAGGCAGTGAATAGAAAACTCACACTTCTGGAGGTAAGTTTTGCTTATAAAAAAACAAGATATACAAAATATTTACATGAGTAACACCAATTCAAAATTCCAGCATTTTGTTTAGGTTCCAAACCTCAGATATCAAACAAAAATCAAGTTCCTTTTTAGATACGATCAGTGAGATTCATTAGAATAACCTTTATTACTTCAATTTCTCCGACTAATTAGATCTAGTGTTATTCCCTATTTAAAAGTTTACAGACTAATGTTGCCCTTGTTATTTATCCCTAGTTAGTGAGGAACTGATTGAATTCCTGTTCTTAAGTATTGTGGTCAACTTCAGTTTCAGTTCCAGGTCTGTATGTCTACAAATTCAAATTCAACCCCCCCCCCCCGCCCCAAAATATATATATATTCAGCTCATCTCCCTTCACAACGATTCTCCAACATCACAACTTTTAAACAAAGTAAATCTCATTCAGTAACTTTAAGTCTTTGCAAAAATAAACAGTTCTTGCAGAAAATCTAATTCAGATCCTTTGACTGAAAATAAACTTGCACATCATGAAACATTCCATTCCCGCACTGGTTCTTCGAACTTGAGTGACCCGCCATCTTGTTTCTTGGTTCATTGGATGAAATAGTTGCTCATCCACAGAAAGTTAATTCACAATATTTACACAAAAAAAACTCACCAAATCCCTATGTGTGACTTAACAGAACTAATTCCCGAATACACGGTAGAGATCTTGGACACTCGTCTCTGCCGATATTGTCTCTTTATAGCTACTGCTTGTTTAGTCCTAGCTTCAATAAATCTTTTATCAGTATCGTCTCTCCTCCAGGGGTTCCACCCTGAAAACGTCCAGTAAGTAAGGTAGAGATACTCACTACTAATTCCACTTTTAGCAGTTTATATCTTTAGCTTCTAATAGTTTGCTGCGTTCTTCTCGCTTTCCCACACTGCATCAGCCTCGCCTCGTTCTTGCATAACTTTTTTTCAGGTTCTCTTTTTTAAAAACAATTCGATAAACCTCGTTTTCATCCCTCCTCAGGTACAGCTTTCTAACATTTCATCTTTTGGGTTTAATTCACCTGGGTTACATAAAGGTAGCAGCTAATTTCAAATTATGGAGTCCAGAGATACAATGTGAGGCAGAAAGAGAAATCATTGCTGGAAGTATTCTGCTTATAGGTAGATGGATAATGGACTCATGGAGTTGGAGTTCAGCTTTGTCAAAGCTAGAGAATATACGTACAGGGAGGAAGCACAATGGGCACTGTTGGAATTGGAGTTAGTACTGATTCTGTTTCACTCTACATGCAGTGACCTCTGTTTGAAGGTGCCGTTGTATTGTAATGAAATCTTTGTCACATTCTATCCATCCAATGCAATTTTTGGTGCATTTAAGGTCAGTCAGGAGTTGCATTATGGTATTTCAACATCCTTTCACTATTCAACTAACTTTAATATAAGCTCGATGAATAACGGAGATTGAAGGGAGTATCTTGCTAAACTGAACTGAATTCACCAGGATTTGTGTGGTTCAGGTTAATGTGTAGTGGTTAAGGTGATGTTCAATGAGGACATATTAAAACTCTACACTGATTGTTCTTTGTGTAACTCTTTTTACAATGAACCCTCACCATGGCTGTGTTACATAGCTAGCAGGATGGGAGACAAGATGTTATGTGTGGACTAGAGAGAGATGAGGATGTGATAACGGGCAATAGACAAGCAAAGCTCCCACTATCATATCCCCATTCACCAGTTCCCTCTCCTGGACAGCTGCATTTCTCTGCTGCCTCTCTGCTGGTGCATTCTTTGCTGCAGTTCAGAGGCTCATTGAAATGTCAAGGTCAAATCTAAAGCTTTACACATCCTATTTAAGATAATATCTGGAGTGTGCAGGCCTTATTGAAGGTTGCATGCATTCAGTTGTGATGTTTTATGATCCATGCATTACAACGCTCTCCAGATGTATGATGCCATTATCTTGATAGTCTGCAATATTTTATTTTCTGCTGTGTGGGTAGACCGAAGAAAACCCAGCTGATTTAATTTTCTCATCAGCTGACTGGGCAGGACCCGATCTTCAGCTGCCAGGCATGGTGAGATGCCATTAATCAGAAACAGAATCAGAATCAGATTTATTATTACAAGCATATGAAATACGTTGGTTTTTTTGACAGCATACAGTACAAGGCATAAAATTACTATATGTTACAAAAATAGTGTAAAAGATGAATAATAGGCTCGTTTACCATTCAGAAAATGTTCCTCTTAAAATGTTGAGTGTTAGTATAATTTGTTCATATTGTTCAGCTGGACACAATTTCTATTATTCTGTTGAAGAACATAAACTTGCATATGCTGAAAATTTGATTTTTTTAAGGAACAATCAAGAGATGTTCAGCAGTCAGGCAGCATGTGTGGAGAGAGAAACTGAGGCTACATTTCCTGTTGATGGCTGTCCATTGGAACTTCCAAGGGATGGTCATTGATCCGAAACATCAACCCTGGTTTTCTCTCCATGACAGACCTGATCACTACCTCCAACTTTTTATGAAGATTTTTAGGATTTTTTCATAGCAAACAAATGTTCCCATTAATCACAAACAAGAGAGGATCTGCATATACTGGAAGTCCAAGCAACACATGCAAAATGCTGGAGGAACTCAGCAGGCCAGGCAGCATCTATGGAAAAGAGTACAGGCGACGTTTCACACTGAGACCCTTTGGCAGGACTGGAGAAAAAAAGATGAGAAGTAGATTTAAAAGGTGGTGGAGGGGAGAGAGAAACACAAGGTGATAGGTGAAACCAAGAGGGGGAGGGATGAAGTAAAGAGCTGGGAAGCTGATTGGTGAAAGAGATACAGGGCTGGAGAAGGAGGAATCTGATAGGTGGGGATAGAAGGCCATGGAAGAAAGTAAGAGGGGAGGAGCACCTGAGGGAGGCAGGTCTTGGCCTGAAATGTCAAATGCTTATTCTTTTCCATAGATGCTGCCTGGCCTGCTGAGTTCATCCAGAATTTTGTGTGTGTTGCTTGGATTTCCAGCATCTATAGATTTTCTCTTGTTTGTTACTAAGTGTATTTCAGTATATTCATGGTCTTCTGCTGCTGTAGTCCATTCACTTCAAGGTTCAATGTGTTGTGCATTCAGAGATGCTCTTCTATGTGCCACTGCTGCGATGCGTGGTTATTTGAGTTACTGTCACCTTCCTATCGGTTTGAACTAGACTGGATATTCTCCTCTGACCTCTCATATTAATAAGGTGTTTTCATCCACAGAACTGCCACTCACTGAATATGTTTTGTTTCTTGTGCTGTTCTCTGTAAACTCTAGAGACTATTGTGTGTGAAAATTCCAGGAGATCAGCAGTTTCTGAAATACTCAAGCCACCCTATCTGGCACCACCAATCGTTTCAGGGTCAAATTCATTTAGTTCACATTCCTTCCCCCATCTGATGTTTGATCTGAACAACAACTAAATCCCTTGACCAAGTCTGCATGCTTTTGTGCATTGAGTTGCTGCCACATGATTGGCTGATTTTGATATTTGCGCTAATGAGCAGGTGTACAGGTGTACTTAATAAAGTGGTACTGAGTGTGTATAGTGACAAGGCAAAAAAATACATTAAGGTTTCTTTACATTTTGTTATCCAAAAAAGAGTACTATTATACCTAGCATAAACGACCAAACTGAGTGCAATAAGTAACAATCAAATGTATAAATAATAAATTGAATTAAAGCTCAACAATTAAGTAGATACTTAATCATATTTTAGAAGCTATTGCCATAATTAAGGCAAGATAGCAAACTGACCAGAAGTGGGAATAAAATGTTCCAATAACATCTTTAGAAAAGCCAGAAAAATTAAGTGGAGGAAGGATGGATGTTGATTAAAAATACAATTACAATATTAAGGGAAAGAAAATAATGAAAGGACATACGACTCTTACAATAGTTATTTTTCAGATTTCTGGCAGCAGTAATATGAAGAGGCGAATGAGGCACTTCATACTGCCTGTTGGTCAACTTTCTATTGACTTTCTTTTTATGCCAGATTTTAAAAAATAACTTTCTCATATAAGAAGGAGTAATGCAAGATCAGTTAGTGAATGCATGTGCAGGTTTGATGCTGGTCAAGATGTTATAAAGGGTCTGAAACTAAGATCGCATTGAAAAAGCCAGCATAACAACTTGAGGGGCTGAATGGCCTACTGCATCTCCTTTAATCCTATATGCATTACCAAGTTAATTCATCTATTGCAATCTATTTGAGAGTAGGGGCATGATATGACATCCTGGACTGCTCACACTCCACTTGGGGTTATTAAGCAACATGCTTTCCTCTGCCCGCTAAAACAAAAGAGAATGAACTTGAACCATTCATAGAGCAACACACACTCCTTCATCAAGCATTACCAGGAAATAGAAATTGATTGCAAACAGGTAAACATCAATTTTTACAATAAATCCCAAATTCTGCTCTCTGTGAGCTAGGTACTTGGATAAACTGTTTGTGTTCTGTCTAGGAAAGCTGCCTCATTTACACAAGGCAATAGCACCAGGGATGAAGGTTTCCATGCTTAATGTGAACACAAAGATGAATAAAGATGAATAGATTTTGGTATCTTTCCATATGCTAATGCAACTGGGGCTAATTACATTTTGTGTGAAAAAGATGTGCATATACAGCTCTTGCACCTGAGCAAGGCAGATAATCTGTTTAATGTTAGCACTGGACACAAAATGGAAGGAGCTTTACGCACGCAAACACGAGGAAATCTGCAGGTGCTAGAAATTCAAGCAAAACACACACAAAATGCTGGCCAGGCAACATCTATAGGAAGAGGTACAGTCGACGTTTCGAGCCAAGACCCTTCGTTAAGAACTCGGCCCGAAACGTCGACTGTGCCTCTTCCTATAGATGCTGCCTGGCCTGCTGCATTCCACCAGCATTTTGTGTGTGGAGCTTTACCCTGTTCTCATTTTGATAACTGCAAAATTTCAAAATATTAATGATTAACATCTCTTCATGCATTCCATTAGATACTCTTAGCAAAGATCAAAACAGTTTTAGCAAATTCAACAGATAAAATCTAAAATGTGAAAAATTCCATCAGACAGATAAAGGCAAGACAAATGTTGTTGTAACGCCTGGACGATTCTGCTTCTCTTATAGTGGCATAATTTCAAATTGAATATTAATGTTTCAATATTACCTTAATATTCACAATGCTTAGGAGGCACAGTCAACTGAGAATTTAAACTATCTCGATTCATTCTAATGTATATTTAGTCCACAGAAATGATTGATTAATGGGAACAAAGCAACACACACAAAACACTGGAGGAATTCAACAGGCCAGGCAGCATCAATGGAAAAGAGTACAGTCGGCGTTTTGGGCCTAAACATTTCAGCAGGACTGGAGAAAAAATGATGAGGAGCAGGTTTAAAAGGTGGGGGAAGGGAGAGAGCTACAAAAGGTGATAGGTGAAACCGGGAGGGGGAGGGATGAAGTAAATAGCTGATCGGTGAAAGACATACAGGGCTGGAGAAGCGGGAGTCTGATAGGTGAGGATAGAAAGCCATGGAAGAAAGAAAAGGGGGAGGAAATGGGCAGGCAAGGAGATAAGCTGTGAGAGGGAAAAGAGGATGGGGACTGATGAAGCAGAGGGCAGGGGGACCATTACTGGAAGTTTGAGAAATCGATGTTCATGCCATCAGTTTGGAGGCTACCCAAACAGAATATAAGGTGTTGTTCCTCCAATCTGAGTGTGGCCTCATCTCGACAGAAGGGGAGGGATTGACATATTGGAATGGGAATTGGAAGTGGAATTAAAATGGGTGGCCACTGGGAGATCCTGTTTCTTCTAGCAGACGGAGCCTAGGAGCTACTCGAAGCGATCTCCCAATCTACGTTGGGTCTCACTGATATACAGGAGGCCACACTGGGAGCTCCAGTCGCAGTATATGACCCAACAGACTCACAGGTGAAGCGTTGCCTCACCTGGCAGGACTGTCTGGGGACCTGATGTTAGTGAGGGAGGCAAAGTGGAGGGGCACGAGTAGCACTTGTTCAGGTTGCAATGGCAAGTGCCAGGAGGGAGATTAGTGTGGAAGGGTTAGGATTTCGCCTATCACTTTGTGGTTCTTCCTCCCCTCCCCCCACCTTCTTACTCTGACTCCCTATCTTTTTTTTCTTCAGTCCTGATGAAGGGTCTCAGCCTGAAACATGGACTGTACTCTTTTCCATTGATGCTGCCTGGCCTGCTGAGTTCCTCCAGCATTTTGTGCGTGTTGCTTGAAATACACTCAATGGCTCCTTTATTAGACACTCCCAGCTTTTATGCAGTCCAAGTTTACTTATCACTCTTTGAGTTAGTTTCCTTCATTTGGTTGAGAGCAGGATAACCGGCTATATTATAAGCTTTGGCTCAGAACAGGAAGTTCATATGAAGTTGGTGCCAGCATTATAGAGTACATTCATCCACTGAGCCACAGGAGCAGTCCAGAACCAACTCCTACCCCAATGGCCACAATAATCTGAATTTAATAAGCAATGTCTGCTAGTTACATCCTAAATTATGTGCTATTTGAGTTACTTGTTCTTTTGAATGTTTAAAAACAGGAAAACACAGTTCTCATAGATTTGATTATTCTATTGTTTATGACAGCCTTAATATAAAAGTACATTTGTAAACCTACAAGGCAATTCGGAGACTGTCAACTTAATCAAAATTTTCTTTCCGTAAGTAGCTGGGTGATTTACTTTTGTCAGTCATTTCTCTGGGATTTACATTCTGTCTTTAGTGTCAGATTAGCTGCCCATTACACTCAATCTGTGATAGTTTTAATGTCATTGCAATCAATGAAATTAAATAAAGACCCAAGAGACAGCAGATGTTGAAATGTGATTCAACAAGCAATCTGCTGGAGGAACTCAGCAGATCAAGCAGTATCTTTTGAGGGTGAGGGGATTTATCTGCTTTCAGGTTGAGACCCTGCATGCAAGGCTTCCTGTACAATTAGCTGATCTTGAATCAGTCATGTGACATCAAATACACTATAAACCTTTGTACACCCATGTAACCGGGTGACCGTTGGATCTTATTCAGTATCGTTAAAAGTGTACTTAGGCATCCATCCGGGTAATGCTAGGATAGTTGTCTGTGCCTTTAAGGGAGACGGTGATGTCATTACGCACGCGCGGGATAGTGGGGAGACTGTTTTGTTTCTGCTGAAGATGCTGTTGGGGCATTGGAATTGAGTTCCTCCCCGAAACTCGGCACGGTGAGGAAAGGTGAACATTAATTGATGATATCCATGTGAATTCATTTATGCTTGTTGGCGAATCGAGAATATCGGTAATTTGACATGTTTTATATGTGGATGCTTTAGATTTCCACGAGTGAAGAAATCAACGCTGGATAGTATGGCTTGTGCAAAGTTCCTCATCATCCAAGTATGTCAGCCTTCCTGTAATTTAACTACCAGGCAATACCTTGTAAAAGTTGTGCCAAAGTGAACCTTTTGTCTAACTTTATTGTATCGGGACTGATTGTGCATGTAACAGCGTAACGTGAATGGTTAGTGTCTGTTCGGAAGTTCAGCACGTGTGTACGTCTTAGATGAGATGTATTTGCTTACATTTTTCGCTGTTATGTATAAGATGCAGGGTGGGTGGGATTCTAATGTTGCTTGTATTGTGTTCCTTCAGAATTGCCACTACCGTACTAGTACCGTATTAGTTCTGGTATTTTTTATACTGCATGTGCAATTCTGTCCATACACAAGAGTGTGGATCGAAAGTTAAACTGAGATTGTAACGGCAAGAACTGGTTGTAAATTCGTTCGTTTCGTTTGCGACCCTCTTCTGGCACTTAAACATCTAAAACAGACAAAGGAATTAAAAACCGAAAAAGTATTTGTTGTCCTGAGTGAGTACTTTTCCCCAGGCTACAAAATCTGGTACCAGGAGTGGGGCTAATTCCAAGCCAGTTTAGAGGGTCTCTGATTGTTGTATGCAGTATAATATACAATACCTAATACAGTAGTGATGAAGACAGGACCGGGTTCCCGTTGGGTGGAAGGATGGAGCGTGGTAGAGCCTTGTGGAGAGCACAGTGGAGCCTCGGGACTAGGCCGAGACATCAGCGACTGACGTCAGGACGCAGAACGGAGACGTGAATACAGGGAACTGTGGGCCCTGAAGCCATCGCGTTTGTGGCAAAGGACGGCAGCAGCTTCTTTTTGCAGGCTTGTGAGAACTTTAAAGGCTTGAGGTTTTACTATGTCACGCTCAGAGGTCGCACCAGTTGAACTTGATTTGAGTCAACAAATTAGGGAATTGCATAGTGGGTATGATGAAGCCATGGTAACCATAGATAAATTAAGCAAAAGGTGCTATGTATATGTCCCAAGGGAAAGACACATTGTTCCATTTACGGAGGATGTTGAGAAAGATGGGAGGTCTGTTGATGACTTTATTGAAGAAGTACAACATGCACTTCATAGTAGAAATCAGTCTGACCAGGATCAGTATGACTTTGTTACGTCCCTGCTCAGGGGTGTAGCCTTAGCGGAAGCACGTATGCACAGTGATGCTGGGGAAGACCGCGCTGATGACTTGTTCACCTATCTCAGGGAAGCTTTTAGAGACAAGCGTAGTGCACCCCAGCTGTGGCATAGCTTCTACAGTCACAAACAGAGTGAGGGTGAAGATGTAAGAGAGTTTTCACCTGCCCTAGACCAAGCTCTTAACTTGCTACTAAAGCACTTCCCCGATGCCATGACCAATAAGTGGATGGTGCTGAGAGACCAATTTATAGAGGGGATCAGAGATCCTTCCCTCAGAAGAGAGCTCCACAGATTTGTGCGGGACCACACTGAGTCCTCAATGATAGAAGTGAGAGAGGAGGCTCGTCTGTGGCTTGTAAAAGAGCCCCTCATAGATACAGATAACGTACAGCTACCCTGTGACCAGTTACTGCAACGCGCCATAGGGACGTGTCCAGTTGTGGAGCTTGAAATATCAGGTGTTGCTGTCCGTTGTCTGTTGGACACAGATAGTCAGGTAAGCACCCTGACCGAACAGTTCTTTCGAGAACACTTGAATGGAGAGGATGAGGGTATGTTGTCCACTGCTGGATGGCTTAGGCTAGCAGCTGCAAACGGTCTTGAAATTCCTTGCCTTGGGTATCTAGAGCTAGAGGTTCAAGCAATGGGCATGAAGATACCAAATTGTGGCTTTCTAGTAGTCAGGGATCCTGTTAGCACCGAGCCCCCTATCCCATGTATTGTAGGCATGAACATTATCAACCAGTGTAGGCAACTTGTCTACGCAGTGTTTGTCCAGTATCGTCCGGGTCGGAGCGATAGCGTGGCTGATGCACTCTCTAGGCAGCCATTTGCAGGGGACCCTGAGCCTGTCTCAGAGGATGTGGAGTTTGGTGGGTCTGTGGTGATCTGTAGTTTGATTAATCGCGGCACTGCCCTTGACCCGGCACTGGCTACCGCTGGTCTTATCCATTGTAGGGTTAAGCAAATTCGAGCCTGGGAAGCTGGTACTAGCGATGTAAGTGGTCTGATGCAAAGGAACACTCCAACCCTCCCAGGTTATTCTAAAGGGGACTTTTGCGTACTTTTCAACAGCAAGACCCTGTGTTAAGTGTCCTAAGAGACTTATGGGATCAGAAAAGGAAGCTGAGTGGCCAGGAGCTTAAAACTCTGCCTAAACCTGTTTTGTCTCTGTTAAGGCACTAAGACAGTATCAGGGAGTGTAAAGGGTTACTGTATAGGGTAGTTGAGGATGAGAAGCTTGGGGAGTGTTACCAGCTTCTGATATCTAACAGCTTGAGGAGCAAAGTGTTAGAGTATGAACATGACTCTATGGGCCATCAAGGCATAGAACGTACTCTGCAGTTGTTGAGAAGCCCATGTTTTCGGGTGGGCATACACGAGGATGTGGCACGGTGGGTCAAAAATTGTCCACGTTGTGTGCTAACTAAGATGCCGCACCCTAGGATCCGCCCCCCCCTCCCCCCATGAAGTCATTTCTGGTTTCTAGGCCGCTTGAAGTTGTAGCTGTAGATTTCACTGTGTTGGAGCCAGCAACTGACGGGCGTAAGAATGTCTTAATAGTCACGGATATTTTCCCTAAATTCACCCAAGCATTTCCGACTCGGGATCAAAAGGCAGATACCACAACCAGGGTGCTCTTGAGGGAATGGTTCATGAAGTACGGTGTCCCTGAGAGGTTGCATTCTGACCAGGGCCATAACTTCGAAAGTGAGGTCATAGTGGAGCGTTGCAAACTATACGGGGTAAAGAAGAGCCGTACCACACCTCATCATCCTACTGGAAACACGCAGTGCAAGCGTTTCAACAGGACGATGCATGATTTGTTGTGTACGTTGCCTCCAGAAAAGAAGCACAGATGGCCAGAACATCTACCCGAGTTGGTGTATGCATGTAATGCGACACCTCACGCCACCACCGGGTGCTCACCTTACAATCTGTTGTTTAGGTGAATCCCCACTTGCCTGTGGATGCTCTGCTGGGCCGGAAACATGACTGGCTAGCTGTACACCAGAGGCGACTGAGGGATGCGCATGCCAGAGCAAAAGAATACTCTGAACAGAAGGTGGCAGAATGCGCTGCCTGGCAGGAGGACAAAGTGAACTGTCCCAAAGTTGATGTTGATGTGCTGGTTTACTTGAGGAACAGACCATTAGGCCGTAATAAGATCCAGGTTGCTTGGAACTCAACTGTCTGCAGGGTGGTAGAGGTACTGGGCAACACATACACTGTGGAATCTTTGGAGGGTGGGCCTAGCAAGAGAGTGAACAGGGTAGACATCAGGCCCTGTGAGAACCATCCCACTCCAGCTACCTGTAGGAGACTGCAAACTGCAGTAACTCAGGCCAGCTCACCCCTGGGGCATGAATCGGATTCTGAGGATTCAGAGAATAGTGTGATAGTGGTGGATGACATGCCAGAACAGGGTGTACAGAGTCTTGACCCTAGCCTAGACAGCATATCTTCCGAAAATATGACACCTTCTGCAACTGAGACGGGGGAGCCAACGACGGCTAGTGCAGGGGCGGAGGTCGGTAGCCCTCTTGTAGCAGCAGCCCACAGGAGTAAACGAGTAAATGCTGGACAACACCCTGACCCACATTGTGAACCAAGGTTGGTCCTTGACGAGGTCTCCGTAAGTCCGGCAGCAGTGTCTGAGATGCTGGCTAGTCTCAGTTCTCAGTTCTCTTTAGAGAAACAGTTAAGGAGGTTAAAAGTACCCTTGTAGTGAGCAAGTAATCGAGGACGATTTCTTGAATGCAGGGGAGAATGTAATTGGGTGACAATCGGATCTTATTCAGTATCATTAAAAGTGTACTTAGGCATCCATCCGGGTAATGCTAGGATAGTTGTCTGTGCCTTTAAGTGGAGATGGTGATGTCATTACGCACGCGCGGGATAGTGGGGAGACTGTTTTGTTTCTGCTGAAGATGCTGTTGGGGCGTTGGAATTGATTTCCTCCGTGAGACTGGGCATGGCGAGGAAAGGTGAGCGTTAATTGATGATATCCATATGAATTCGTTTATGCTGTTGGCGAATCGAGAATATCGGTAATTTGACATGCTTTATATGTGGATGCTTTAGATTTCCACGAGTGAAGAAATCAACGCTGGATAGTATGGCTTGTGCAAAGTTCCTCATCATCCAAGTATGTCAGCCTTCCTGTAATTTAACTACCAGGCAATACCTTGTAAAAGTTGTGCCAAAGTGAACCTTTTGTCTAACTTTATTGTATCAGGACTGATTGTGCATGTAACCGCATAACGTGAATGTTTAGTCTCTGTTCAGAAGTTCAGCACGTGTGTACGTCTTAGATGAGATGTATTCGCTTACATTTTTCGCTGTTATGTATAAGGTGCAGGGTGGGTGGGATTCTAATTTTGTTTGTATTGTGTTCCTTCAGAATTGCCACTATCGTATTAGATCCGCTATTTTTATACCGCATACGCAACTCTGTCCATACACAAGGGTGTGGATCGAAAGTTAAACTGAGATTGTAACGGCAAGAACTGGCTGTAAATTTGTTCATTTTGTTTTGCGACCCTCTTCTGGCACTTTAACATTTAAAACAGATAAAGGAATTAAAACCCGAAAAAATATTTGTTGTCCTGAGTGTGTACTTTTCCCCAGGCTACAAAACCCAATTTTTCAGAATGCTTACCACCGCCTTGGCAATTTCAGAAACAAGAACATTTTAATTCTGATTCTTATTTGTTAATTCCACAAATCCGGGCTTCACTGGGTCCTGTCAATCAATTGTGCAGATTCCAGATTAGTTGGAAGTTTCCAACAGTCTAGGGAAACCCTGAAAATGAAGCTGGTGAACGCAGCAGGCCAGGCAGCATCTCTAGGAAGAGGTACTGTCGACGTTTTGGGCCGAGATCCTTCGTCAGGACCAACTGAAAGAAGAGCTAGATCTCTTACTAGCTCTTCTTTCAGTTAGTCCTGACGAAGGGTCTCGGCCTGAAACGTCGACTGTACCTCTTCCTAGAGATGCTGCCTGGCCTGCTGCGTTCACCAGCAACTTTTATGTGTGTTGCTTGAAATTCCAGCATCTGCAGATTTCCTCGTGTTTGCCCTGAAAATGAATGTTGTTCAGTTTGTAACTCACTGGAATGGTGATACTGCAAAGTTTAAAGTGGACTGCAAATTTCACAAGTGCTCCACACAGAGTAAAATCCAATCAACCCCCATTATCCAGGGTAATGAACTGAAGCGTCTCAGGAGATGATGCAAAGGATAACTTAAATCACATTGACAGACGTCAGAAATAATGTCTAGTGTTTTGATAATGCAATATCACATGAGGTTGCTCATCTGAAAGTGGTCTGTGCTGAGCAAGTATTGTAATCAAATGTGCTTCTGAACTACAGGGACTGGCCGCCTGTCCCTGAGCTCCAGTCCAAGGAATGACTGCCTGCCCTGCAGTTCCAGGTATTGACCGCCTACCCCAGTCTGCTGTTCAGCTCAAGCCAATGGGCAGTTTGTTGTGGGTGCAGGATGCAAAGCAGCAGCCTTGGGAAAGGCAAGAGCTGGAAATTCTCAGCAGGTTAGCAGCATCATGCAAAGAGAAGTAAAATAAGCACGTCAGGTCAAAGTCATCATGGTGTTTCTCTAAGACAGAGGTGACCCACCCCACTTCCTTGGGACAGAACTATCAGCCGTGCTATTGAAAGGTCTTTGAGCTGAAATGTTAGAAAAGATGTGTGCTTGTTTATTTGGATATGCTGTCACAAATGCCTCACCCCTTGCTCTGTAAATTCCTGTAACCTGTTCCCTCTCTACTAGTGTATTCAGCTGCATAATCATTCTGTTCACCGGCACAGAGTGCTCGGAGGAATCCTATGATTATCACCTTTTAAGTTCTTTTTACCCGTTTTTTTCCCCTACCTTCCCAAAATCTGTTTGTAAGATTTGGCTCACTTTGTAATAATAGATTGCATGAATAGAAGGAGTAATACCCGATTCTTAAGTAAGCTATTGTACAAACTGATTGTGGACTTCAGGAAAGGGAAATCCAGTGAACACGCGCCTGTCCTCACTGAAAGATCGGCTTTGGAGTGGGTGAGCAGTTTCAAGTTCCTGGTGTCAACAATTCAGTGGACCTATTCCTATCCCACAGAGAGATGCAACCAAGATGCCTGTCTACTTTTTTTTAAATGAGGGTTTGAGGAGATTTAGCACTCTAACAATCTTCTACAGATGTACAATGGAAAGCATTCTGACTCGTTGCATCGTGACATTGGTATTGAAACTCTATTGCACAGGAACATAAGACTATGAAGAGTGATTGACTCAGTCAGTTCCATCACAGGTACAATGCTCTAGCATCAGAAACATCTTCAAGAGGTGACATCTCAAAAAGGCAGCACTTTTTATCAGTGACCTCCATCTTCCTCTGGACAATGTCCTCATCTCAATGCTGCCATCAGGCAGGAGATATAGAAGGCTGAAGACCCATAGCTGAAGGTTTAACAACAGCCTTTTCCCTCTGCCATCAGATTCTTGAATCATTCTGAAAAATTTAACTTTTCTTCAGACTATTATTTTTTCTTTCTTTCAATCTTCAACTGGAGTCAATGTTTATTTTGTCATGTGAAAATTATGTATATTTTATGTTATTTTAGGATTATATTAACTTCTGTTTTCCCTCATCTTGTAATATGTTCTGCTATTGAACAGAACAAATCCGGAGAAGGTGGCATCAGCAAACAAGGACGACATCCTCAAGACGGGTCACAGTGCAACTTCTTTCATTTCTTTTATGTTTTCTTTTTATTTCAGATGTGGTTCTACCACTGTTAGAGCCTGTTATCTACAAAGTGTGTACATTCTGGCGGTGAGTTTTCAGGTCGTCCGGGCGATCTGGTGCTTTGCTGTCTCCAAGAGGGTACCATGAGGCTGCGAGCAAAGTGTGTGCATGGAGGCTAGGAAACCTGGCATTGTGGGCGCCTGATCAATGCCAGCTCTCGCTGATCTCACCAATTAAAGTGCCGAGGAAGATTGAAATGATCAAGGCAAGTGTGGAAGGCGAGTGAGTGTTCAGCGCCATCTACCAACCTCTTGCTTGTTACTGAGGGAGAAGGAGGTCTGCGTGTGATTGTCACTCTCCCTCTTGCTTGCTGCTCCTGAGGGAATGTCCTTGCACTGTTTCTCTCCTTCGATGCTGTCAGAGGATGGTGCTGAATCGACACAGTTTGTGGGTTGTGGATTTTAATTCACATTTATGATGTGTTCTAGTTTCTCTTGTGCCTTTTTATCGTTGCTAGTTTGGGCAGTTTTAAATCAGGGCAGCCTGCAGATAATGAACACTGAGCTGAACTGAAATATGCTTTTTGATTTTGTGTTTTATATCCTGCGTTTTCACTTTTTTTTTTCTGTTGCTGTTTATTTTACATATGTGGGGGAGAGGGGGTGGGTTGATTTCTTTTCCTTTGAATGAGCTCCATGGTTCTTTGTTGCTTAGTGGCTGTCTGAGGGGAAGACCAATCTCAGAGTTGTATACTGCATACATACTTAGAGAATAAATGTACTTTGAATCTTTATTGCTGCACAATGCTAGTGCCATGTACTGTATATCCTGTATGCCGATGACAGCAAGAAGTTTGAACTTGAACATCATGCAACTTTGCAATTACAGTTGTTATATCCGGAGAAAATGTTTGACAGTCCTGTTCTTATCCACTTTGGAATCCTCCAACACGGTGGAATCCCGCTGGGTGGATTGTATAGCATTAAGTATATTATTCTGCATCATTTATCTCATTTAATCTACGTGCTTCTTCAGGAGGGTGTTGGTGCCTGAGGATTGTTATGGCAATTTTCTTCGGCGAAACCTTCTTGTACCTGGGAGCTTTCTCTGAGCCAGGCCAGCCCCCGCAAGGTACATTTCTTGGGCTGTAGCAGGTTTCTGATATAACCCATTCTTAACTACTGAAGCAACACACATCAAAGTTGCTGGTGAACGCAGCAGGCCAAGCAGCATCTCTAGGAAGAGATGCAGTCGACGTTTCAGGCCGAGACCCTTCGTCAGGACTAACATAACATCGTCTTAACTACTGAATATTGCTCAACGTTAAGTCCTCTGACAAATTTTGACCATAAGTAAAGGAGTATTTTAAACGATCATTAAAAAGGAATAAAACAGGGCACAGCAAAGAGATTTATTTTTTTGATGCCAGTGGTTCCAATTACATACATCATCATTACCACATCCAATTTACATTTCATTCTGATGTTGTTTACTAACTGGCTCCCTCTCACTTGGGTTCTGTCTGCGCTGTGTTGTCATTAAGTTTGCTGTGGTCATTTTTGCAAACAGCACTCACCCTCACTCAGGCTGAGCTACCTCTCCCTCCTGCCAACTCCTGGGCTATGAATTTGCAACTGATATTCTATCTTCAGAGTTAATATTTTACCTCTGCAGCATCCCCCTCCATCGTCTCCCAAACCCAGAGACCTGCTTCCTGCTTCCTCCTCACAATCTAAAAACAGGATCGATGGCAGCTTCATTGTTTCACAGAGATTTTGTCCCTGCTTGACATTCTGTCCATTGTTGATATAGGTGGGAAGAAAGTGACACATTCTCCAAAATCTCATGGAACAGTCTGAAGATTCCTGCTTTTCCCTCTTGTTAGAGGGTATTCTGGCGTTACGTAAATATAATTAGATATTAATTCAAACAAGAACTATAATTCAGTTCTTAAAGTGAATTGTAAATTTCAAGCCGTAAATTGAAGTTAAAAGCACACATTTACAAATGAACAATACTATTTATGGAGCACAGACTAGGATATATAGTTTGTAAAATAGTGACCATGAGACATTCACATATGTATCAGCAAGTGTGGGCTTCCAAATCCTCAGAACTTTGTATAGGGGCACAATTGAGAGCATCCTGACTGGCTGCATCACTGCCTGGTATGGGAGCTGCACCTCCCTTAATCGCAGGACTCTGCAGAGAGTGATGTGGACAGCCCAGAGCATCTGTAGATGTGAACTTCCCACTATTCAGGACAATTACAAAGACAGATGTGTAAAAAAGGCTTGAAGGATGATTGGGGACCTGAGTCATCCCAGCCACAGACTGTTCCAGCTGCTACCATCTGGGAAACAGTACCGCAGCATAAAAGCCAGGACCAACAGGCTCCGGGATATTTTCTTCCACTAGGCCATCAGACTACTTAACTCTTGCTGACACAACTGTATTTCTGTTTTGTTGATTATCCAGTTGTACATATTATTTATTATAAATTGCTATAAATTGAATATTGCACATCTAGACGGAAGCGTAACATAAAGATTTTTACTCCTCATTTATATGAAGAATGTAAGTAATAAAGTCAATTCGATTCAATTCAAGCATTAAGAGAATGAGGTTATGTTAAATGGCTTGCATCAAAACCAGGTAACATGGGCTAAGTTATTTACTCAATTGTGACTGGCAGGCTGATGTTGTCATTTAGCATATCAAACATGGTCACAAGCATAGTTGCAATCAGTAGCTGATCTATTGTGTACTCAGATAGTCAGCTCATACAGACACTAATCTTGGGCATCTGGCTCACTGGCTTCAGAAGTTTTTAGAATATCTGTCAATTAGTTTGTCCCAGCAGGGGTGTTTGAACATTCAGAGGTGTCCCCCACTGTAGACATGTAATTCAAAGGAAGCATTGTCCACCTAAAATATTGAGGTAACTATTGTAACTATTGAAATTGTATTGAATCACCTACTGTTACCTTTCATCTTTTGGGTACGAACATGTGATATATTTTAAAATTTATGAGACTCTACTGCGGTCCTCTCCAGAAGAATGCCTGCTTTGTCTGATGAATAAAGACTTCTACAGTATATCACCAGCTTCAGGGTCTCTCTGGTGATTTTGATCATAGTAACAGTACTTTCCACTTGGACGCCCAATCCCTCCATAATGTCACGACTTGTTAGAGCAGTGAAATGCCTTGTTCTTCTGCATGAAGAGCAAAGCAGACCTTGTTTTTGTTGCCTTGGCTGAGTTTGCGCTTACATTGAAAAATTTCTATTTTGACTACACCAAGTTGTGCCAAATAAAACTACTGCAATGAAATCATGTACAGGGCCTGGCTATGAACTTTGTGGAATATTCCATGTTCTGGGTCTACCTTTACCCCATCCCTACCTTCTCTTTGTAGCATATTACATTTAGTAGTCCAGGGTTCCACGTGGAAATTTTATTCAAATTTCCTTACAGTTTTCCCTGTTCCCTCACTTACACTTGATACTTTGCAGTTCTTTGCTTTCCTTCCTTGACATCATCAGTCTGTCAATTGAATCCCTCTGCAAACATTTACATCTTGACCTTTCTCAAGATTTCAATCTATGTCTTATAATGATCTTCGAAGAATAATTAGACTTGGGCATGGTTGTGGATGACTGGAGGATTGCAAGTTTCTCTCCACTCTTCAAGAAGGGAAGAAAGAAAGCAGAAGAAAGGAAATTATAGGCCAGTTAGCCTGACCTTAGTATTTGGGAAGATGTTGGAATTGATTGTTAAGGATGTGTTTTCAGGATACTTGGAGGGACATAATAAAATGGGCCAAAGTCAGTATGGTTTTCTTAAGGGAAAATCTTGCCTGACAAATATGTTGGAATTCTTTGAGGAAATAGCAAGCAGATAGACAAAGGAGAATCAGCGGATATTGTGTTCTTGGATTACATGACATGCATGAAGCTGTTTTGTAAGATAAGATCCAATGCCATTACAGAAAAGATTCTAGCATGGATAGAACATAGGCTGATTGGCAGGAGGCAAAGAGTGGGAATAAAGGGAACCTTTTCTGATTGGCTGCTGGTGACTGGTGTTGATCCCCAGGATTCATTATTTGGACTGTTTCTTTTTACTTTGCACGTCAGTGATTTGGATGACAGAATTGATGGCTTTGTGGCCAAGTTTGCAAAGGTAGGTGAAGGAGCAGGTAGTGCTGAAGAAGCAAGAGGCTGCAGAAAGACCTAAATAGTTCAGAAGAATGGGTAAAGAAGTGGCAGATGGGATACAGTGGATGGAAGTGTATGGTCATGTACCCTACTGGAAGGAATAAAAGCATAGACAGTTTTCTAAATGGGGAGAAAATTCAAGATACTTCGGAGTCCTTGTCCAGGATTCGCTAAAGGTTAGCTTGAAGGCTGAGTCAGTGGTGAGGAAGGAAAATTCAATGCTAGTACTCATTTCAAGAGGACTTGAATAAAAAAACTAGGTTGTAATTCTAAGGCTTTTGTTGCCATATGTAGTTGTGGAGGCAGTTGTGCAGTTGAGTGTATTTAAAGCAGAGGTTGATAGGTTCTTGTTTAGACAGGGTGTGAAAGGTTATAAGACAGTAGAATGGGATTGAAAGAGAAATGGATCAGCCATGGTCAAATGCTGGAGCAGATTCGATGGGCCTAATGGCCTAATTCTTATGGTCTTACGGCCTTATGGTCTTATGTCTTACATTTCTCTGTCTCTTTCGCATCCATTCTAAGATTTACCTTAAATTTCTGTGTTTCTGCTGTGCCTCACTTAAGACATACTTTCATTCACTGATACCTTTTTCATCTTTCTTATCACCTCCACCAGTGTTCAATTTTTTTGCCACTTTCAGCATGTCCACAATCAAGCATGTGTTCCCCAACTCTAAACTGTCCATTGTTCCACTATCCAGACAATCCCAATGCAAGCCTAGGAAACGTGACACCTGCCAATTTTCTGTTCCTATGCACCATACAAATGTATATTTCAAAGGGTCCTGTCCGAAAACAGGGACTGTCCATTGCCCCTAATCACCCCTGGAGTTTCTCCAGCAGTTTGATGTTAGTTTTTTGAATGAGTTACTTTCACTGCTTTCAGCTTATTATAATGTTCTCATTGCTCATGATACCATTGTCTCTCTGGCTGAGGCCAAATGCCGATTTTGTGGAATATCTCCGTTCATTTTGCAAAGATAATGCTGATCTTCAGATTGTCTGTGAGTAGAATTCTTTGTTCTGACTTGTTCATCCTTTGGACGACATGTGCTGGTTATATTTCTGCTGTTGTCATCAACTTGCAACCACATGTTAGGATCAAAGCACACCGCCAGTCTCTCTGATACGTTCGATGCCACTAACTCAGGACAGAAATCACTCCACGCTCCTGCATCCTTGCCTAATGGTAGAGCAAGATCAATTGCTTCTCCATTAATTATATCTACTCCACATAGAGGCTAATTGCCTTGTTGTTACTATGTGCATGCTTCTCCTGCAATATAATTGATGGATTATAGTCTCCAGGATGCCACTGAACAGTTCAAAGATATTCGGAAATCACCCTGTTTTCGGAAAGCAGCTGTCTGGGAAATAAGACATCACATGCTGTAAGGTTAACAACCCCGTGCTCCTTTCAACAATCATGCAGAGTGATATTAAATTTTAAAGAGTGATGAAAAAGAAAGTGAGAATAGTCCTCCTGTTACTATAACCCCTCTGGTCAATTCACTGTGGTAAAGTTTACACTGTTCTGTGTGTTGTGCACTCAGGTGAGGGTAATAGATCCAGGCTTTTAATGGGAAGTTAGGAGCTTAATGTCATTGAGATCTTTTTCTAATTCTGTTAGATTTCCTTTTCTGCTTCTTTTGGATGACCATGTTGAAGACTCCATTAAATTTAAAAAAGGAATCTTGAAGAGTAGGATAAAACGTGCACCAGCTATCCAATACGGTCTCTGGACAATGGATATGATTGTCCAGTGGAACTGTCGCCTTGCATCGTCAGAAACCTGGGTTCAATCCTGGCATCAGCTGCAGTCTATGTGGTGATCATAGTTCGTTATGAGTTTGAGCAGATTTGATATGTCACCAAAGACTTAGCAACTTTCGACAGATGTACCATGGAGAGCATTCTGACCGCTTGCATCACCAAATGGTATGGAGGCTCCAATGCACAGAATCAAAAGAAGCTGCAGAGTATTGTAAACTCAAATAAAAGCAACATCTATCAGTAAAGACCCTCACCATCACCACCCGCTCATGTCCTCTCCTCATTACCATCTTCAGGGAGAAAACACAGCATGAAGGCTCAATGTTTTAGGAACAGATCCTTGCCCTCGGCCATCAGGTTTCTGAACAGTTTATGCACACTACTTTGCTGTTCCTCTTTCTGCACTAATTATTTATCGTTTATTGTAACAGTAATTTTTTATGCCTTGCACTGTACTGCTGTCACAAAACAACATGTCAGTGGTAATAAACCTGATTCTGATTCAGATTCCATTAGTGTAAAATTAAAGCTCAATGGTCAGCACTGACCTAGTGTACCAAAAAATCCAGTTTTCAGGCCTTATCTCTCTCTGATTATGACCCTTTAACTTTATTACTTAATCCAACACTTGCAAACCCTGTGGAATCTGGTCTGGTGTTTTGCTAGTGGATAAGAAGATGCAGTGACTCACAAAATTTTGACGTTCAACCTCAATTTGTACTACATAGGTAGAAAGCTGGTGCAATTGTGTTTCATTCTGAAACCCACACACGGAATAAGTAAAGCAATGAATGACTGAATCTACCACTTCAGTTTCTCTTTGAAGAGAAATTTCACCATTACTCTTACAATTTGCTTCCAAGCACACTTACATTGCTTTCAGAATGGATAATGTTTTTAATGCTCTTTTGTTTTGACAGTTTTGATGATGCAGCTACCTTTCCTCCTGTCCTCTCACCATTTTCTTTTGCAACTTGTGGAGGCTAAGATGACTTGGGTTATAGTGTACTGTGTGAAAATAGGTGAGAATTTAAAATAAAGCTCAAAATCCTCGACTGGAAGAATGAGTGCATTGCTGAAGGTATTACTGCAGGAAAAAAGCTGTGTGTGTTCAGTTACTGCAAAAATTGTAATTAATGCACCTGATGTTGAATTTTTTGGAATAGGAAGGGAATATATAGTTACCACTGGAATGTAGTGCTAATGTAAATGATTATCGATGGTGTAGAATGGCAAACAGTTGGTAATATTTCTCCTGTTGCTTTTTTGTGTTTTGCTAACTTGCGCTAGACTCACCTACTGCTCACCATGGAAACCTCTTATGCCAGTGAAGATGCAATCAGTGTACTTTGGAGGCAATACAGAATGGTATAAGAGGGAGTCATTCTGAAGCACTACCGGAAAACATTGGCCATGAAACACAATTTCTGGCATACAACACCTCTTACTCAGACTTACGAAAGACTGATTCATATCCAAAGTCAAAGTTAAATTTATTATCAAACTTACTATCAAAAACATTAAAAAATCAACAATTTAACATCAAAATTAATTGTCAAAATAATAAAAAGTATAATTTATTATCAATCTCCTTTCTGTAAATGTGTACCTTAGATAAATACTATGTGGAAACTTGCAACAAATATGACTATACAATATATATGTACAGTATCTGAAATACATCTTATGGAAATGTTTGTTTGATGATGAACTTCAATAAAAATAAATTACAAAAAATATAAACATTATCAAAAAATTAACTTCAGAATTTGCTATCAAAATTGAAAAGTAAAATTTATTCATTTTGTTGCAGGCAGTTAAGGAAAATAAAGGAATACAATACAATTTATGAAAAACTATTAATAAGCAAAGACTGTCAAACAAACAATGTGCAAAGAAAGACAAATGTTGCAAATAATACTGGAAACATGAGTTGCTGAGTCCTTGAAAGTGAGTCTGTAGGTTGTGGAATCAGTTCAGAGTTAAGGTGAGTGAAGTTATCCATGCTGATTCAGGAGCCTGGATGTTTGTAGGGTATTAACAATTCTTGAACCTGGTGGTATGGAACCCCAGGCTTCTGTACCTCCTGGTCTATAGTAATAGAGTGTATCTTGTATGGTGGGGGTCCTTGATGATGGATGCTGCATTCCTGTGGCAGTGCTTCATGTAACATTACTCAACAGTGGGGAGGAATTTACCTTTCCTGAAAAGTTAATTGGTTATTCCTTTCCATAGATGCTGCCTGACCTGCTGAGTTCCTCCAGCATGCTGCATATGTTAACCTGGATTTCCAGCATCTACAGAATGTCATGTGTTTATGATCCACAACCTTCTGTCAACCATTCCATTCCTGGGCATTGGTCTTTCCCATACCAGGTGACTACCCAAACCAGGATAGTCGTCACTGTTCATCTATAGAAGTTTGTTAAAGTTTTTGGTGACATTTTGAAATCTACATAAGCTCCTAAGAAAGTAGAGGTGCTGCGATGTCTTCTATGTTACATTGCATCCTTAATAGCTTAAAATTATCCGAAGGTTCCTCAGAGGCAATGAAGAAGCTCTGAAGTCTCCTCATTGTTACCATTGGAGAATACCAATTTGTCCAAGAAACAGTGATGTAATAATGTGATTGTATTGTTGATGGAATATTGCTTTGAGCACTAAGGATAACTTCCCTGTTTCCTTTCCACATGTGAAGATGCACAGAGCCTTTGCTTAAACACTCCACTGAAAGGCAGATAGAAAGAGTGGGTTCTGTATTCCCTAATAGAGTGGGACGGGTAGCTTCCAGAATTCAATGGAAGCCAAACAACAGAGTTCCTTGAGGACAGTTGCAAGTTTCTCTGGCCTGGAAACAAATGTTGACTGATTCACCGCCACATGCAAAGATAACTCTATTACTCAAGTAAACTATCTAACTCTATAGCATTTATCATCACAGTTGTACGTTAAAATGAAGGGCAATCCCGTGACAGAGGCCAACTTCACAGCCATTTACATAAGGCTTAACAATGAAAACTGCAATTTCATGCTGAGCGTGTTCTGCAGATGGCATAGCAAATAATATTGCTACTACATCCTCTTTTATATATACACTTTTAATGTTACAAAAGGTCTCAAAACACTTAACAGGAAAGTTATTGAACAATATTTGACACTGATATACAGGAGGGATACTAAGACTATAAGGTAAGACCATAAAATATAGGCAAGATGATCAAAAGTAGGTCAATGAAATAGGGTCCCTTGTGACAAAAGAGAGCTAGAGGCTTGAGTTAAAAATTATAGAGTTTGGGAGTTGATGCTGTCACGTGACCGGCAACAATGAATACAGAATTGAGTCAGGTTTTATAAAAACAAACAAACATTTATTAACCTTTGCACAAAAGTAGCAAAATGTATTTAAACAACTAACTTAACCAGAGGTTAACTGCTATATGGCAACTCTGGGACAGTTCTAAAAGGGTAAATGCGAAACAGTTCTTAAAGTGGTAAATTCGAACACAGTTCTTAGAATGGTAAATTCAAAAGTCCAAGTGATTTATACAGTCAATTAGGAGAGACTTTCCTGAAGTAAAGGATTCCTCGAAGACTTGTCATTACTGCTGATCCCAGCCGGAACGTGCTGTGTCCGCAGGATTCAGGACAACGGAAATAAAATGGTTTAAAGGAACTGACCTTTTCCTCTGGCGAATAGATACTGCACTATCCTTCCTACTTTAGCAGGGGATATCTCAGTTGCAGTCACTTTTTCTTGAACTAAGATTCAATAAAGGTCGATCATCTCCAAATCCGCCAAACGATATCAGCTTTACTCGATTCGGCGAATTCCTGTATTTTGGTAAGCTCTTCATTCTCCAGTACTACTTACAATAGAAAGTAGAACCCCACTTTAAAACGAAACTGCGTCATCAGCCGAATACGCAGCAAAACGGAGTATCTAACACAAAACTAAACTGAAAACTAACCACGTCACCAGGGGTCTCCCTTTTATATACCCATTGAGACAGGTCATCATGTGACCTCACTGGCGGGAAAATTACATCATGTGACCTCCGCAAGACCATTAAATCATCCTCACAAGACAGTCACAATATATCCATGAAGTATGTAACAATGCCACCGCTGCCCATGGTAGAGTGAGTAAATCTGGAAATGTTATTAGACTAGAATTGGAGCAGTTAAAATATCTTGGTTAGTCATAGACATTTCAGAGATTAAGAAAGTCTGACAAATATAGATCAAACTATTGCTTAACCATGGACAATGGATGAGTAGAGTTGAAATCAGATTGCTCCGGTAATGTTAAAATTGAACCTCTTGTAGGTTTTGGATTCAGTCCCAATTAATAAATCCTGCACAATGGTGTGTGGGTGTAAAATGCACAGTAAGACAAGGACAGAAATTGTACTGAAAAATCCTTAAATAATTGCCCAAAAACATTATATTTACTATATGATTTTCCATTGTAACTAAGTTTAAGATGCATGGGATCCAAGGCATATTGGCATCAAGGCACAAGAGATCCACAGTGTATTAATAAACTAGATCTAAAACTGGCTGGGTGATGGGAGGCAGAGAGCACTGATGCCTGTGTGCTATCTGTAGCAAGTAGTGTATTTCAGGGATTGGTGCTGTGACTTCAGTTGTTTGTCATGAATGTAAGTAACTTGAGAATGAGAATGTAGGTTTGCAGAGAACATGAAAATTGGTGGATTCATAGAATGTGAAGAAGGTTGTTTAAAGGCACAGTGGGAGAGTTGAGTGGTGCAGTGGCAGATGGAATTTAATCCAGGCAAGTGTGAGGATATGCACTTTGGGAGATCAATTTCTGGTTAGAGGTACAGAACAAATTTTTGAGACTTGGATGGCTCAGGGGCAGGAATGGTTACTTCGAGTGCCAGGCTTTAGATGTTTCAGAAAGGACAGGGAGGGAGGCAAAAGAGGTGGGGCGCGGCAGTGTTGATCAGAGATAGTGTCACGGCTGCAGAAAAGGAGGAGGTCATGGAGGGATCCTCTATGGAGTGTCTGTGGGTGGAAGTTTGGAACAGGAAGGGGTCAATAACACTACTGGATGTTTTTCATAGGCCACCCAATAGTAACAAGGATATCGAGGAGCAGATAGGGAGACGGATTCAGGAAAGATGTAATAACAATAGGGTTGTCATGGTGGGAGATTTTAATATCCCAAATATTGATTTGCATGTCCCTAGAGTGAGGGGTTTAGATGGGGTGGAGTTTGTTAGGTGTGTTCAGTATGTAGTATGTAGATACCGTAAGCCTACAAGAGGAGAGGCTGTACTTGATCTGGTATTGGGAAATGAACCTGGTCAGATGTCAGATCTCTCAGTGGGAGAGCATTTTGGAGATAGTGATCACAATTCTATCTCCTTTACCATAACATTGGAGAGGGATAGAAACAGACAAGTTAGGAAACCGTTTAATTGGAGTAAGGGGAAATATGAGGCTATCAGACAGGAACTCGGAAGCATAAATTGGAAATAGATGCTCTCAGGGAAATGTACGGAAGAAATGTAGCAAATGTTCAGGGAATATTTGCGTGGAGTTCTGCATAGGTACATTCCAATGAAAGGATGGTAAGATACAGGAACCGTGTTGTACAAAGGCTGTTGTAAATGTAGTCAAGAAGAAAAGCAGAGCTTATGAAAGGTTTCAAAAGCCAGGTAATGATAGAGACCTAGATGATTATAAGGCTAGCAGGAAAGAGCTTAAGAATGAAATTAGGAGAGCCAGAAGGGGCCATGAGAAGGCCTTGGTGGACAGGATTCAGGAAAACCCCAAGGCATTCTCAAAGTACGTTAAGAGCAAGAGGATGAGATGTGAGAGAATAGGACCAATCAAGTGTGACAGTGGAAAAGTGTGTATGGAACGGGGAGAGATAGCAGAGGTACTCAATGAGTACCTTGCTTCAGTATTCACAATGGGAAAGGATCTTGGCGATTGTAGGGATGACTTGCAGCAGACTGAAAAGCTTGAGCATGTAGATATTAAGAAAGAGGATGTTCAGGAGCTTTTGGAAAGCATCAAGTTGGATAGGTCACCCGGACTGGACGATATATACCCAGGCTACTTTGGGTGGCGAGGGAAGAGATTGCTGAGTCTCTGGCGATGATCTTTGAATCATCAATGGGGATGGGAGAGGTTCCAGAGGATTGGAGGGTTGCAGATGTTTTCCATTATTCAAGAAAGGAAGTAGAGATAGCCCAGGAAATTATAGTCCAGTGAATCTTACTTCAGTAAGTTGATGGAGAAGATCATGAGAGGCAGGATTTATGAACATCTGGAAAGGCATAATATGATTAGGAATAGTTAGCATGGCTTTGTCAAAGGCAGGTCGTGCCTTTCGAGCCTGATTAAATTTTTTGAGGATGTGACTAAACATATTGATGAAGGTAGAGCAGTAAATGTAGTGTATATCGATTTCAGCAAAGCATTTGTCAAGGTACCCCATACAAGGCTTATTGAGAAAGTAAGGAGGCATGGGATCCAAGGGTAAATTGCTTTGTGGATCCAGAACTGGCTTGCCCATAGAAGGCAAAAAGTGGTTGTAGACGGGTCATATTCTGCATGGAGGTTGGTGACCAGTGGTGTGCCTCAGGGATCTATTCTGGGACCCCTTCTCTTCGTGATATTTATAAATGACCTGGATGAGGAAGTGGAGGGATGGGTTAGTAAATTTGCTGATGACACAAAGGTTGGAGGTGTTGTGGATAGTGTGGAGGGCTGTCAGATATTACAGCGAGACATTGATAGGATGCAAATTAGGCTAAGAAGTGGCAGATGGAGTTCAACCCAGATAAGTGTGAGGTGGTTCGTTTTGGTAGGTGAAATATGATGACACAATATAGTGTTAACGGTAAGACTCTTGACAGTGTGGAGGATCAGAAGGATCTTGGGGTCTGAGTCCAAAGGACACTCAAAGCTGCTGCGCAGATTGACTCTGTGGTTAAGAAAGCATATGATGCATTGGCCTTCATCAATCGAGGGACTGAGTTTAAGAGCCGAGAGGTAATGTTGCAGCTATATAGGACCCTGGTCAGACCCCACTTGGAGTACTGTACTCAGATCTGGTCGCCTCACTATAAGAAGGATGTGGAAACCATAGAAAGGGTGCAGAGGAGACTTACGAGGATGTTGCCTGGATTGGGGAGCATGTATTATGAGGATAGGTTGAGTGAACCCGGCCTTTTTTCCTTGGAGCAACGGAGGATGATAGGTGACCTGATAGAGGTGTATAAGATGATGAGAGGCATTGATCGTGTGGATAGTCAGAGATTTTTTTCCAGGGCTGAAATGGCTAACATGAGAGGGCACAGTTTTAAGGTGCTTGGAGGTAGGTACAGAGGAGATATCAGGGGTAAGTTTTTTACGCAGAAATTGGTGAGTGTGTGGAATGGGCTGCTGGCGGATACAATAGGGTCTTTTATGAGACTGCTGGACAGGTATATGGAGCTCTGAAAAATAGAGGGCTATGGGTAACCGCAGGTAATTTCTCAGGTAAGGACATGTTTGGGACAGCTTTGTGGGCTGAAGGGCCTGTATTGTGCCGTAGGTTTTCTATGTTTCTAACAAATGGTTGGGACTTTAGGAAAATTGATGCACAAAGGAACCTTGAGGTGCAAGTCCCTAGCTCCATGAAAATGATGACACAATTGGCTGGGATAGTGCAAAAGGAAACTATAGACCTGTTGGCCTGGCAGTGGTTGGAAAGTTGTTGGAATCAGTTGTTAAAGATGAGATTACGGAATACCTCAAGGCACATAACAAGATAGGCCAAAGCCAGCATGGTTTCCTATAAGGAAAATTCTGCCTGACTACCCTACTGCAATTCTTTGAGGAAATTACAAGCAGGGAAGACAAAGGAGATATAGTAGACATGATGTACTTGGATTTTCAGAAGGCCTTTGACAAGGTGCCGTGCATGAGGCTGCTTAGCAAAATAAGAGCCCATGGAATTACAGGGAAGTTACTAGAATGGGTGGAGCATTTGCTGAGCAGCACAAAATAGAGAGTGGGAATAAAGGGATCCTATTCTGGCTGGCTGCCAGTTACCAGTGGAGTTCCACAGGGGTCGGTGTTGGGACCGCTGCTTTTTACGATGTATGTCAATGATTTGGAGTATGGGATTAATAGACTTGTGGCTAAATTTGCTGATGATACAAAGATAGGTGGAGGAGTAGGTAATGTTGAGGAAACAGAAAGCCTGCAGAGAGACTTAGATAGTTTAGGGGAATGCGCAAAGAAGTGGCAAATGAATTACAATGTTGGAAACTGTATGGTCATGCACTTTGGTGGAAGAAATAAACGGGCCGACTATTATTTACATGGGGAGAGAATTCAAAATGCAGAGATGCAAAGGGACTTGGGAGTCCTTGTGTAGGATATCCTAAAGTTAACCTTCATGTTCAGTTGGTGATGAAGAAGGCGAGTGCAATGTTGGCATTCATTTTTAGAGGTATAGAATATAAGAGCAGGGATGTGATGTTGAGGCTCTATAAGGCACTCGTGAGACCATACTTGGAGTATTATGTGCAGTTTTGGGCTCCTTATTTTAGAAAGGATATACTGACATTGGAGAAGGTTCAGAGAAAATGCACAAGAATGATTCCAGGAATGAAAGGGTTACCATATGAAGAACATCTGGCAGCTCTTGGGCTGTATTCTCTGGAGTTTAGGAGAATGAGGGAGGATCTTATAGAAACATTCCGAATGTTAAAAGGCCTGAATAGATTAGATATGGCAAAGTTATTTCCCATGGTAGGGGAGTCTAGGACAAGAGGGCACGACTTCAGGATTGAAGGATGTCCTTTTAGAACTGAGATACGGGGAGATTACTTTAGTCAGAGGGAGGTAAATCTGTGGAATTTTTTGCCACGGGCGGCTGTGAAGGCCAAGTGATTGGGTGTAATCAAGGCGGAGATAGATAGGTTCCTGATTAGCCAGGGCATCAAAGGGTATGGGGAGAAGGCAGGGGAGTAGGGATGACTGGAAGAATTGGAGCAGCCCATGATTGAATGGTGGAGCAGACTTGATGGGCCGAATGGCCTACTTCTGTTCCTATATGTTATGGTCTTAAAAGGGATCTGATATGCTTGCCATCATAGCAATAAGTATCAGAACTGGAGAATCATGCTGTGATTGTACAAAATATTAATTAGACTGCATTAATGTAGTATAATAGTATACACTGTACTGTTCTGGTTATCAAATGAGAGACAGAATGTGGTAGAAATAGAAAGAGTGCAGAGGAGATTCTCCAGGATGTTACATGACTGTTGGACTGTAGTTATGGGTGTGGTGGGTCACAAGGGGCCCACTTTTGTATTGTGAATTTCATGATTCTAAGTTCAACTAAATACTACATAGCTTGCCGCTCTGATGCCTAATATAATTGCTTCCGTAAATTTCAGAGAATAATGGACTAGAATGCCAGATTGCTCTTCAGAGACCTGGTGAAAATTATACCTTCAAACTCAGTGATTCAGGAGCAATTAGTTTACCACTTTCCTATTGTTGTGCTGGTGTAGTGCTGCAGTTTGTAAAGTATCAGCTTTTACTACACAGTTTAAGCAAACCTCCTCTGAGCTGGACAGTTTTGCCCAAGTGCAAGTCCCGATTTCATTTTGCCTTGATAGGTTGATAGGAAATCGATGAAGGAAAAACAGGCAAGAAGAATGGCTATATGCAAAACAGCTGATAATTACTCCATAGAGTAGTGTATAATGAAGAATTATCCTTGTTTGTTTTTAGGTTTGCTTCTTGGTTGCTGATGGAGTGGGAGGAAAAGCTTTTATTTGGCCAAATTTTACAGCTGCAAGCATCATCCTACAGCCACTTCACATGAACAATCAACTAAGAAATATTATCCTGATATTCATATTAATTTATTGGATTTTCTTTTAATAAAGAAATCCCTACTTATCTGTCATTAATGCATATATAAGGTACACTTGAATAGAGTACTCAGTTTGATTTTGTTGCTACTACTAGTGAAATGATTAGCTGGATGATGCTCTGCCTTGCAAATGGAACAACATGGGATGCTTTTCACAGCCATCCCACTTGTCAGTCATTTGGATGGCAATCAAATGCTGTTACATTGGTTAAGTTGGTGTCCCATCAAGTGGTTGTTTAGAAATTGAACATGTGCACAGAATACCATTTCTTTCAATACACTTGTTGAAGGAAAAGTGGCCTCAAGCTGCACATCAATTTGCCAGGAGAAAACCAGCAATAAATTGGAATTCCATTCTGCCACTGTCCATTAAGTAATTTGTGATGACTGCCACTGGCGTGCCCCATCTTTCGCAAGATTGTTTGCCTTATGATGAAGAACATTTTATTAACAGAAATAATAATTCCCTCCTGCAATATGTTTTCCGGTTGTATAACATTGATTTCCATTTGCCTCCAACTTCCACCCTGTCCTTAAATTCACCTGGTCCATTTCTGACACTTCTCTCCCCTTTCTCCATCTCTTTGTCTCCATCTCTGGAGACAAACTGTCCACCAATACCATGACTATACCTCTTCGCACCCTGTTTCCTGTTAAAACTATATTCCCTTTTCTCAATTACTTTGTCCCTGCTGCAACTGCTCCCAGGATGAGGTTTTCCCTTCTAAGACATCAGGAATGTCCTTCACCTTCAAAGAAAGGAGCTTCTCTTCCTCCACCATTGATGCTGCATTCATCTGCATCTCCTCCATTTCTCAGACATCTTTCCATCATCTTAACAACGAGAAACTTTCTTTTGTCCTCACCTACCACCCCATGAGCTTCTGTACATCATTCTCTGCAAATTCCACCATCTTCAACAGGACCTTACCACTAAACACATCTTTCAGTTTCCGGTCTCTCCCTGACTCTCCACTTTCTTAAGGGATCACTCCCTCCATGATTTCCTTGCCTATCTGTCCCTCCCCACTAATTTCCCTCCTGGCAACTATCCCTGCATATGACACAAAAACACTACAGGTTTGTCCACTGTGTCTGTTTCTCCTGATGCAACCTCCTCTACGTTGGTGAGACCCGACATAAACTGAGGGACAGCTTTGCTGAGCACCTCTGCTCCATCTGCAAAAAGCTGAATTTCCTGATGGCCAACCATTTTAATTCCTATCCCCATTCCCATTCCAATATGTCAGTCCTTGGCCTCCTCTTCTGTTAAACTGAAGCCACCTTCGGCTGGAGGATCAACACCTCATATTCCATCTGGGTAGACTCCAACCTGGTGGCATAAACATCAATTTCTTCAACTTCTGGTAATTTTTTTCTCTCCTCCTTCCCTCTTCTTCAATTCCCCACTCTGGACTCTTATCTTTTTTCATCACCTGCCTATCACCTACCCCTGGTGCTCCTCCTCCTTTCCTTCAGTTTCTCCTATGGTCCACTTTCCTCTCCTATCAGATTCCTTCTTCTCCAGCCCTTTGCCTGTCGCTTCCCAGCCTCTTACTTCATTTCCCCACCCCCACCAAGCTGGCTTCACCTATCACCTAGCTTGTCCTCCTTCTCCTCCACAACACCTTCTTATTCTGGCATCTTCCCCTGTCCTTTCCAGTCCTGATGAAGGATCTCTGCCCAAAACATCGCCTGTTTATTCATTTCCATAGATGCTGCCTGTCCTGCAGAGTTCTTCCAGTACTTTGTGTATGTTGTTCTGATTTCCATGAAATGCCTTCTTTCAAGGAACTGTTGGACAAGAGCATCCTGGTCTTAGCCCATTGCCTGGAGCATCTGCCCGCAGTCTGTGTTGCTGAGGCCCTGCCCATGAGAGTTTTTAAGTGTCACTGAAAGTAAGAGACATGTAAGAACCATTCAAATTAATTACATTAATTCCAGATACTTATTTTAAAAGCTCAAAATAACTGAAATTTAAAAATAGTGAAATAAAGCATAGAACATGGGACTGTACAAAATAGACCCTTCAGTCCATGATGTCTGTATCGACCATGATGACAAATTAAATAAATTAAATAAATGAATGATTAAATAGATTAAAGCACATCCATCTGCCAGCATGTGATCCATATCCTTCAATTCCCTGCACATTCAAGTGCCTGTCTAAATACCCATTAAGTGTAATTACCACATTTGCTTTCACCACTTTCACTTGTTACATATTCTAGGCACGTACACTCTGTATATTTAAAAAAAAACTAATAATACCCAAATCGTCTTTAAACTTCCTCTGTCTCGTCTTAAGTGCATGTTCACCAGTCTTTGACATTTCTACCCCAGGAAAAAGACTTTGATAATCTATGCCATCTATGTCTATCATAATTTTATATATTTATTTTCATTAAGTTGCTCCTCAGCCTCCTTTGCTTCAAAGAAAACAAATCAAGTTTGACCAGCCTCTCCTTATGCCTAATATTCTCTCATCCAACCAACATCTTTGTGAACTTCTTCTACTCCCTCTCCAAACCCTTGCCATTCTCCCTGTAATGAGGTAACCAAAACTGTGCGTCACACTCCAGATGTGGCCTAGACAGAGATTTATATGGCTGCAACATAACTTCAAGACTGTTAAACTGAATGCCCCTGATACTGAGGGCAAGCATGTCATATATGTTCTTTACTTGTGTTGCCAGTTTTAGGGAGCTATGGACTTGGACCCATAAGACCATAAGATATAGGAGCAGAATTAGACCATTCAGCTCATCGAATCTGTTCTGCCAATCCATCATGAGTGATTTATTATTCCTCTCAAGCCCATTTTCCTGCCATATCCCTGTAATCTTTGACATCTTTACTAATCAAGAACCTATGAACCTTCACTTTAAATATACCCATTAGCTTGGCATCCACAGCCAACAGGCAACAATCAACAGGAACATTTCTTTGCACTTCCCCTTTCAGCAGGGTCAATGACCCCGTTCGTTGAAGCCTGCCCTCGCACTCAATGGTGTTCTGGCAGTGGAGCCAGCAGTCAGGAGTCACCAGCATTTGACCTCTTGACTTCAGCTCAGACCTCCATGTTTGTCCAAGCACATGCAGAAGTTCAAGGTGCACTGAGTCCCAACTACTCTTGGCCAAAGATTGGCCATGGAATCACTTCTCAGTCAGTTCAACTCAGAGCTATCTCCCACTATGCTGTTCAAGAGTTATTGAAATCATTATTTGAAAACTTATCTGTATAAACCATTTTAAGCATGACAGTGATGCAATATCTAATTGCATAGATGTTCATTCCTCAGAATATGATTTCATAGTGCTGTGGTGTAAATTCAATGGTTGTAAGCTTGCTTTGAGCTGTCGCCATAAAAATTATCCAATTACTCTGCTTTCTGTTACACATGTGTCATATATTTGCAAACCTGCATCACAATGAATTTCCCTGAGCAAGAATTCAAAGTTTAAAGTTAATTTATTATTAAAGCACATATATGTCGCCATATACAACTTTGAGATTCAGTTTCTTGCAGGCATACTCAATAAATCCAATAACCATGATATAATCAATGAAGAACTACATCAACTGGGCGTACAACCAGTGTGCAAAAGGCAATAAGCTGCAAATACAAAGAGAATGAAATAATAATCATAACAAATAAACAAGCAATAAATATCGAGAACTGAGATGAAGAATCCTTGAAAGTGAATCCATGGGTTGTAGGAACATTTCAGTGAGGAACAAGTGAAATTGAGTGAAGTTAGCTCCTTTGGTTCAAGATTCTGATGGTTGAGGGGTAACAACTGTTGGTGAACATGGTGGTACTAGTCCTGAGGTGCCTGTACCTTCTTCCTGATAGCAGCAGCAAGAAGAGAACATGACCTGGGTTGTGGGGGTTCGTGATGATGGATGCTGCTTTCCTGCAACAAAGCTCTGCATAGATGTGCTCACTGGTGGGGAGGGATTTACGCATGATAGACTGGGCCATATCCACTACTTTTTGTAGCATTGGTGTTTCCAGACCAGGCTGTAATGCAGCCAGTCAATATACCCTCCACCAAGCATAAAAAGAAGTTTGTCAAAGTTTTAGATACCATGCCAAATCTTCTCAAACTCCAAGGGAAGTAGAGGCACCATATCTGGTTTCCTCCTACAGTCAATAATCAGCTCTTTCATCTTGATTCAGCCTATGACAGTGATGTTGTCAGCAAACTTGGTTATGGCATTGGAGCTGTGTTTAGCTGCACAGTAATGTGTGTAAAGCAAGAGGATCTAATCACACGACCTTGTGGTGTACCTGTGCTGATAGAGATGTGGAGGAGATGTTGCCAATCTGAACTGAATTTCAACCTAGCCCAAGCTACATTTAGCATTTGATGAGACCTCTTGTTCAGTCGATTGTAAGTGAACACGTGATACATGAAGGCATATTGTACTCTACTAGAGGATGTAACTAGTAGAGTGGATAGGGGAGAACCAGTGGATGTGGTATATTTGGATTTTCAAAAGGCTTTTGACAAGGTCCCACACAGGAGATTAGTGTGCAAACTTAAAGCACACGGTATTGGGGGTAAGGTATTGATGTGGATAGAGAATTGGTTGGCAGACAGGAAGCAAAGAGTGGGGATAAACAGGACCTTTTCAGAATGGTAGGCAGTGACTAGTGGGGTACCGCAAGGCTCAGTGCTGGGACCCCAGTTGTTTACAATATATATTAATGACTTAGATGAGGGAATTAAATGCAGCATCTCCAAGTTTGTGGATGACACGAAGCTGGGCGGCAGTGTTAGCTGTGAGGAGGATGCTAAGAGGATACAGGGTGACTTGGATAGGTTAAGTGAGTGGGCAAATTCATGGCAGATGCAATTTAATGTGGATAAATGTGAGGTTATCCACTTTGGTGGCAAAAACAGGAAAACAGATTATTATCTGAATGGTGGCCGATTAGGAAAAGGGGAGGTGCAACGAGACCTGGGTGTCATTATACGCCAGTCATTGAAAGTGAGCATGCAGGTACAGCAGGCGGTGAAAAAGGCGAATGGTATGCTGGCATTCATAGCAAGAGGATTCGAGTACAGGAGCAGGGAGGTACTACTGCAGTTGTACAAGGGCTTGGTGAGACCACACCTGGAGTATTGTGTGCAGTTTTGGTCCCCTAATCTGAGGAAAGACATCCTTGCCATAGAGGGAGTACAAAGAAGGTTCACTAGATTGATTCCTGGGATGGCAGGACTTTCATATGATGAAAGACTGGATGAACTAGGCTTATACTTGTTGGAATTTAGAAGATTGAGGGGGGATCTTATTGAAACCTATAAAATCCTAAAGGGATTGGACAGGCTAGATGCAGGAAGATTGTTCCCGATGTTGAGGAAGTCCAGAACGAGGGGTCACAGTTTGAGGATAAAGGGGAAGCCTTTTAGACCGAGATAAGGAAAAACAGTGGTGAATCTGTGGAATCCTCTGCCACAGGAAACAGTTGAGGCCAGTTCATTGGCTATATTTAAGAGGGAGTTAGATATGGCCCTTGTGGCTAAAGGGATCAGGGGGTATGGAGGGAAGGCTGGTACAGGGTTCTGAGTTGGATGATCAGCCATGATCATACTGAATGGCGGTGCAGGCTCGAAGGGCCGAATGGCCTACTCCTGTACCTATTTTCTATGGTTCTAAGTTTCTATGCATGACTCACAGAGCCTAATGAAATGAGTTTTGGAATTAATGCATGAAACGACTATTTTCTGAATTAAGACTGTTGTACCTTAATAATGCAAATAAATACACAATATTTGTACATGCTCTGAATAATGTCATGATCTAGGTTTTCCTGACTTTCTTATCTCCCCATGTTGCCATTATCTACCATCAGATCCATTATCTGTTCTTGACCCCTCCTTGGGCATTAGTTAATTGCAGTCTGACTCACGGCTTGGTGAAACCAAGATTCGACTGTTCCCTTGTCCTCCTAGCTGGCCCATCACCCTCCACCATATGGATGCTTAGCTGCTTGTTCTGAATATTGAATGGATTGGGTGAAGTTTGAATTTCCAGTAAAAGCTTAAAAAAAGCAAGTTAATATTTAATATAAAAAAACAAAGATAGCATCTCTCACCACAATGGAACTTTCTACCTAAATAAAAAAGAGAATTGAACAAAATTGACATAACTTTTGTTAAGTAATTAAAACTACATTAAACTCAAGCTAGGGACACAAAGGCAATGTATTACTACTTGCTTGCTTGATGACCCATTGTGGTGTAGTTATTATCTTCGCTAAATGGCTCTTACAAAGGAATTTCAAATGGATTCAGAACAAAATGGTGATGCCATGAGAAGACTAGCGATCAGAACAATCCTACTCCAAAAATATTGTATTCATAGCTTCTATTCATTGATCCTATTCATAGTTTGAATGGATTCTGAGAAACTGACACATCCAGTTCTGACCAGTGACAGCAGAGACAAAGAAATGATTTCTCATTCTTGTATTCCTCAGCACAAATTGAGAGAATAAAATCCCTGTAGCTTCATATGAACGTTATACTTGCCCTCTCACCAAGTAAATTGGAACATTAGGAAATCCTCACTTTAAGAAACAGCTGCCCTCACAGCATTGGCACCCGCGCTTCTTTATTATTTTTTAACATCCCTTATTGAGCAATCACTTTGATTTCTACTGTCACATAAAAACACAGACTAATGCTGCTGAAGTTTTGTACCAATACATTCATTCTGAAACAACCAATTATTACTTTTCAAATTACAATTGCTTAATTATTATTTAGAAAAGTGAACTTAAAATAAAAGAAACACACATCAAAGTTGCTGGTGAACGCAGCAGGCCAGGCAGCATCTGTAGGAAGAGGTGCAGTCGACGTTTCAGGCCGAGACCCTTCGTCAGGACTCCAGCACCAGCAACTTTGATGTGTGTTGCTTGAATTTCCAGCATCTGCAGAATTCCTGTTGTTTGCACCAGCAACTTTGATGTGTGTTGCTTGAATTTCCAGCATCTGCAGAATTCCTGTTGTTTACAGTCCTGACGAAGGGTCGCGGCCTGAAACGTCGACTGCACCTCTTCCTACAGATGCTGCCTGGCCTGCTGCGTTCACCAGCAACTTTGATGTGTGTTGCTTGAATTTCCAGCATCTGCAGAATTCATGTTGTTTGGGTTAAAATAAAAGAAATGGGAAAGCCATTAGTGATCTTCAGGGAGATTGCTGCTAGTATCATAACCACAGAGTTAAGAAGAAATAGCATTAAATTTTGCAGCTAGCTGAATTTTATTAGATCACTGTATTGTTTATTTTGTAATATCTTATTTATGATCTTATTCAGAGATACACCAGAGTAATCGGCTCTACTGGCCCAACGAGCTCGCACCATCCAATTTTGCCCATATGACCAATTAACCTATTAACCGGTATGTCTTTGGAGTGTGGAATGAAATCAGAGCTGTCATGGTGTGCGCTCACAGGACTGGACCTAAGTGCAGAGAAATGGCAGACTCTATGTTGCAGTGGTCACGGGCACTGACTCATCACAGGTGCGGAGGATGGCAGAATCTGTCATGGTGAGCTCCGGTAATGACTCGCCACAGGAGCAGAGGAAAAGCAGACTCCCGTGAAGAGAAGGAAACAAGATATTAGACATAAGAATACCAACAGAGCATCGGAGGCATGACCGAGCGGCATTGTCAGACTAATCATCCTCCACAGCAGGGCTCTGTTTACAGAGCACAACAAGAGGCCTCTTTGAATAGTCATAGAATGTGGGAAACACTTGCTGGTCACAATTAGCTTGACAAGATTAAACAGAAAGTGCCTAGGTTTAACAACTCGAACAATTAATAAATGCAGGAGCTTGAGAAACCCAGAAGCCCAAAGCACCATGGCAACCTGCAGAGGCCCACAAGGCTCATGACAGGAGCACCCAGAGGAAACACAAACAGCCATGGGAAATATATTTTTCTGCCCAGAATTCTTTCACTTCAACAATGACATTAAACAACATAATTGATTGACCATTCAAACAATGGCATTTCTTTGAACAACGAATTGACAAGTAACCAAAGCCTAATAATATTATTCATGTAAGAAAGTTAAGGGCCAAGGAAATAAGCAAACGAGGACTCGCCTTGACAATATTTTTGTTGCGTCACCTGCAACAGGTGAGAACCTATAAGAGCTCACCTGCCTTTCCTACAATACTTCTTGCATTGAGATATACATGGCTCAGGACATCAGTCGCACCATGCTCAACCTTTTGATTCCTGATGTGAGGTCTTAACAGCATCTGTCTCCACAACATCTCCACTGTCTGTTCTGGCACTCTGGTTCCCAGCCCTCTGCCACTCTAATTTAACCACCTCCCAACCCCTGGCGCTGCACTTGCAAACCTTCTTGCAAGGTTGTCAGTTCCCTTCCATTTCAGGTGAAAACCGTCTCTTCTCTATTGGTCCCACTCTCCCAGGAAGAGAGCCCAATGATCCAAAAATCTTATGCCCTCCTTCCTACATCAAATGTTAAACTGTATAATCTTCCTATTCCTGGCTTCACTAGCACATGACACAGACAGTAATCCTGCGATCACAATCCTGGAGGTTAGCACTTGACTCTCTGAACTCACTTTGCAGAACCTCATTACTCTTCCTACCTATGCCATTGGTAGCTACATGGACCTCTGGCTGTTCACCCTTCCACTTAAGAATGCAAAGGATTCAATCTGAGATGTCCTGGACCCTAGCATCCAGGAGGCATCACGCTTTTGTCCAGAGAACCCCCTTTCTGTTCCCCTACCTAACAAATCCCTTATCACCACAGCTCCGAGTGTTTCGAATGTTAAAAGGCCTGAACAGATTAGATATGGCAAAGTTATTTCCCATAGTACGGGATCCTAGGACAAGAGGGCACAACTTCAGGATTGGAGGATGGCCTTTTAGAACTGAGATGCAGAGAAATTACTTTAGTCGGAGGGTGGTAAATCTGTGGAATTTGTTGTCATGAGTGGCAGTGGAGGCCAAGTCATTGGGTGTATTTAAGGCAGAGATAGATAGGTTCTTGATTATCCAGGGCATCAAAGGGTATGGGGTGAAAGCAGGGGAGTGGGAATGACTGGATCAGCCCATGATTGAATGGTGGAGCAGACTCGATGGGCCGAATAGCCTACTTCTGCTCCTAGTCTTATGGTCTTATAGCTCATCTCTTCTCCCCTCTTCCCTTCTGACTGCTGAGGCAGAGACCTGACTGCTGTGACTTTCCTCTGCTCGGTCATTCCCCCTCACCAACAGTATCCAAAGCGGTATATCTGTTGCTGAGGGGGTCGGCCACAGGGTTAATCCTCACCGGCTGTTTAACCCTTTTCCCCTTCCTGTCTGTCAAATAGCTTCCCATGTCCTGCATCTTGTGGGTACCTACCTCTCTATATATCTTATCTATCAGCCCTTCAGCCTCCCAAATGATCTGGAGCTCATCCAGTGCCAGCTCCAACTCCTTAACATAGTCTGTTAGAACTTGTATCTGGCAGAAGTTCTCAGGGACACTGGAGGTCTCCCTGCCTTTCCACATCCTGCAAGAGGAACATTCCATTATCCTGCCTGGCATCTCTACTGTTCCTAACTGTGCAACTATAAAGATGGAAAAACAATAAACTGTGGGGGAGAAAAAAATTCTATCTACAGCTTTTTTGCCAACCCTGACTCAAGCCTCTCCTCAATGAAGCCTCAAAATCCCGCTCTAAATCTGACCCCTCTGATAATGGCTGCTTCTCTTGACCCAGCGTTACTTTAATTACTTCTCGTCAATCAATCCCAAAAGCTGATTGGCCGCTGATCAAAGCATCAAACTGCCGAGAGTCGCTGCCCTTCTTACTTAATCGGCAAACCTGTGTGAGTTACGTCTTCTCAGGCTTCCAGTCTCCAAATTGGCCGCTGCTCAAGGATGCATGAGCATTTGGAAAAGCATAGCTCTGTGTAAAGCAGGTTATGTCTTACAAACTTGACTGATCTTTTCAAGGAGGAGATGAAGGTAATTGATGAAGGCAGGACAGTGGATGTTGTCTATGTGTACATTGGTAAGGCATTTTATAAGGGCCATCATGGTAGGTTGGTCAAAAAGTTTAAGATGCATGGGACTCTCAGTGACTTGGTAGTTTGAATTCAGAGATGGTTTGCACATAGGAGACAGAATAATGGTGGAAGGATACAATTATTGCTGGAGGTCCATGAGTAGTGATGTTCCACTATTCATGACTTGGATAAAAATGTAGATGGGTGGGTTGGTAAGCTCATAGTCAACTTGAAGATTGGTGGAGTTGTGGATATTGAAGAAGTTTGTCGAAAGACAGCAGAATATAAATCAGTTAGGCATATGGAGAGGAGGTTAATCCAAGCAAGTCTAAGCTGTTGCATGTTGTATATTTAATATTTCAGTAATATTGTAAATATATTGTACATCATTATGACACCATGATATATGTGCACACCTCACTAAATTTAAAACAAAACGTACATGTTCTTCCAGGCTCCCGTGTTTTCCTTTTGTTTAATTTTTGGAATTACAAGATGTAAATAGTGGCGATGATGAAGTTTTAAAATGAACCTGAGATGACTATCTACCAGCTGAAGTGCAGCAAGGTGGGGGAGTTTAAAAAAGAAGTGCAGCACACTTCTCGTTGAAAGGGGAGAGGGAGACATTCAAGTTAAAAAAAAGTGCTGCACATACTTTTTCAAAGAAAGAGAGAGATGGTTGAGTTTAAAAAAAAGGCAGAAGATGGACAAAATTCATGAATTCAACAGTGAATACCAGATGATAATAATAAGTAAGAAAAAGCAGAAATTGCTGACTACATCGGATGCATAGGATGCATCTCTGATGGCTTTCTTGAACAGCATGTTACTGAACCTACAAGAGAACGTGCTAACTTAGATCAAGTCCTGTGCATGAGGCAGGTAAAATTAGTGATCTTGGAAAGAGTGATCACAGTATATTGAATTTCTCATACAAATGGAGGGTGCAATTGTTCAATCTAAAACCAATGTATTATGCCTAAACAATGGAGACTACAATGAGATGAGGGAGGATTTGGCTAGTGTAAATTGGGAATACACGCTATATGGTGGGACAGTCAAAAATTTTCAAAGAGATTTTTCATGGTGCTCAATAAAAGTATATTCCAGTGAAAAGCAAGGACAGTAAGTGTGGGGAGAGCCAGCCTTGGATAACTAAGGAAATAAAAAAAGGCATCAAACTAAAAGCTCATGCATACAAAGTTGCCAAGAGTAGTGGGAAACTGGAAGATTGAGAAAACTTTAAAAAGCAACAAAGTACCACTAAGCAAGTAATAAAGAAAGGGAAGCTAGATCAACTGGCACAAAATATAAAAATGGATAGTAAAAGTTTAATGGAAAAGGGTGGCTAAAGTGAATGTAGGTCCCTTGCAGGACAAGAAGAGGGAATTGATATTTGGCAATGAGGAAACAGTCGAGACTTTGAATGACTACTTTATGTCAGTCTTCATGGTGGAGGACACATTTAACATGCCAAAGAGAGATGTTATGGATGCAATGAGCAGTGAGGACCTCGATACAATAGCTATCACTGAAGAGGTAGTGCTGAGCAAACTTGTGGGCCTGAAGATAAATAAGTCCCTTGGACCTGATGAAATGCATCACAGGGTACTGAAATAAATGACAGAAGTTATAGTAGAGGCTTCGGTGATGATTTACCAAAATTTCCTGGACTCTTGGCAAGTCCCAGTGGCTTGGAGGACGGCGAATGTCATGCCACTGTTCAAAAATGGATGTAAGCAAAAGGCAGGTAACTATAGGCCAGTTAGTTTAACACCTGTAGTTGGGAAAATGCTTGAAGCTATCATTGAAGAAGAAATAGCGAGGCATCTGGAAAAAAATGGATCCATCAGGCAGACGCTGCATGGATTCAGCAAAGGCAGGTCCTGTTTGACAAACTTACTGGAGTTCTTCGAGGATAAAATGAGTGCAGTGGATAGAGGGGAACAGATGGATGTTACTTACTTGGATTTCCAGAAGGCATTTGATAAGGTGCCACATAAAAGACTTATCTATAAGATAAGGATGCATAGAGTTGGGGGTGATGTATTATCATGGATAGAGGATTGGTTAACTAATAGAAAGCAAAGTGTTGGGATGCATGGGTGTTACTCTGGTTGGCAATCTGGTGAGTGATGTGCCACAGGGGCTGGTGCTGGGCCTGCAACTGTTCACAATACACATTAATGATCTGAAAGAGGGGACTGAATATAGTGTATCTAAGTTTGCTGATGATAGTAAAATGAGTGAAAAAGCAAATTATGCAGAAGCTATGGAAAGTCTGCAGAGAGCTATAGCTAGGTTAAGTGAGTGGGTAAGGATCTGGCAGATGCAGTACAATGTTGGTAAATGCAAGGTCATCCACTTTGGATGGAAAAATGAAAGAGCAGATTATTATTTAAATGGTAAAAAATTGCAGCATGTTGCTGTGTAGAGATTTGGGAGTGCTTGTGCATGAATCACAAAAGGTTAGTTTGCAGGTGCAGCAGGCTATCAAGGAAAATGAAATGTTGGCCATTGCTAGAGGGATTGAATTTAAAAGCAGGGAAGTTATGCTGCAACTGTACACGGCACTGGTGAGGCTGCACTTGGAGTACTGTGTGCAGTTCTGGTCTCCTTACTTCAAGGAGGATACACTGGTTTTGGAGGCGTTGCAGAGGAGATTCACCAGGTTGACTCCGGAGATGAAGGGTTTATACCATGAGGAGAGATTGAGTCACCTGGGATGGTACTCGCTGGAATTCAAAAGAATGAGAGGAGCTCTTATAGACGCATATAAAATTATGAAAGAAATAAGATAGAGGCAGCTGGGACTAGAATTAGGGGACATAGCCTTAAGGTTCGGGGGAGTACATTTAGGGTGGTAGTGAGGAGCTGCCTTTTCCCAGAGAGTGGTGAATTTGTGGAATTCTCTTCCCAATGAAGCAGAGGAGGCTACCTCAGTAAATATAGTTAAGACAAGGTTGGATATGTTTTTGTATAGTAGGGGAAATTAAGGGTTGTGGAGAAAAGGCAGGTAGGTGGAGATGAGTCCATGGCCAGATCAGCCATGATCTTATTGAATGGCAGAGCAGGCTTGACAGGTCAGATGGCCTACTCCTGCTCCTATTTCTTATATTCTTATGTTATCAGAAATATAGATGTGTTTGATTGTACAACAAATAACTAGATATTGTATAATGAATGAATCGAGCGGTATTTTGAAGCAAATGAAATAGACAATGAGAAGTGAGTGCCAGTTTTGCTGAGTATAATAGGTGAAAAGCATACAGTTTACTTCGAGGTTTGACTGCTCCAACCAAACTGGCCAAAATTAACTTTGCTGATATCATGAAAGTAATGCAAGAACATTTATAACCGTAGCCATTGCTGATTGCAGAATGCTTTAGGTTTCATAAGCACAATCAAAAGAAAGGGGAGTCTATTTCAGTGTACATAGCTGAACTGAAGAAATTGTCTGAGCATTGCCAGTTCGGTAACGAGCTTAGTGATGCACTGAGAGGCCTTGGTGTGTAAAACCTCTCCACCAGTACTTGTGTGGGAGAGAGAATTCCCTTATTATTGATCATCAAAGACTAGTGTCCATTTTCAATCCACAGAAGGACGTTCCACAAACAGCTACAGCATGAATGCAGAGATGGGTTCTGTTTCTTGGAGGACACAATTGCAAGACTGAATTCAGGAGGACAACTAATCATGAAAATACTGCTGGATTGTCCCATTTACCCTTGGAAAAGGAACTACTGAAAACAAAAATATAAAAGAGAGCATTCCTTTCGATGCATTCTCCCTAATGCAAATCAAAAGTCTTCCTAATATGGTAGAGATGATCCAAAGGAAAACCAGATAAACTCCACACTATCTCAAGTCTACATGGCAACCTAAAATGGCTGGAATATGTAGCAGAAATTCCAGCTCCCCCATTTTTACCTGCTTGGGGATGCATTTACCCTTGACAGTAGTTGCCTTGTTTGGGAATTGACAGTTCTTGTCGAACCTAAGCTGAAAGCTAATGTGTTGGAGAAGCTACATGCGGATTGTCTGGGTGTGGTCCAAAATGAAAATATTGTCTCTAAGCTTTGTCTGGTGGCCTGGGATAGATCAGCAGATCCAGCATCTTGCTATGCACGGCTCGGTATGCCACCACACCCCCGAAGATGCCAAGAGTAGCGTCTCTCCATGCCTGGCAATGGCCCGTATTGCCCTGGAAAGGATTTATGTAGATTTGCTGAACCATTCATGGGCACAAATCTGGCAGCTACAATGTGGCCAGAAGTGTCCTCAATAGCATCCACTACAGCCTGGATTATAAAATTATAAATTTATTAAAAGATGAGAGGCATAAATGGGATAGACAGTCAGGATCCTTTTCCAGGGGTAGAAATATAAAATACTAGAGGACATGCATTTGAAGTGAGGAAGGAGCTGTGAGGGGCAAGTTTTTAAAACAGAGAGTGGTCGGTGCATGTTGTCACTTCATGATGCTGTGATGGAATTTTAAAAAACATTAAACCTGGACAGTGAACGCGAGATCTAGGGAAATAAGGTGTGACAATGTTTAAGCGTTCTAAGAAAGAACAAGTTTAGAAAAGACATTGAGATAAAATTTTATCTGAACAGGGAATGGATGTACAGAACAAGAAGAAAATAATTTGATGTGTTGATATGCTGAGAAAGCTCTTTTCAAGGACTGGTGTACTTAGTCAGTGACAATTGACCACAGTTTGTGGCTGAACAATTTCATTCATTCCTGAAAATCAGTGGAATAAGACGCATTACATCTGCACTCTACCACCCAGCTACAAATGGCCTGGTGGAAAGGTTTGTTCAGAGTCTAAAGAACACACTATGAGCAATGTCAGCAGATCACACTACACTGACACTGAATCAGAAGCACGCCAATTTCCTCCTTGCATATCACAAAGCAGCACACTCTACTATGAACAAATCTTCAGCAATGCTGTTCCAGAGTCATCCCTTGTGCTCACACTTGGATCTCCTCAAATCCAATCTCAGGAGTACGCAGGACAAGTGACTGAGACAACTTGAGGGCTCCTCAAACAAGGAAGTCTGATGTTTCACTCCTGAACAATGCAGTCCTGCCGAGTGACTACAGAAGTGATCAAAAGTGGGTACTTGGAAAAATTAAGGTCAGAACTGGACCACTCTCCTACATGCTGGAGATTGCATCTGATGTCATCTGGAGATGACTCACCAAAAAGTTGAAAAGAGCAGAGTCAATTATTAAAGAAGAAAGGTGACTAAAGCTGTCAGAACCACCTGCTGCAGTCCCCGAGTCAAGAGTATGAGTTGAGATGCACTCTATATTGAATCAGAGTTTATACCTAAGCAGGGAGGAGTGTAGTGTACTTAACATTTATATCTGAGTAATATTGTAAATATATTGTTTGATCAAACATTCTTCATTGTTTACATAATTTATTGTGGGTTGTATGCAAAACGTCGTGATTGGTATACGTTGTTACAGAGCCACGTCATATGTGTGTGCCTCACTAAAGTAAGAACAAAGTAGACGCATTATAAGACCATAAGAAACAGGAGCAGAATTCGGCCATCTGGCCCATCAAATCTGCTCCGCCATTCAATCATGGCTGATTCTCTTATTAAACTTCTCCTCAACCCCAGTTCCTGGCTTTCTCCCCGTAACCTTTGTGCTATGTCCAGTCAAGAGTCTGTCAATCTCTACCTTAAATACACCCAATGGCCTGACCTCCACAGCTGTATGTGGCAGCAAATTCCACAAATTCACCACCCTTTGGCTAAAGAAATTTCTCCACATCTTTGTTTTGAAGTGGCGCCCCTATATCCTGAGGCTGTGCCCTCTTGTCCTAGACTCTCCCACCATGAGAAACATCCTTTCCACATCTACTCTGTCTATGCTTTTCAACATTTGAAAGGATTCAATGAGATCTCCCCTCATCCTTCTGAATTCCAGCGAGTACAGACCCAAAGCCTTCAAACGTTCCTCATATGATAACCCCTTCACTCCTGGAATCATCCTTGTGAATCTCCTCTGGACCCTCTCCAATGCCAGCACATCTTTTCTAAGATGAGGGGGCCAAAACTGTTCACAATACTCAAGGTGAGGCCTCACCAGTGCCTTATAAATCCTCAGTATCACATCCTTCTGGACTCCTTGTATTCTAGACTTCTTGAAATGAATACTAACATGGCACTGACTCAACCTGCAAGTTAAACTTCAGGGTGTTCTGCGCAAGGACTCCCAAGTCCCTCTGCATCTCAGGTTCCTGGATTTTCTTCCTATTTAGAAAATAGTCCGCATATTTATTTCTACTGCCAAAGTGCATGACTATGCATTTTCCAACATTGTATTTCATTTGCCACTTCCTTGCCCATTCTCCTAATTTGTCTAAGTCTTACTTCAGCCTACCTGTTTTCTCAACATTACCTGCCACTCCACCAATCTTCATATCATCTGCAAACTTGGTAATGAACCCATCTATTCCATCCTCTAAATAATTTATATACAGCATAAAAAGAAGTGGTCCGAACACCGACCCCTGTGGAACACCACAAGTCACTGGCAGCCAACTAGAAAAGGATCCTTTTATTCTCACTCGCTGCCTCCTACCAATCAGCCATCTTCGTAACTTTCCTGTAATACCATGGGCTCTTAACTTGGTAAGCAGCCTCATGTGTGGCACCTTGCAAAGGCCTTCTGAAAGTCCAAATATACAACATCTACTGCATCTCCTTTATCTATCCTACTTGTAATCTCCTCAAAGAATTCCATCAGGTTCATCAGGCAGGATTTTCCCTGAAGGAAACCATATTGACTTTGTACTATCTTGTTCTGTATCACCAAGTACTTCATCACCTCATCCTTAATAATTGACTCTAATATCTTCCCAACCACTGAGGTCAGCCTAACTGGTCTATAATTTCCTTTCTGCTGTCTTCCTCCTTTCTTAAAGAGTGGAGTAACATTTGCAATTTTCCAGTCCTCTGGCACTATGCCAGAGTCCAATAATTTATGAAAGATCATTTCTAATGCCACCACAATCTCCAATGCTATCTCTTTCAGAACCTTAGGGTGCAGTTCCTCTGGTCCAGGTGTCTTATGTATCTTTAGGTCTTTCAGCTTTTTGAGCACCCTCTCTCTTGTAACAGTAACTGCACCCACTTCTCTTCCTTCACACACTACAACATCAGGCATACTGCTAGTGTCTTCCACAGTGAAGACTGATGCAAAATTCTCATTTAGTTCATCAGCCATCTCCTTGTCCCCCATTATTATTTCTCCTGCCTCGTTTTCTAGCAGTTCTATATCCACTCTCATTTCTTAACATACTTGAAAAAAACTTTTACTATCCACTTCAATATTATTTGCTAGCTTGTTTTCATATTTCATCTTTCCCCTTCTAATGACTTTTTAGTTGCTCTCTGTAGGTTTTTAAAAACTTCCCAATCCTCTATCTTTCCACTAATTTTTGCTTTGTTGTATGCCCTTTCTTTTACTTTTACAATAGCTTTGACCTCCCTTGTCAGCCATGGTTGTACTATTTTACCATTTGAATATTTCTTTGTTTTTGAAAGACACCTTCCTCATTTTTCCCAGAAACACACACCATTGTTGCTCTGCTGACATCCCTGCCAGCAGCTCCTTCCAATTTACTTTGGCCAACTCCTCTCTCATACCACTGTATTTTCTCTTATTCCACTGAAACGCTGCTACACCAGACTTTACTTTCTCCCGATCAAATTTCAAGTTGAACACAATCATATTATGATCACTGATTCCTAAGGGTTCTTTTACTTTAAGCTCCCTAACCGCCTCCAGTTCATTACATAACATCTAATCCAGTATAGCTGATCCCCTAGTAGGCTCAACGACAAACTGCTCTAAAAAGCCATCTCTTAACCATTCAACAAACTCATTCTCTTGAGATCCATTAACAAACCTGATTTTCCCAATCGACCTGCATGTTAAAATCTCCCAAGGCTACCATAACATTGCCCTTTTGACTCGCCTTTTCTATTTCCTGTTGTAACCTGTGGTCCACCTCCCAGCCACTGTTGGGAGGCCTGTATATAACTGCCATCAATGTCCTTTTACCCCTGCAGTTTCTTAACTCAACCCACAAGGATTCAACATCTTCCAATCCTATGTCATATCTTTCTACTGATTTGATGCCATTCTTTACCAGCCGAGCCACACCACCCCCTCTGCCTACCTTCCTATCCCTCCGATATAACGTGTAACCTTGGACATTCAGCTCCCAACTACAACCATCCTTCAGCCACGATTCAGTGATGGCCACAACATCATACCTGAAAATCTGTAATATTGCAACAAGCTCATCCACCTTATTTCTTATACTACGCACATTTAGATGCAACACCTTGAGTACTGTATTTGTTATCCTTTCTGATTCTGCATCCCAAATGATTTGATACTCAGCCTGTAGGCTGCAACTAAGTCCCATCAGCTGCCTGCCCTACCTGACAATCCAACAGCACACTATCTTTAAGTTTTTACCATCCTGAGTCCCTTCACTCCAGTTCCCACCCCCCTGCCATGTTAGTTTAAACCCTCCCCAACAGCTCTAACAGATCTGCCTGCAAGAATATTGGTCCCCCTCAGATATAGGTGCAACCCGTCACTTTTGAACAGGCCTCCCCCAGAAGAGATCCCAATCACCTAAGAACCTGAAGCCCTGCCCCCTGCACCAGCTTCTCAGCCACACATTTATCTGCCAAATCACCCTGTTTCTACCCTCACTGGCGCATGGCACGGGCAGCAATCCAGAAATTCTTCTTAGGAGGTCCTGCTTCTCAGCTTTCTACCTAGCTCTCTAAGTTCTCTTTTCAGGACCTCTTTTCTTTTCCATCCTATGTCATTGGTACCAATATGTACCAAGACATCTGGCTGCTCCCGCCTCCCTCTCCAGAATGTTGTGGGTGCAGTCTGAAACATCCCTGACCCTGGCACCTGGGAGGCAACATACCATCTGGGTGTCCTGTTCATGTCTACAGAATCTCCTGTCTGTTCCCCTCACTGTTGAATCCCCTATCACTACTGCTCCCTTCTTCTCTCCCTTTCCCTTCTGCTCAGTGCCTGTAACTCAGTCAACATGGCATTCTCCCGGGAGGTCATCCGCCACAAAAGTATCCAAAGTGGTATATGTGTTTTTGAGGTGATCCATGCTTTTCTTTCAATTAGTTTTATGTTTTAGAGTTCCAAAAATTAACATAGAAACATAGAAAATAGGTGCAGGAGTAGGCCATTCGGCCCTTCAAGCCTGTACCGCCATTTATTATGACCATGGCTGATCATCCAACTCAGAACCCTGCACCAGCCTTCCCTCCATACCCCCTGATCCCCGTAGCCACAAGGGCCATATCTAACTCCCTCTTAAATATAGCCAATGAACTGGCCTCAACTGTTTCCTGTGGCAGAGAATTCCACAGATTCACCACTCCCTGTGTGAAGAAGTTTTTCCTAATCTCAGTCCTAAAAGGCTTCCCCTTTATCCTCAAACTGTGACCCCTCGTTCTGGACTTCCCCAACATCGGAAACAATCTTCCTGCATCTAGCCTGTCCAATCTCTTTAGGATTTTATACGTTTCAATCAGATCCCCCCTCAATCTTCTAAATTCCAACGAGTACAAGCCCAGTTCATCCAGTCTTTCTTCATATGAAAGTCCTGCCATCCCAGGAATCAATCTGGTGAATCTTCTTTGTACTCTCTCTATGGCAAGGATGTCTTTCCTCAGATTAGGGGACCAAAACTGCACACAATACTCCAGGTGTGGTCTCACCAAGGCCTTGTACAACTGCAGTAATACCTCCCTGCTCCTGTACTCGAATCCTCTCGCTATAAATGCCAGCATACCATTCACCTTTTTCACCGCCTGCTGTACCTGCATGCCCACTTTCAATGACTGGTGTATAATGACACCCAGGTCTCATTGCACCTCCCCTTTTCCTAATTGGCCACCATTCAGATAATAATCTGTTTTCCTATTTTTGCCACCAAAGTGGATAACTTCACATTTATCCACATTAAATTGCATCTGCCATGAATTTGCCCACTCACCCAACCTATCCAAGTCACCCTGCATCCTCTTAGCATCCTCCTCACAGCTAACACTGCCGCCCAGCTTCGTGTCATCCGCAAACTTGGAGATGCTGCATTTAATTCCCTCATCCAAGTCATTAATATATATTGTAAACAACTGGGGTCCCAGCACTGAGCCTTGCGGTACCCCACTAGTCACTGCCTGCCGTTCTGAAAAGGTCCCGTTTATTCCCACTCTTTGCTTCCTGTCTGCTAACCAATCCTCTATCCACATCAATACCTTACCCCCAATACCGTGTGCTTTAAGTTTGCACACTAATCTCCTGTGTGGGACCTTGTCAAAAGTCTTTTGAAAATCCAAATATACCACATCCACTGGTTCTCCCCTATCCACTCTACTAGTTACATCCTCAAAAAGTTCAATGAGATTCGTCAGACATGATTTTCCTTTCACAAATCCATGCTGACTTCATCCGATGATTTCAACATTGCACTTTGGGAGGTCAAATATAAGGGAGAAGTATCCATAAGGAAAGAGAGGATCAGATGGCCTAGATCATCAACGTATTTTGGAACAAGTTCGATGACGGGCTGGACTGCATCTTAGAAGTTACATTGGCAGGACCTGTCTACAGGAAAATTGACTCTCCCACAGTCACTGTGTTCAACTTTACTAAAGAGCGATTTGGCACAATGGAGAAGAAAGGGGATCTTAAACCATCACAGCAACCAGACAGGAGGGAAAGGGTGATCCACCACCCGAGAAGCCAGATAAAAACCCTGAACAGACAATTCAAAGATAGTTCACCTGTCAAAAAAAAGGTGTCAAAGATCTAACCAGCAAACTACGCAAATAGCTGTGCGAGCTCAGGAGGGTGGAGCGGCTGTGAAAACGAGAAGGAGAGCGCAGTTCGTTAAAAACCCATTCAGGTTCACCAGGAAAATTCTGACATCCTAACAAGGTCAAAGCAGGAGGTGGAAGAATTTCTGCTGGAATCACACAACGATCCCTGTAGGAATCAGGGACTAGAATTCAATCCAAAAGTCCCCCAAGCAGGAATCCCAGCAACTGAGCTAAACATAGCAGAACCCATGTGGTAGGAGGCCCAGGATATCATCAAGAGAGCAAAGACATCCGCTACCCCAGGACCAAATGGTATACCCTACAAGTTAAGTAAGAAATGCCCAAAACTCTCCTGGAGGTTGTGGAAGATAATGAGGAAGATTTGGACCAAAGACTCGATTCCACCAAGCTGGAAAATGGCTGAAGGATGCTTTGTTCCCAAGGAAGAAGATTCATCCACAATCACCCAGTTTAGGACAATCTCCCTCCTTAGTGTGGTGTGCAAGATATTCTTCTCGGAGCTTGTGAGAAGGCTGACCTCTTAGTTAAAGGAGAACTACTATGCAACACATCCATCCAGAAAGGTGGCATTCTGGGCTTTTATGGATGCCTTGAACACACTTCAATAACCAGCCAATTGATCTGCGAGGCCGGGCAAAAGAAAGACAATCTAACATTTGTCTGGTTAGACCTAGCCGATGCCTACAGATCAATTCCACACGTAGTCTACCATGTCCCGCCAGTCACGCGGGACATGATCACCAGCTACCTTGGAGGAATCAAGCTATGCTTAACTTCAACCCACTTTACAACTAGATAGCAAGATATCCAAAAAGGGATTCCAACCGGCTGTACCATCTCCCCTATCTTGTTTGTCATGGGTTTGAATCACCTCGTATTAGCAGCAGCAGACGTAACCTGAGACCCAGTGTTGGAGCCCGGCATCTGACAGCCTGCAAAATGAGGGTTCATGGATGACAACACTGTAACTATTGCAGCCCATGTCCAAGCAAAATGGGTATTGGAAACCCAGGATAACGTAGCTACCTGGGTTAGGATGACCTTCAAGGCCAGGAAGTCCAGATGCATGGTGATCGAAAAGGACAAGGTGACCAGCAAGTTCAGTCTTTAAGTACAGGGAGAAGTCATTACATCTATAGAGGACAACCCAGTAAAGTGATTCATCAGGCCAGCTACAGCTCTCGTTATTGGTAGCGGAGGAGTTCAAGGTGGCAAAGTGTAGAGTTGTGTTAATACTGAGGGCTCTAATAACAAGCTAATAAGACAAGCAGGAATCACAACAAGATCGAGCCAAAAGTGGGCCACCAACTCGGCCGTAGACTATGCAATGAGCTCTCTGCAATTAAGAGACATCATCGGCAAGCCTTGGCTCTGCACACTTCCAATGATGGGGTGGGGGGGTGGTACAAGTGCAAGGGATAGGCGTGACATGGTCCAGGCAGAGGTACAGAATGGCGAGGATGAAAGGTGGGTATTGAAGGCAGTGGAGTTGTGGTCACATGACACCTGGACAAAATAGAACACAGAAACATAGAAAACCTACAGCACAATACAGGACCATCAGCCCACAAAACCGTGCTGGACACATCCTTACCTTAGAAGATACCTAGGGTTACCCATAGCCCTCTATTTTTCTGAGCTCCATGTACCTGTCCAGGAGCCTCTTAAAAGACCCTATCATTTCTGCCTCCACCACCGCCACCAGCAGCCCATTCCACCACTCACTACTCTCTGCGTAAAAAAAACTTACCCCTGACATCTCTTCTGTACCTACTTCCAAGCACCTTAAAACTGTGCCCTCTCATGCTAGCCATTTCAGCCCTCTGACTATCCACACGATCAATGCCTCTCATCATGTTATACACCTCTATCAGGTCACCTCTCATCCTCAGTTGCTCCAAGGAAAAAAGGCCGAGTTCACTCAACCTATTCTCATAAGGCATGCTCCCCAATCCAGGCAACATCCTTGTAAATCTCCTCTGCTCCCTTTCTATGGTTTCCACATCCTTCCTTTAGTGAGGTGACCAGAACCGAGCACAGTACTCCAAGTGGGGTCTGACTAGGGTCCTATATAACTGCAACATTACCTCTCGGCTCTTAAACTCAATCCCACGATTGATGAAGGCCAATGCACCGTATGCCTTCTTAACCACAGAGTCAACCTGCACAAAATGTGATCTTCCCAGGCGCAAGATCACTTGGGCAGAGCTTTGCAGACGGGAGCCTGTCCGCATTTCTTTCCTCCTGCTGTCCCTGTATGACACTCTCCCTACACCATCAAGCTGCACACATAGGAGCTGAGAGAGGACGCTAACTGCAAGCTTTGCGGTCAGCAGGGGTTCACCGGCACACCTTCTGTCAGGATGCAAAACAGCTTTAACAGAAGGACAATATAGGTGGTGGCACGATAAGGTCCTGCTGTCCCTTGCTGACACACTGGAGTGGTAGAGGTGTAAAAAAAGACTAGCTGGCAGAGAGGTAAATAGGGAAGTCATTTTCATCAAGGAGAGGGCCACACCAGTCATATCAAAGAGGGCTAAATCCTATCTACTGTAAATTGCCAAATCATGGGAGATGAGGGTTGATGCCATTCCCAGAGCACATTTCAAACAGATATCATGCTGTGGTCCAACAGACAAGAAAATCGTGTTGGTGGAGCTCACAGTACCATGGGAGGAAGGACATGAGGAGGCTCATGGGAGGAAGGCCCTGAAGTACCACTAATTATTCCAGGAGTGCAGGAACAAAGATGGTGGACGTGGCTATTCCCTGTTGATATCGGCTGTCGAGGGTTCCCAGCAACCTCAGCATGGAGGTTGCTGTCTGTGCTGGACCTTGATGAAAAGAGCAAGATTCAAGCAGCTCGCGGGATAGGGGAGGAAGCAGATAGAGCTCCTTGCAGGTGAGAGGAGTTGAGCTGGGAAGTCTGGAGCAGATGGGCTGTGACTTGGCCACAACTGCTGACCCGCCAACTGGAGAGTGTAGTGGTTAAGGGTTGAAACACACTATGAAAGTTGGACACCACCTAACGGGACCTGCTCATGACCAGAGGCTACGGTTACCTCATCAGGTAACTGCAGAGAACGCCCTGGATGTACGATGCAAGTTAATGGTAGGCCCCTATACAGCATTGATTACAGAAGGATATTAGGATCAATTTCCATAGCTCACTGGAAGTGGCCATGCATGTAGTTAGGGTGGTAAAAGGGGTAGATGTCATGCTTGCTTTCATTAGCCAGGAAACTGAGTGTAAGAGACAAGAAGTTATGTTGCAGCTATATAAAACTTTGTTTAGACTGCACTTGGAGTATTCTGTGAAGTTCTGATCGCCCCATTAAGGCAAGGATTGAAGGCTTTGGAAAGGGTTCAGTGTGCTACCTGAATTAGAGGATATAAACTATAAAGAGAGGTTAGACGAACCTGAGCCATTTTTTCTCGGGAGGATCTGAAACTGTAGGACACCTGATTGTATAAACTGAAGTTTATAAAATTATGAAAGACATTAATAGGATAGACAGTCAGAATCCTTTTCCAAGGGTAGAAATGTAAAATACCAGAGGACATGCATTTGAGGTGAGGAGGGAGCTGTAAGGGGCAAGTTTTGTTAGAGAGAGTGGTGGGTGCATGTTGTCACTTCATGATGGTGGGGTTGAAATTTTAAAAAGCATTAAACCTGGACAGTGAATGAGAGATCTAGGGAAATAATGTGTGACAACGTTTAAGCATCCTGAGAAAGAACAAGTTTAGAAAAGGCATTCATAAGATTCAATCTAAACAGGGAATAAATGTACAGAGTAAGAAGCATATACGTTTGGAATTGCAGATAAACCAAGAGGAAATATGCACCTGATTTATATTCATACTAATAAAACAGTTGGACTTTATAGCCATTTGGGAGCTATTGAAGGGAAAGAAAAAATGGGCACAAAAGTGAAAATTGAAGCCACAGGTCTTGTGATTCAGTGCAGCTAAATGGAAACAAGTCTTTTCATTCTGCCTGTGATTGAACAGTTTTTGACAGGTAGAATTTGAACAACATCAAACTGGTTGATATTGTTCAGATCTTCCATCACACTGTCAGAACGTATTGTATTCAAGACATTAAAGGGCTGATGCTGGACAACTGTGATGTAGAGAGAACATTACTGATACAGATTAGAGAAGGTAATAACCGAGGAATATATGAGGATAGGCAAGCGAATTTGTTGATGGCTACAAATAAATTTGCATGAAATGAAGTTTAAAGCATGACTTCTTGTAACAAATTTATGAAAGTGAGTCAGACATTCCATGTTATGAGTTGGAAAATCCACATCAGTAATGGTAAAAACAGCTATCTTTTAATCAGGAGCAGAAGTTTTAAAGGCAGAGTTTCACGGCAGTTTCTTTGAGTTGAGGAGTGACCAATCAGCACGAGGCAGTACATAAAAAGAGCTACTTTTCAGTCAGGTCCACGTTCAAGATTTAAAAGCAGAGCTTCGCGCCAGTTTTGGATTGTCCACGTCAGGGGCGCATTGCGGAAGAGATACCTTTTAATCAGGAGGGCGATTAAGATTAAAGGCAGAGATTTGCAGCAGTTTTCTCTGAGTTGAGGAACGGCCAATAACAAGAGGGATTGATTAGAAAAGGCTAATAAAAATAATTCGAGTGCAAGCACAGTGGCCAATCTCTGTGCTAGTGTACAGAGTGGCTTTGGCTTACCAGCTTGGGTGAAAATCGGGTTTGGGTGAGGTAACTTGTCTTGTAAGTTACTGTCTCACTCTGTTCCTATTTGTTCCTTTCTCATCTGTTAGGGCATAGTAGTGCAGTGAGAATGGCTCTGGGGGCAGTGTTTTGTACTCTCTGTGGGATGTAGGAAGTCTGGGAGACATCCAGTCTCCCTGATAAACACATCTGCACCAGGTACACCAAGTGGCACCTCCTGAGAGAACGTATTAAGGAACTGGAGCTGCAGGTAGCTGACCTTTGACTCATACAGGAGAATGAGGAGGTGATAGACAGGAGCTACAAGGAGGTAGTCACCCCTAGGTTGCAGGAGACAGGTAACTGGGTGACTGTCAGGAAAAGGAGGGGAAATGCACAGCCAGTACAGAGTACACCTGTCACCACCCCCTCGCCCCAATAAAAAGTATGCAGCTTTAGATACTATTGACGAGACAACCTACTGGGGGGGGGGGGGAGCCACAGTGACTGGGTCTCTGGCACTGAGTCTGGTGCCAGAAGATCAAAGAAATGAAGAGGACTGCAGTGTTAACAGGTAATTCCTTAGTCAGAGGAACAGAAACGAGGTTCTGTGGGCATAATAGAAACATCAAGATGGTATGTTGCCTCCCTGGTGCCAGGATCAGGGATGTCTCAGATTGGGTCCATATCATTCTCAAGATCGAAGGTAAGCAGTCAGAAATCTTGCAACATATTGGCACCAATGACATAGGTAAACAAGGTAAGGGGGTCCTGAAGAGCTAGGTAGAATGCTGAGAAACAGGACCTCCAGGGTACCAATCTCCGGATTGCTGCCTGTTCTATGTGCCAGTGAGGGTAGGAATAGGATGATCTGGCAGGTGAAAATGCAGTTGAGGAACTGGTGCCTGGGGCAGGGATTCAAATTTATGGATCATTGGAATCTCCTCTGGGAAAGGTATGACCTGTGTAAAAGGGATGGGTTACACCTGAAATCAAGAGGACCAACATACTTGTGGGCAGGTTGGCTAGAGTTGTTTAGGAGGGTTTAAACTAATTTGGCAGGGGGACAGGATCTGGAGTAATAGTGTTGAAGATAAAGCAGTAGGATTAAAAACAGAGGTAATATGTAGTGAAACTCCTAGCAAGGAGAGGCTGAAGATAGAGCAAAATTGCAGTCAAGAGGATGAAATGAAATGTAAAAGGCAGAGAGAATTGAAAAGGGTGAATACAGGTTGGATGGCATTCTATTTGAATGCCCGCAGTATACAGAATAACGTAGATGAACTTGTAGCACAGTTACAGATTGGCATGTATAATGTTGTAGGCATCACTGAATCGTGGCTGAAAGAAGATTATAGCTGGGAGCTTAATGCTCAAGGATACACATTGAATCGAAAGGACAGGCAGGAAGGCAGAGGGGGTGGTGTTGCTCTGTTGATAAAAAATGACATCAAATGATTAGAAAGAAGTGACATCAGGTCAGAAGATGTTGAATCATTGTGGGTAGAGCTAAGGAACTGCAAGGGTAAAAAGACCCCAATGGGAGTTATGTACAGACCCTCAAACAGTAGTAAGGATTTGGTCTACAAATTACAATGAGAGATAGAAAATGCATGCCAAAAGGGCAATGTTACAATAGTCATGGGAGAATTCAATATGCAGGTGAATTGGGAAAATCAGATTGGTGCTGAATTCCAAGAGGTGGAATTTCTAGAGTGCCGATGAGATGGCTTTTTATAGTAGCTTGTGGTTGAGCTAGGGGTTCAGCTATTCTGAATTAGGTGTTGTGCAATGAACCGGAATTGATTAGAGAGCTTAAGGTAAAATAATACAATCTAATTCACCCTGAAATTTGAGAAGGAGAAGCTAAAGACAGATGTATCAGTATTACAGCGTAAAATGGATTACAGAGGCATGAGAGGGGAACTGGCTAGAATTGATTGGAAAAGAACACTGGGGCAGGGATGATAGCAGAGCAGCAATGGCTGGAATTTCTGGGAGCAATTCAGAAGGCACAGGATATATACATCCCAAAGAGGAAGAAGTAACGTAAAGGCAAGATGACACAACCACGTCAACATAAAAGCCAAAGAGAAGCATATAATAGAGAAAAAATTTGAGGGAAGTTAGAGGATTGGGAAGCTTTTAAATACCATCAAAAGGCAGCTAAAAGACTCATTAAGAAGGTAAAGATAGAATACAAAAGTAATCTAGCCAATAATATTAAAGGGGATATCAAAAGTTTCTTCAGATACATGAAGTGTAAAATAACAGTGAGAGTGGATATCAGACCACTGGAAAACAATGCTGGAGTGGTGGTAATGAGGGACAAGGAAATGGTGGATGAATGGAATAAGTACTTTGCATCAGTCTTCACTGTGGAAGACACTAGCAGTGCGGTGGAAGTTCCAGGTGTCGGGGCATGAAGTGAGTGAAGCTGTCATTACTAGGGAGAAGGTTCTTGGGAAACTGGAAGGTCTGAAGGTAGTTAGGTCACCTGGACCAGATGGTTTACACCCGAGTGTTCTGAAAGAGGCAGCTGAAGAGATTGTGGAAGCATTAATAATGTTCTTTCAAGAATCACTAGATTCTGGAATGGTTCCGGAGGAGTAGAAAATTGCAATTGTCACTCCTCTCTTCAAGAAGGGAGAGAGGCAGAAGAAAGGAAATTATAGGCCAGTTAGTCTGAAATCAGTGGTTGGGAAGGTGTTGGAGTTGGTTATTAAGATGTGGCTTCGGGGTATTTGGAGCACCTTATAAATAAGCCGTTGTCAGCATGGTTTCCTCAAGGGAGAATCGTGCCTGACAAATCTGTTGGAAATGTTTGAAGAAATAACAAGCAGGTTAGATAAAGGAGAATCAGTTGATGGTGTGTACTTGGATCTTCAGAAGGCCATTGACAAGTGCCACACATGAGGCTACTTAACAAGCTACAAGCCCATGGTATTACAGGAAAGATCCTGGCATGGATAAAGTTGTGGCTGATTGGCAAGGGGAAAGATTGGGAATAAAAGCAGCCTTTTCTGGGTGGCTGCTGGTGACTAGTGGTTTTTCACAGGGGTCTGTGTTTGGACTGATTTTTTTTATGTTATATTTCAATGATTTGGATGATGGAATTGATGGCTTTGTTGCAAAGTTTGCAGAGGATACAAAGATAGGTGGAGGGGCAGGTAGTTTTGAGGAAGTAGAGAGGCTACAAAAGATGAGGAGAATGGGCAAGAAATGGTGGATGGAATACAGTGTTGGGAAGTGTATGGCCATGCAATTTGGTAGAAGAAATGAAAGGGTTGACTATTTTCTAAGTGGAGAGAAAATTCAAAAATCTGAGGCACAAAGGAACTTGGGAGTCCTTGTGCAGGATTCCCTAAAGGATAATTTGCAGGCTGAGTCTGTGGAGAGGAAGGCAAACATTTCAAGAGTACTAGAATATAAAAGCAAGGATGTAATGTTGAGACTTTATAAAGCACCGGTGAGTCCTCATTTGGAGTATTGTGAGCAGGTTTGGGCCCCTTATCTTAGAAAACATGTGCTCAAACTGGAGAGGGTTCAAAGGAGTTTTACGAAAATGATTCCAGGTTTGAACAGCTTGTCATATGAACAGGGTTTGATGGCTCTGGGCATGTATTCACTGGAATTCAGAAGAATGAGGAGTGACTGAATTGAGATCTATCGAATAGTGAAAGGCCTTGATAGAGTGGATGTGGAGAGGATGTTTCCTCTGGTGGGAGGGTCTAAGACCAGATGACATAGCCTCAGAGTAGGGGAGTGTCCTTTTAGAACGGAGATGAGGAAGTAGTTCTTTAGCCAGAAAGTGGTGAACCTGTGGAATTTTAGAAAATGTGCTTTTAGATTTAGAAAAATTGTCCATTCTTTCACAATTTACTTGCTTCTTTAGAGACATTTTCATTTAATTATCATAGCAGTTTATAAATGCATGGAATGATGTATATAAGTTTACTCCTGCCTATCCAAATGATACCTTACATCCTGTGCAATATGAATAAAAAATGCTCAAAGCTTTATTTGAAGGTATTTAAAAGGAAGGGAAGGAAGGAACGTCGACTCAGACCATGAGAGGCCTGTGTCGGGCATTTTCATGCCTTACCAAGCGCAGATTGGAAGGCTATGTGGGGTGCCACTCCTCGCACAGACTAGAGCAATATGTGATTAAGTGCCTTGCTCAAGGGCACAAACACGCTGCCACAGCTGAGGCTCGAACTAGCGACCTTGAGATAACTAGACAAACACCTTAACCACTTGGCCACATGCCCAACACTTTATTTAAAAGGAAGTTATAAAATAACAATTTAATGTGCAAGAAGACAAAGCTAATGCTGCAATATTAATTGATTGTTACAAAATAATTGTTAAAAGGAAGCACAGAAATAATTTGTGTTGATTACTAGATACGGCCGGCTGGTGACGTAGTGGCATCAGCGCCGGACTTCGGAGCGAAGGCTCCTGAGTTCGAACCCAGCCGGCTCCCCAGGTGCGCTTTCCACCCGTGCTAGCTTGAGCATCGAGCTAGCAACTCGACCTCGTAAAAAAGAAATTGCGTGCTCCAGAAACATCAATAGCAAAAAGTTGATGGCCTATGCTCTCTCATGAGGTTAAAAGTCAATTTCCTTTTTTTTCTACTAGATACGGTTGGCAAATGCAGCGAGGCCAGTATGAATTAATGAGTAGGTGGACAAATTTTGGATTGATGTCAGTGTGCGATATAGCCTCCAGTTGTATTTTCTGTTCTTGCATTTTTTAAATCTTGCCATCTTTGCCTTCGTGTTTTGGTCATCACTAATCATAAAATGGTGGAGATGGTCAGCAATTCATGCAGCATCTATGGAGGGAGAAACAATTAATGTTTTAGGTAATGACCTTGCTTTGGTGAAGATAATTAACCTGAAACATAAAGATCTGCTTCCATCACTATGGGAACAGCCTGGAAGCCGAATATTTCCAGTATTCAGTTTCCAGTGGTTTGGGTATTTTGTTTTTTGATTTATGAGTTTACTGTTGTTACCACATTCTGACATATGGAGTGGAAGAAAACAGCAAGAAGCTCAAATCTGATTGCGAATTAGGCAATATTGTAAATGTTTTGGCTCTCATGAACCTCAAGGACACAAACTCATTAATTATACTGGCAAGGATTTGCCATTAATTGCACTGTAGCTTGAAGTTAAGTGAACACTTTAATGAGGCAGAATTATTTTTCTGCATCTATCTTGTATTAAGTGTCTCTAAGGACCACGGTACATCTTCAAATGGCTGAAATATTGAAGATATTGGAATTTGAGATGAAATCCGGAAATATGGGAACACTGAGCACTTCAGCAGCATCTGTGGAGAGAGAATAGGGGATAATGTTACAGATCATTATAATTAATGCACAGGTCAATGGTTCAATCTAATGTCAGAGAATGCAATCTGAAACCCTTACTCCTCTGATGACCTGTCTTCAGCCTGAGGCTCTGAGTATGTTTCTCAGTTCCCTCTCCATGGGTGCTGTCTGTTTCGCTGACTGCTCCTAGCATTGTTTGTTTTTGAAGCCAATCTGATGCTGGCTTGACAGCATATCAGATGTTTAGAATTAAGTTATAAGGTGCTTCAGAAAGCAAACCCACTGAAATGCTGTTCACACCCACAAATCTCATCTACAGATGTGTGATGGAGAGAATAATGACTGACTGTATCACCAACTGGTATAGAAACTGCAATATTCTTGAATGGAAAATCTACTAAAGTAGTGAATTTGGCCCAGTCCATCATAGGTAAAGCCCTCCCCGCCTCATTGAGCAGATCTACATGGAGCATTGTCACAGGAAAGCAGCATCCATCATCAGGGAACCCCGGCACCCAGGTCATGCTCTCTTCTCGCTGCTGCCATTAGGAAGAAGGTGCGGGAGCCTCAGGACTCAAACCACCAGGATCAGAAACAGCTAATACCCCTTCGCCATCAGGCCCTTGAACCAAAGAGGATAACTTCCCTCAGCTTCACTTGCCCCATTACTGAACTGTTCCCACAACCTATGGATTCACTTTCAAGGACTCGTGTCTTGAGGTTTGTTGCTCATTTATTTATTATGATTGCATTTGTATTTTTTCTCAGCTCAAGCTGGTAAACCTGAGGTATGGGCACAGCCAAGCACACTCATTTCTCAATTGCTAGGAACTGTCAGACAATTCTAGCAGTGTTTAATACTGTGGTTTTCTGGAAATTTACATAAGTATTGCTGTGTTGGCCTAATTGTTAAGTGCTATTGTGTAGTGCCTTTGGGATGATACCAGTTGTAGACATTACTATTGGGACAATGTATATCCTGTAATGCAGGGCTCCCAACCTTTTTTCTTGCCATGGACAAATACCATTGAGCAAGAGGTCTGTGGACCCTGGACTGGGAACTACTGCTATAATGTGATGGTTATTTCAGGTTTCACTTGCCATTTTCATTATTTATTGTCTTGAATTTGTTGGTCTTTTATAAGGTATTTTTGATCATTGTTGTGTTAACCGCCCAGTCCAGTCAATATGGAGAAAATTAAAATTACCTGTTATCACAGCCTTATTTTTCTTACAACTGTTTGCTATCTCTCTACGAATTTGCTTCAACAAATCCCGCCAGCTATCAGGAGCTATGTAGTATTTAATGTGTTCATCCAGTTCCTGTTTCTCAGCTCCACCATACTTCCTCAGTAGAGAACTCTAAGCTCTGCCATGACATTTTTGCTGATGAGTAATGCCACCCTCCCCCTTCAATACCTCCCCTCTATCCTGTCTAAAACAGTGGAACATTGAGCTGCCAATTCTGACCTTCCTCAGCTAAGGCTCACTAATGTCTACAACACCATAATTCCATATGCTTATCCATACTCTAAGTTCATCTGCCTTACCTACAATATTACTTGCATTGAGTAAGCACAACTCAGAACACTAGACCATAAGACAGAGGAACAGAATGAGGCCATTCAGCCCCTTCAGTTCTGGTGCAAAGTATCCCATTTGTACAGTCTCACCTTCCCTGAAAGTAATCCCAACGGTCCAAAAATCTGAAGCCCGCCTTGTAGCACAGTCTCTTTAAACATGTGTTAAACTGCAGTATCTTCCGACTAGCATGTCTCACTAGCATGTGGCATGGATAGCAATCCAGAGATCAGCATAAGACCATAAGATGCAGGAGCAGAATTAGCCCATTTGGCTCATTGAGTCGGCTTTGCTATTCCATCACGGCTGATTTACTATCTCTCTCAACCCCATTCTCCTACCTTCTCCCTGTAACCTTTGATGCCTTGACTAATCAGGAACCCATCAACCTCCACTTTAAATATATTCAGTAACTTGGCTCCTACAGTCATCTGTGATGCTGAATTCCATAGATTCGATGTTGAGGGGAATTTGTCTTATTGAAATAATACATAGACAGCAGTTTGTTTGACTGGCACTTCTGCCATTAGACTCAGCATTATCTCTTCTCTTGTCATACAGATTGCAACAGCTTACTAAACTTACCTTGGTGCAATTTATGGATATGTCACTTCTGTCATAGAATCAGGCAATAGCCAGAATGTTGCAAAAGTACCATCAACCTCAGCTCACTCAAAACCACACATCGGCTTGATTTGGATGCATATAGGCCCGGAGAACAGTGGACGTTGTTTATTTGGATTTTCAGAAGGCCTTTGAGAAGGTGCCGCACATGAGGCTCCTTAACGAGAAAAGAGCTGACTCGCAAGAGGTAAAGGGTGGGAATAAAGGGGGCCTTTCCTGTTTGGTGGCTGGTGACTAGTGATGTGCTGCAGGGGTTGGTGTTGGGACCACTTCTTTCCATGTTATATAGTGTCTATAAAGAGTATTCATCCCCCTTGGAAGTTTACACTTTTTATTGTTTCAAAACATTGAATCACAGTGGATTTAATTTGGCTTTTTTGACACTGATCAACAGACAAGCACTCTTGTGTCAAAATGAAAACTGATCTCTACACAAGTGATTTAAATTAATTACATATAAAACACACAATAGTTGAATGCATAAGTATTCACCCCCTTTAATATGATGCACCACATCATCAGTAGTGCAGTCAATTGGTTTTAGAATTCACATAATTGGTTAGATGGAGATCTGTTTTTGGAGACCTGTGTGCAGTCAAGGTGTTTCAATTGATTGTAGTAAAACTACACCTGTATCTGGAAGGTGCAACTGCTAGTGAGTCAGTATCCTGTCAAAAACTATACCATGAAGGCAAACGAACAGCCAAGTAAATCCATGAAAAGGTTATTGAAAATCACAAGTTAGGAGATGGATACAAGAAAATTTCTAAGTTGCTGAATATCCCTTGGAGTACAGTTAAGTTAATTGACAAGAAATGGAAAGAATATGGCACAGCTGTAAATCTGCCTAGAGCAGGCTGTCCTTAAAAACTGAGTGACTGTACAAGGAGGGGATGAGTGAGGGAGGCCACCGAGAGATCTATGACAGCTCTGGAGGAGTTAGAAGCTTCAGTGGCTGAGATGGGAGAGACTGCATACAACAGCTGTTGCCTGGGTGCTTCACCAGTCACAGCTTTATGGAACAGTGACAAAGAGGAAGCCACTGTTGAAAAAAACTCACATGAAATCTCGGCGAGAGTTTGCCAAAAGGCACGTGGGCGACTCCAGTGTCAATTGGAAGAAGATTCTATGGTCTGATGAAACCAAAATTGAGCTTTTTGGCCATCAGACTAAAAGCTACGTTTGGTGTAAGCCAAACACCTCACATCATCAAGAACACACCAACCCTACCAGAAGGCATGGTGGCTGCATCATGCTGTGGGGATGCTTCATTGCAGCAAGCCCCGGAAGGCTTGTGAAGGTAGAGGTAACATGAATGCAGCAAAATACAGGGAAATCCTGAAGGAAAATCTGATGCAGTCTGCAAGAGAACAATGACTTGGGGAAAGATTTATTTCCCAGCAAGAAAATGACCCCAAGCATAAAGCCAAAGCTACATGGAAATGGCTTAAAAACAACAAAGTTAATATCCTGGAGTGGCCAAGTCAGAGTCCAGACCTCAATGCAATTGGGAATTTATGATTACACTTATAAAGGGCTGTTCATTCATGATCCCCATGCAACCTGATAGAGCTTGAGCAGTTTTGTAAAGAAGAATGGGGAAAAATTGTCATGGTCCGGATTCCGATTCACAGTCCGGTCCATCGTTCCTTATTCCAGGTTTTCTGGTTTTTCCTTTTTCTGTTGGGGGCTCTAATTAAGGCAGCTGATTCACATTTTAGGCTGGCTACATAAATAACTCCTGTCAAAACCTCTTGTCTGTATCCCTACTTGGCCCCTTCCTCTTGAAGCCTTTCCCTGAAACCAGTGTCTGTAGCTTTGCCTGCAACCCTTGCCTCACCTGCACCAAGGTTAACTGTCAGGGCAAGTCTGGAGCCTTGCTGTGTCAGTATAAGAAACTGTCTGTCGTTGTTTGGAACTGTCTCTCTGTGTCCACGCCTTCGTTAGGTAGGTCCGACCGTTTGCCGCTACCTAGTGTTGGGCACTATGTCTGTGTCCATGCCTTCACTAGGTAGATCTGGCCATTTGCCGCTACCTTGTGTTGGGAACTGTCTCTCTGTGTTCTGTGTACGAGTCCCGGCCCTAGGAGGGGTCCTGACTCTGTGTAGAGCCCCGGCCCCAAGTCCTGTTCCCAAGGTGGGTGGGGGGGTCCTGGCTCTGTGTTCCATGTCTCTGCGTTCCTGTCCTCCCAAGACCAAGGCTCTGTGTTCTGCGTTCCTGTCTTCCTCGTCCAAGGCTCCGAAGTTCCTGTCTCCCAGGATCACATCATGTCTTTGCATAGTTCCGGAGTCCGAGCCCGAGTTAAGACCCAAGTTCTGAGTCCTTGTCCAGTCTCTGGCTTGGAGACTGAACCCAAGCCTCATCATGCCCTCGCCTCGAGGAACCCAAGCCTCATCATGTCCTTGCCTCGAGGAACCCAAGCCTTGTCATGTCCTCGTCTTGAGGAACCCAAGCCATGTCCAGTCCTGTAGCCACGTCATGTCCTCGCCTAGTTCCAGGGTCCGAGCCCGCATCCTTGTCCAGTCTCTGGCTTGGAGACCAAGCCCAGGCTCCTAGTTCCCAGTTCCTTGTCCTGGTCCCGCTTGCCTAGCCAATGTCCTAGCCCAAGTCTGCGTTCTTGTCCCAGCTCTCTAGTCAAGTCCTGTTCCTGGTACTTCAGTGTCTGTGTCTTGCCTTTGGGTCTGCCACCAATGCCACCTTATGACAAAAATTGCAGTGTCCAGATGTGCAAAGCTGAGAGAGACCTATCCACACAGACTCAAGGCTGTAATTGCTGCTAAAGGTGCATCTACTAAATACTGACATGAAGGGGGTAAATGCTTATGCAATCGATCATTTTATGTTTTATATTTGTAATTAATTTAGATCACTTTGTAGAGATATGTTTCCATTTTGAATCAAAAAAGTCTTTTTTTGTCGATCAGTGTCAAAAAAAGCCAAATTAAATCCACTGTAAAACAATAAAAAAATAAAACTTCGAAGGCGGGGGGAATACTTTCTATAGGCACTGAATGTCAATGACTTGGATGAAGGAATTGATGGCTTTGTGGCCAAATTTGTGGGCAATACAAAGATAGACATAGGGTCAAGTGTTGAGGAAGCAGGGTGTCTGAAGATTGACAGATTGAGACAGATTGGGGAAATGGGCAAAAAATGGCAGATGGAATATAGTGTAGGGAAGTGCATGGTTATGAAATATGCAGAAGGAATAAAGGGGTGGACTATTTTCTAAATGGGGAGAAAATTTAAAAATCCAGGGTGCAGATGGACTTGGGAGTCCTCGTGTAGGATTTCTGAAAAGTTAACTTGCAGGTTGAGATGAAGATAAGGAAGGCAAATGAAATATTAGCCTTCAGTTCGAGAGGACTAGAATACAAAAGCAAGGATGCAATGCTCAGGCTTTATAAGCCATTGGTCAGACCACACTTAAAGAATTGTGATCAGTTTTGGACCCCTTATCTAAGAGAAGATGTGCTCACATTGGAGAGGGTCTAGAGGAGGTTCACAAGAATGATCCCAAGAATGAAATGATTAACATGTGAGAAGCATTTGATGGCTCTGGGCCTAAATGTCCATATAGAGGAGAAATGAGGAAAACTTTCTTTAGCCAGAGGGTGCTGAGTCTGGGGATTTAATTGCCACAGAAGGCTGTGCAGGCCAAGTTACTGGGTATATTTAAGGCAGAGGCTGATAGGTTCTTGATTAAGCGGGGCATCAAAGGTTATGGGGAGAAGGCAGAGAAATAGGGTTAGAAGGATAATAAATCAGCCATAATGTCTGTATTGATTTGTTCTATGTTGTCTCGATACTAGGAATGAAAAATAACATGGAATTACTTGCAAAGATCTTGGATTTGAATTTGGGAGGGTGAAATTGTCATCCTCAGAGTTGCCAGAAAACAATGAATATCTCACTGTTTTACTTATATTATCAGAGCATTGAAACACATGTCAAAAGCTAAATGTATTTTTTCTTATACTGACTTAATTATATAGCTTAGGTCCAACCTTCAGAAAATATCCATTAATTTTGTCATTGCAGCTTCACCATTTCTCAAAGGTGCCTATCTTTCCAAGTTTACAAATGAGCATTGAACTACAGGTATTTCTGTTTTTAAAGTGTCTATCCATCCTTTTGTGGAATGAAAGCAAAACAAAAATGCTGGAAAAGCCAGGCAGCATCTTCAGAAAGAGTTGATGTCTCAAGTGAAAGACTCTGTCAGGATTGGGAAAAGAATAAAACAAAGATGACTTTAAGTTGCAGAGAGGTGGGAGAAGGAGAAAACTTAAGAACATAGCACACTACAACACTTTACAGGCTCATTGACATTTGTTGTATTGACATTTTAACCTACTCTAAGATCATTCTAATGCTTTCCCCCAACAAAGCCCTCCATTCTTCTTTCATCCATGTGCCCTCATAAGAGTCCCTAATGTATCTGTCTCTGCCACCAACCCTGGCAGTGTGTTTCACATGTCGACCAATCTCTGTGTAAACAGCTACCTCTGACATCCTCCCTATAATTTCTTCCAATCACCTTAAAATTATGCCCTCTTGTATGAGCTATTTCTGCGCTGGAAAAATAAAGCACTGGCTGCCCACTCTATCTATGCCTCTTATCAACTTATACACCTCTAAAATCCTTTGCTCCAAGGAGAAAAGTCCTAACTTGTTCATAAAATATGCTCTCTAATCCTGGCAGCATCCTGGTAAATTTCTTCTCTACCCTCTCTAAAGCTTCTACATCCTTCTTATAATGAGATGACCACAAATGCTCTAAGTGTGGTCTAACCAGAGTTTTATACAGCTGCAACATTACCTTGTGGCTCCTGAGCTTAATCTCACAACTAACAAAGACCAGCAGACCATATGCCTCCAAGGCCACCCTATCAACTTGCATGGCAACTTTGAGGGTTCTTTGGATGTGGATCCCCAGATCTCTCTGATCCTCTACACTGCTAAGATTCCTGCTATTAACACTATATTCTGCCATCAAGTTCAACCTTCCAAAGTGTATCACTTCACGCTTTCTGGATTAAACTCCAACTACCACCTCTTGGCCAGCTCCGACTCCTATCAAAGTACAACAACCTTCTACACTATCATCAACATCACCAACCTTCATGATATCTGCAAACTTACCAACATATCCTTCCACTTCCTCATCCAAGTCATTTATAGAAATCACGAAGAGCGGAGGTGCTAGATCAGATAGATTCCTGTTGGACACCACTGATCACTGACTCCAGGCAGATGGGTAGAGCAAAGTGAATTTCTCTGATAAGGTGGAGCCAAGTCTGCTATGAAGATAACTTACTGTTGAAGACTATCTGGTTGATAGATCAGTAAGGGAAGTTAAAGCCAGCAAAGCAAAGGGACATGTAAAGGATGTAAATGCAGGCTAGAGCATCAGGAAATGACTAGCAAATCAAGAACTTTGTGGGTATTGGAAAAGACCACATCAAGTGTGTAAATACACTGAAGGAATACAAATGCCACAGATGGCTTTTAGCTGGTCTGCAAGATCAATTGAGATATTTATATTTTGACATGCATCAGGAAATGCTATTTAATTTGTAATTATTTTGTATGTTTTCTCTTCACATTACTGCACTTGTGTTACCTTATGTCAGAAACATTTTCCATATTTACAATTTAATATTTGAACTTTGAAATAACGTCATTTTTGCTTCTGTAATTATGGTTTAACAAAGGCAACATTAGCTATAAAGGAGCTTGGCATATTCTGGTTTCAGCTGATATTAGTGTTCGAGTTGCCAAAGTTTTTTAAAAATGTAGAACATGTTTCAATGTGTTAGCATTTGGCATTTTTCCATGAATTTTAATTGCACACAGAACTAACTTCTTTTAATATTGAACCAATTGCACCTTTCAAGTACTAGATTTTTATCAACATTTCATTTAGAGTGAAACATTTTGCTACATGGTAATTACAGGTTATGTTTCTGCATCAAATGGTGCTGTTTTTCGGAAGTCATTATGTATTAAAATGGCTCTGCATACGTATGTCATAGAAATGTCACACAGCTGCAGATGGCATTTGTTTGTGGGGAAGATGGATTACATTCAAAATATTTGGAATCAAGTAGTAGTTTGTTGAACAGAAAATTTGTCATATTTTATATGAATCTACTGAAGGTTTGTTTAGTACTACCCAATAGGGAAAAAGTAACTCACTTGAAGTGATTTACTTAGAACAATCCATTTTTTTGTGTAACCCCAGAGGGAATACTTACGCACAAGTTGAAAGGCAATGAGGATGAGCCTCTTAGAAATCCCTAAATATTCAGGAACACAGCAGTCCAGGTGAACCTTGTATCAGGATTTTTTTTTAACCTCAGCAAATGAGCAGGAAAGCCAGTGGTATTTAGGCATGTTCTCTGGGATGCTGCATAGACTCTGCAAAAGCAATTTATTAGTGAATATATTCTGCATGATTAGTTTGATCCAACTCCTGTTTTCAAGAGATGTAACTGCCATGAAATCTATTGAAATAGAGAAATCAGATTATACTGATAGTCTTTTATTCTGTGCACTTTCCTAATAACACTTCCATTCATGAAAAAATGAAGTACCACAAAGACAGAACCATATGGCCAATTTGATTACCATTTCATTTTTGAAAGCTTAATTGAATGAGGTGAATCACTGAGGGAAATTGAAAGTTTGGGCTGTTCAGCCTCACTGAGTATTAAAAGAACACGTTGCATGTATAAATTAATATGACCCATTAAAAACTTGTCGATCAAGATAAGACCAATTTGCAGCAATTTTGTTTCATATTCAAATTCTGCCTGAGTATCTTGCATGAAGATAGATAGAAGTTTCTCCTACAAAGCCTTGTATTTAATATGGAGAGCAATCAGAGATAGTTCCGGCTTTTTTTTCTTTCTATAGCATACTTATTTTAATATCAAGTAGTTGTATTTTTTTTACCCAAGGAATTAGCGGATTTTTAACTGGTCAAGCATGGGGTAACGTTGACCTTACCTTTTCTCAACAAAGTGCCTTAATCCCTAGCTGAAGTGACTTTCAACCACAACTTCATTTTACCATTGCCAAAGCTGAATATGTTTTTGTTGTTACTCTGTTACAATTCCACACAAGTGCAGAACAAAATTAACTTGTGTCTCTGTCTTGTCTCTTGATTATGATGGAGCTGCATAAAATCGCTAAATACTTCTATCACAGGAGGAAATGCATCCGAACACCTTCAAAATCTAATTTGTATCCCTGCTAAGTATTGGATACTGTTACGTTTTCTAACCTCAGAACATTAAACTAATTCAAAGGAAGACATGGGAGTCCAAAATGTGAAAACTATATATATATATATATATACACACACATACACACATACAAGGTTACTTAAATAATAAGTACACAGCACTCCTTCCTGCTTAGCTATAAACTCCAACTCAACAGAGAATGCATCTCAACTATATTAGATCTCCTATTAGGAAACGAGTTAGGACAGGTAACAGAAGTGCGTGTAGGGGAACACTTTGGTTCCAGTGATCATAACATCATTAGTTTCAACTTGATCATGGATAAAGATAGATCTGGTCCTCGGGCTGAGGTTCTAAACTGGAAAAAGGCCAATTTTGAAGAAATGAGAAAGGATCTAAAAAGCGTGGATTGGGACAGGTTGTTCTCTGGCAAGGATGTGATTGGTAAGTGGGAAGCCTTCAAAGGAGAAATTTTGAGAGTGCAGAGTTTGTATGTTTCTGTCAGGGTTAAAGGAAAAGTGAATAAGAATAAGGAACCCTGGTTCTCAGGGGATATTGAAACTCTGATAAAGAAGAAAAGAGAGAGATATATAACATGCATAGGAAACAGGGAGCAAATAGGTGCTTGAGGAGTATAAAAAGTGCAAAAAATACTTACGAAAGAAATCAGGAGGGCTAAAAGAAGACATGAGGTTGCCTTGGCAGTCAAGGTGAAGGATAATCCAAAGAGCTTCTACAGGTATATTAAGAACAAAAGGATAGTAAGGGATAAAATTGGTCCTCTTGAAGATCAGAGTGGTTGGCTATGTGCGGAACCAAAAGGAATGGGAGAGATCTTAAATAGGTTTTTTGCGTCTGTATTTACTAAGGAAATGGAGTCAATGGAAATAAGGCCATGGAGGTCATGGAACCTACACAGATTGAGGTCATGAACCTATACAGATTGAAGAGGAGGAGGTGCTTGCTATCTTGAGGCAAATCAGACTAGATAAATCCCCAGGACCTGACAGGGTACTCTGTCGGACCTTGAAGGAAACTAGTGTTGAAATTGCAGGGGCCTTGGCAGAAATATTTAAAATGTCGGTATCCATGGGTGAGGTGCTGGAGGATTGGAGGATAGCTCATGTTGTTCCCTTGTTTAAAAAAGGCTCTAAAAATAATCCGGGATATCATAGGCTGGTAAGTTTGACATCGGTAGTAGATAAATTATTGGAAGGAGTACAAAGAGATAGGATCTACAAGTATTTGGATAGACAGGGACTTATTAGGGAGAGTCAACATGGCTTTGTGTGAGGTAGGTCATGTTTAACAAATCTAATAGAGTTTTTCGAGGAGGTTACCAGGAAAGTGGATGAAGGGAAGGCAGTGTATGTTGTCTACATGGACTTCAGTAAGGCCTTTGACAAGGTCCCACATGGGAGGTTAATTAGGAAGATTCACTCAGGTATACATGGAGAGGTGGTAAATTGGATTAGACATTGGCTCAATGGAAGAAGCCAGAGAGTGGTAGTGGAGGATTGCTTCTCTGAGTGGAGGCCTGTGACTAGTGGTGTGCCACAGGGATCAGTGCTGGGTCCATTGTTATTTGTCATCTATATCAATGATCTGGATGATAATATGGTAAATTGGATCAGCAAGTTTGCTGATGATACAAAGATTGGAGGGGTAGTGGACAGTGAGGAAGGTTTTCAAAGCTTGCAAAGGGATTTGGACCAGCTGGAAAAATGGGCTGAAAAATGGCAGATAGATCTTAATACAGACAAGTGTGAGGTATTGGACTTTGGAAGGACAAATCAAAGTAGAACATACAAGGTAAATGGTAGGGCACTGAGGAGTGCAGTAGAACAGAGGGATCTGGGAATACAGATACAAAATTCCCTAGAAGTGGTGTCACAGGTAGATAGGGTCATAAAGAGAGCTTTTGGTACATTGGCCTTTATAAATCAAAGTGTTGAGTATAAGAGTTGGAATGTTAAGGTGAGGTTGTATAAGGCATCGGTGAGGCCGAATTTGGAGTATTGTGTGCAGTTTTGGTCACCAAATTACAGAAAGGATATTAATAAGGTTGAAAGAGTGCAGAGAAGGTTTACAAGGATGTTGCCGGAACTTGAGAAACTGAGTTACAGAGAAAGGGTGAATAGGTTAGGACTTTATTCCCTGGAGAGTAGAAGAATGAGGGGAGATTTGATAGAGGTATATAAAATTATGATGGGTATAGACAGAGTGAATGCAAGCAGGCTTTTTCCACTGAGTCAAGGGGAGAAAAAAACCAGAGGACATGGGTTAAGGGTGAAGGGGGAAAAGTTTAAAGTGAACATTAGGAGGGGCTTCTTCACACAGAGTGGTGGGAGTATGGAATGAGCTGCCAGATGAAGTGGTAAATGTGGGCTCACTTTTAACATTGATTTTAACATTAACAAAGCTTGGACAGGTACATGGATGAGAGGTGTATGGAAGGATATGGTCCAGGTGCAGGTCAGTGGGACTAGGCAGAAAAATAGTTCGGCACAGCCAAGAAGGGCCAAAAGGCCTGTTCCTGTGCTGTAGTGTTTCTATCGTTATATTGTTCTATATACACTGCACAATATATAATACAACTACTATATACAGACATCCACAGCATAGTAAGTGTTAAATTGTCCCATCCAGGCCTACAGATTTAATTGCTGTGGAGGATTTCTTACTATTGTGGGATATCATCTTTCCTGACAAGGGGATCACTCTGCTTAGCAGGTGAGACTTGTGGCTGTGAAACAATCTCAGGTTCTAAGGCCTCCTCCATAGTGATTGTAGAAGTTGAGTTTGAGACTGCAGGAAGCAGTTCTGACAGCATTAGCCACCTTTCTTCACTAACAATTGACTCTGCTCTCTTCAACTGATTGATGTGTCACCTCTGGATGATATCAGACTCATTCGCCACTGCTCTTTCTTAATCCGAGTGCCCACTTCTGATCACCTCCAGGGTCCCTCACAAGGACTGCTTGTCCAGGAGTGAAACATTGAACCTTATTGTTTGAGTAGCCTTCAATTTGACTGAGCTGTTTGTCCTTCATACTCCTGAGATTGGGTTTGAGGAGATCCAAGCGTGAACACAAGGGACAACCCAGAGACAGTATAGCTAGTGTGCTGTCAGTTGTGAAGTATGTTGCATTATGATATGCAAGGAGGAAATTAGTGAGCTTCTGGTTCAGTGGAATGTGATCTGCTGATATTGCTTGCAGTGCATTCTTTAGACTCTGGACAACATTTCCGCCAAGCCGTTTGTAGCTAGGTGGTACAGAGCAGTTGTAATATGTCTTACCCCATTTATTTTTAGGGATGACTGAAACTATTCTGCAACAAACTGTGATCCATTGTCACTGACTAAGTGTTCTGGGACACCAGTCCTTGCAAAGAGGCTTGTCAATACATCAACAGTGTGTGAGATTGTAGTGGAGGCTATTGGGAACACATCTGGCCGCTTTGTAGCTGCATCTACTACTACCAAGAAATTTGTGCCCATGTACAGTTCGGCAAAATCCACATGAATCCTCTGCCAGGGCAATGCAGGCCATTCCCGGAGATGGAGAGGTGCTGTTCCTGGAATCTTCTGAATGTGTTGGCATCCAACACTGCTCATAGCAAGCTGCTCAATCTGCTGATCTCTCCCAGGCCACTAGACATTGCTTTGAGCCAACACTTTCATTTTAACCATACCTAGATGACCAGCATGTAGTTCCTCCATCACTTCAGCTCTCAGCCTGGATGGTACAACAACTATCAATCCCTACAAAAGGCAATCTCTGTCAAGGACAAATTCATCTCAACACCAGTAAAAATTGGGGAACTGGAGTTTCTGCCACATATTCCAGCCATTTTGGGCGGCCATTTAGAGCTGAGACAGTATGGCATCTTCTCTGGTTTCCCTCCATAATACATTCCATTTGTTTTAGGGAGAACACATTAGGAGGATTGTCTTTATTTTGAAAAATTTTCTGTGATTTCTTTTTTCAAGGATAAATGAGACAATCCATCAGTATTTGCATGATTAGTCGTCCTCTTGAATTCAATCTTGTAATTGTGTCCTCCCAAGAAACAGAGCCCATCTCTGCATTCATGCTGCTGCTGTTGGTGGAACAACCTTCTGTGGAATGAAAATGGATAACAGTGGTTGATGATCAGTAACAAGAGTAAACTCTCTCCTATACAGGTATGGGTTAAAACTTTTTGTGCCCCAAACCAGACTCGTGCCCTCTTTGTTAATCTGTACATAATTTTTCTCTGCAGGTGTAAGGAAATGTGATGCAAAAGGCTATGGGGTGTTCACTTCTGTTGCTCATAACATGCAACATGACTGCACCTATACCATAAGGCGAGGCATCACCGGCAAGCTTTACTCGATGACATGAATCATTATGTGTCAGTACAGTGTCTGATGTCACCATTTCCTTTACATTTTTAAAGCCACCTCGCATTGCTTTGTCCATTGTCATTTTTTCCTGATCTGCTGTAATGAGCTTGAGGGGTGGAGTACAGTGGCAAGTTTCAGCATGATCCTATTATAGTGGTTGACAAATCCTGAAAAGGACCACAACTATGGCATGTCCTTTGGTCTTGGGGCACCCACCACGGCTTGAGTTTTCTCAGCACACTCGTGCAATCCTTCCGCATCAGTAGTGTGATCACAATAAGTGATGATTGGTTTAAAGAATTCACATTTGTGGCATCATGCTCTGAGCCTGTAATTTTCTCATCTTTTTAACAGTGTCCTTAGGTTTTGGAGATGTTCCCTATCATTCTCACTGGTAACAGTGATGTCCGCCAGATAACACTGAGTGCCTGGGCAGCCTTGCAGCACCTGGTCTGTAGTTTTCAACCAGAGTGTAGGTGCAGATGCTACTCCAAAAATAAGCCTATTATAGTGATAAAGCTCCTTGTGAGTGATTATGGTGAGATACACTTTGGACTCTTCTTCCAGTTCCATCTGCAAGAAGGCTTCAGCTAAGTATACTTTGCCGAAGTGTTTTCTTCCAGAAAGGTTTACAAAGATATACTCTATCTTGGGCAGAGGTTATCGATCTATTTTCATTACTGACTTGATAGTGACCTTAAAATCACCACAGTTCCTGACAGACCTATTCTTCTTAGCTACTGAGACCACTGGCTCCACTCTCCACATGGGCTCCACTCAACCTTCAAAAAAATTCATTCAACTTCCATGTGATCTAGCTCATTGGCTACTTTATCATGGATGGTATAAGGAACTGGATGGGCTTTGCAAAATTTAGGTGAAGCATTTTCATTTAAAATTATTTTACTCTTGATATGTTGGGTTTTCCAATGCCATCCTTGAACACTATTGTGGCATCATCCAGAGCTTTCCTTAATTTGCTTTCATTTGGCTTCTTTGCAGGGGATGTGGCATGCAAACTGTGGATGGATCTCGAATCAAGCTATGTTTGTCTCAGCCAAGCACAGTTTCACAAGGCTGACCCTCCTGTTTTAACCACATAGAAGCCTAATATGGCTTGTTGGTTGTTATATTTCACTGTCAAGGACATCACTCCCACAGGAGTTATCTTTTCTCCGCTATAAATTGTTACTGCATGCTTCAGTTCAGTATCTTTTAAATGCCGTTCAAACTCATTTTGTCGAACGACTGAAACAGCGCAGTCGGTGTCCAATTCAGTTTTAATTAATTTGTCATTCACTTCTGGTGTAAGCCATATTGCTTGTTGGTTTTTATGTTGTAAATCTCAAGACTACATGTTCCTTATCAGTCTCATCATTATCCAATTTTTCAACAACAGCATGTAGATTAATTCTCTTTTTAAAACTGCAACTTGGATTTTTATCTTTTTCACTTCTCTATGGAGTCCATCTTGTTTTATCTGCCCAGCATTCTTTTTGTATGTGTCCCACTTTGTTGCATTTTCTGCAGCTTTCATCTTTAAATCTGCATTTGTTTAGTGTATGTGAACCCCTGCCACAATGTTTACTGCTTATACGTTGCAGATTTGTTTACATTCACTTTCATTCCTGATTGCAACTCAATTGTTTCTCTGTCTGCAGTTTCCAATGAAACAACAATTTCAACAGCTCTTTTAAATGTGAGTTGTGCTTCAGTTAGGAGCTGTTTTTGAATGCTTTCATGTAAGATTCCACAAACTAAATGATCTCTCAGTGCATCGTTGAACTGACAATACTCAGACAATCTCTTCAATTCTGCCACATACGTTGGAATGGACTTCCCTTCCCTTTGATTCAGCTTATGAAACCTATGTGTTCTGCAATCAACAATGGTTTTGGTTCTAAGTTTTCATGCATTACTTTGACAATATCAGCAAAGCTAATTTTTGCTGCTTTGGTTGGAGCAGTCAAACTTCAAAGCGAATTGTATGCCTTTAGTCCTTTTGCGCTCAGCAAAATTGGTACTCATTTCTCATTCTACACACACAAAATGCTGCTGGAACTCATTTCTCATTGGTTATTTCATTTGCTTCAAATTATTGTTCAAATACCTCTGTATACATATTTCCAGTTATTGTTTGTGTAATCAAACACATCAATTATTCCAACACCACCAGCCATTTCTGATTTGTTTATGATTATTATCACCCAGCACTCACTCTTTATGAACCAGTGAATTCTACTGTTTACTTCCTTTTTAAAACTCAACAGTCCCAGCATGTGCTGGTCTGCTTTTTAAAAACTTGCTGTTCCTCGCTGTGTTTTTTTCAGTTCGATTGTCTCAATGCACTTCAGCAGGTTGGTAGCCATCTCGGGTTCATTTTAAAATACCTCATCGCTACTGCTATGTTTTGTAACTTCAAAACTTTAAACTAATTCAAAGGAAGTCACAGGAGTCCGAAATGTGAGGATAACTTTACGTTTTACTTTAAGCAAGCCACGCACATATCACATAGTAATGTATAATGTATTGACATATGTGTTGTGTATTTAAAGTTTTAGTAGTATTTGAGTAATCTTGTGTATATATACCTTGCCTAAAGCAAACACAAGGCTAGAACCACATTTCAGACTCCTGTGTCTTCCTTAGAATTAATCTGAATTTTCAAAACATAACATTGGTGACAAGGTATTTTTAAAACAAACCTGAGACAGCTATCGACCTGTCTAATTGCAACAAGACTTTTAAACAAAAAAAAATGCGTCTAGGGTAACAGAGTTTAAGAAAAAAAGCAGCACAGCTCCTGATCTTCAGAAGGGAAGACGTAATCAAGTTTAAAACAAAAAGTCAGAAAACAGAAGAAACCACAGACTCGAAAAGAGAAAGAAAGAATTGACAGGTTCATGAACAGAGAGTATTGGGTGATAATAATAATAAAAAGAGAGCATAAGTGGCTAGTTACCTTGGGAAAATTGACACCCTGTGATCCACATCAGCCATAGACGCTTGCCCATGACACCTCACCTTATGGTACAGGTGCAGTCACGTCACATGTGATGAGTGATGGAGGTAAACGCCCATTGCCATTGCATCATGTTCCCTTACCACTGTAGAGAAAAATTATGCACAGATTGACAGGGAGGCCTTGAGTCTGGTTTGGGGTGTAAAATGCTTCAACCAGTACCTGCATGGGAGCGAGTTTACCCTCATTACTGATAATCAACCGCTAGTGTCCATTTTCATTCCACTGAAGGGAGTTCCAATAACAGCTGCAGCATGAATGCAGAGATAGATTCATCTAGGCATGGTCAAAATAAACGCGTTGGCCCGAAGTTTTGTCTGGTGGCCCAGGATAGATCAGCAGATCGATCAGCTTGCCGTGCACTGAATGGGATGCCAACATGTCCAGAAGATGCCAAGAGCAGTTCCTCTCCATCCCTGGACATGTCCTGCATTGCCCTGGCAGAGGTTTCATGTGGATTTTGCTGGAGCGTTCATGGGCACAAACTTCTTGGTAGCAGTGAACGCAGCTACAAAGTGACCAGAAGTGTTCCTAATAGCCTTCACTACTGCCTCACACACTGTTGATCTGTTGACAAACCTCTTTGCAAGGACTGGTGTTCCAGAACATTTAGTCTGTGACAATGGACCACAGCTTGTGGGGGAACTGTTTCAGTCATTCATAGAAACATAGAAAACATACAGCACAATACAGGCCCTTCAGCCCACAAAGCTGTGCCGAACATGTCCCTACCTTAGAACTACCTATGCTTTACCCATAGCCCTCTATTCTTCTAAGCTCCATGTATCTATCCGGGAGTCTCTTAAAAGACCCTATTGTTTCCACCTCCACCACCATCACCAGCAGCCCATTCCACACACTCACCACTCTTTGCGTAAAAAAAACTTAACCCTGACATCTCCTCTGTACCTACTTCCAAGCATCTTAAAACTATGCCCTCTTGCGCTAACCATTTCAGCCCTGGGGAAAAGCCTCTGACTATCCACACAATCAATGCCTCTCATTATCTTATATATCTCTATCAGGTCATCTGTCATCCTCCGTCGCTCCAAGAAGTAAAGACAATAGACAATAGGTGCAGGAGTAGGCTATTCGGCCTTTCGAGCCAGCACCACCATTCACTGTGATCATGGCTGATCATCCACAATCAGTACCCCGTTCCTGCCTTCACAGCATATTCCCTGTCTCCACTATCTTTAAGAGCTCTATCTAACACTTTCTTGAAAGCATCCAGAGAAGTGGCCTCCACTGCCTCGGTTCACTCAACCTATTCTCATAAGGCATGCCCCCCAATCCAGGCAATCCAGACAGGGCAATCCTAAAAATGAATAGAATAGGACATATTACATCTGCAGTGTACTACCCAGCTACAAATGGCTTGGTGGAAAGATTTGTCCAGAGTCTAAAGAACGCACTGCAAGCTATATCAGCAGAACACTGAACCAGAAACTCACCAATTTCCTTCTTGGATATCGTAATGCAACAGACTCCACAACCAACAACTCTCCATCTATGCTTTTCCTGACTTGTCCCTTGTGTTCATGCTTGGATCTTCTCAAACCCAATCTCAGAAAGAGTATGCAGGACAACAGCTGAGACAAACTGAAGACTGCTCAATCACGGAGGTTTGATGTTTCATTCTTGCACAAGCAGTCCTGGCAATGGACTACAGAGGTGATCAAAAGTAGATACTCAGAAAGATTAAGAACAGAACCAGACCACTCCCCTACACGATGGAGAGTGCATCTGATATTATTTGGAGACAACTCATTGATCAATTGATTGATAGATTCATCGATAAGAAAGTTGGTTATCACTTCCTGCAGTCTCAGAGTCAACTCCTACAACCACCATGGAGAATGGTCCAGAACGTCAAATTGTTTCACAGCCAAAAGTCTCACCTAACAAGCAGATTGATTCCCCTTTTCAAGAAAGTCGTTAACCCCCAAGAGTACAAAAGCCTCCACAGTGGCCTGAATGGGACAATTTGATTCTTACTATGTTGTGGATGTCTATATGTAGAAGTTGTGTTGTATAATATACTGTGAACTGTATACAGTTGAGATGCATTCTCTATTGTTGAAGTTTATAAATAAGCAGGGAGAAGTGTTGTGTATTTATTATTTGAGTAATCTTGCATATCTATATTGTTCTTTTTAAACATTCTTATTCATTTAAATAAATCATTACGGGTTATACTGTATGTATAAATATGTGAATTGCATACATCATCATGCTACCACAATACGTGCAGGACTCGCTTAAAGTAAACACTAAGTTAGACCCACATTTCAGACTCCTGTGTCTTACTTTGAATTAGTTTAATAACTTGGTTATAAAATATTACAATATGCCATTCACGTATTTATACATATAACTCATAATGAATTATTTAAATGAACAAGAATGCTTAATCAACCAATATATAAGGTTACTGATATATTACTCAAATACTAAATACACAACAGCTACTTATCCAGATGATATTGAGTGAAAATGATTGCACTATGACCTCTGAATCAAGAGGTTTTGCTTCAACCCAGAGATTGGATCATAAAATTCTAGGCTCCATCAGTGCAGGTATATTGGAACAAGAAACACCTTTCTGGAAAAACTCTGCGGGCCAGATAGCATCTGTGGGAGGAAAGAAATTGTTGACATTTCAGAATGACCTACTGCTGGTGTATTTAACATCTCAAAAATGTTTGAGTAATATTATAAATATATTGTTTGACTAAGCATTCATTGTTTAAATTATTCATTATGTTTATACGTTCAGGAAGGTTTCCTGACACAGTATGTTTATAAGTCAACTAGAAGAGAGCCTGTACTTGATCTGGTATTGGGAAATGAACTTGGTCAAGTGTCAGATCTCTTGGTGGGAGAGCATTTTGGAGGTAGTGACCACAGCTCTATCTCCTTCACCATAGTGCTGGAGAGGGATAGGAGCAGACAATTTGGGAAGACATTTAATTGGGGTAGGGGGAGATATGATGCTATTCTGCAGGAACTTGGGAGCATAGATTGGGAGCAGATGTTCTCAGGGAAATGCATGGCAGAAATGTGGCAAATGTTCAGGGGACATTTGCATAGTGCTCCGCATAGGTATGCTCCATTGAGGCTGGGAAAGGATGGTAGGGTTAAAAAATCCTGGTGTACAAAGGATGTAGAAAATCTAGTTAAGAAGGAAAGAAAATCTTATGAAACATTCAAGAAATGAGGTACTGTTAGAGCTCTAGAAAACTACAAGGTTGCTAGGAACAAGCTTAAGAATTGAATTAGGAGAGCCAGAAGGGGCCATGAGAAGGCCTTGGTGAGCAGGATTAACGAAAACCCCAATGGTGATGATAATGATTATGATGATGATGACGCCGACTCAGGCCTGAGAGGCCAGCATCAGGCATTTTCATGCTTTACAAGGCACAGAACAAGAGACTGTGTGGCGCGCCACTCCTCACACAGACATTTCGCAGTACAGTATTTTCTCTATTTTACGAGGTCGAGTTGCGAGCTCAACACTTTTCCTGGCACGGACAGAAAGCGTACTCGGGAACAGCCCGACTGGATTCAAACCTGGAAACCTCCGTTCCGGACTCCGGCGCTGATGTCACTGGCCACCAACCCCAAGGCATTCCACAAGTACATGAAGAGCAAGAAGATGAGCCGTGTGAGAACAGGACCAATCAGGTGTGATAGTGGAAATGTGTGCATGAGTCAGAGAACCTTGCTTCAGTATTCACCAGGGAAAAAGACCTTGGCAATTGTGGGGATGACTTACAGCAGACTGAAACTCTTGAGCATTTAGACATTAAGAAAGAATGTGCTGGAGCTTTTGAAAAGCATTAAGTTAGATAAGTCACTGGGACCAGATGAGATATATCCCAGACTACTGTGGGAAGCGAGGGAGGAGATTGTTGAGTCTCTTGTGATAATCTTTGTATTATCAATAGGGATGGGAGAAGTACCGAAGGATTGGAGAGCTGCAAATGTTCCCTTGTTCAAAAAAGGGAGTAGAGATAACTCAGGAAATTATAGACCAGTGAAACTGACTTCAGTGATGGGCAAGTTGTTGGAGAAGATCCTGAGAGGCAGGAGTTATGAGCATTTGGAGAGACATAATCTGATTAGGAATAGTCAGCATGGCTTTGCCAAGGGTAGGTTGTGCCTTACAAGCCTGATTGAATTAATTGAGAATGTAACAAAGCACATTGATGAAAGTAGAACAGTGGATGTATATGGATTTCACTAAGACATTTGATAAGTTTCTTCATGCAAGGCTCCTTCAGAAAATAAGGAGGCATGAGATCCAAGGAGAGCTTGCTTTGTGGGTCCAGAATTGGCTTCACAGAATTGGATCCAGAGTGGTTGTAGGTGGTTCATATTCTGCATGGAGGTTGGTGACCAGTGGTGTTCCACAGGGATCTGTTCTGGGACCTCTCCTCTTTGTGATTTTTTATAAATTACCTGGATGAAGAAGTAGAAGGGTGGGTTAGTAAGTTTGCTGATGACACAAAGGTTTGGGGTGTTATGAATAGTCTGGAGGGTTGTTAAAGATCACAGCGGGTCATCAATGGGATGCAGAACTGGGCTGAGAAGTGGAAGATGGACTTCAACCTAGATAAGTGTGAAGTGGTTTATTTTGGTAGGTCAAATTTGAAGACAGAATATAATATTAATGGTAAGATTCTTGGCAGTGTGGAGAATCAGCGAGATCTTGGGGTCCGTGTCCATGGGACACTCAAAGCTGCTGTGCAGGTTGACAGCTTTGTTAAGAAGGTGTATGGTGTGTTGGATTGAGTTCAAGAGCATTGAGGTCATATTATGGCAGTGTAAGACCTTGGTCAGACCCCACTTGGAGTATTGTGTTCAGTTCTGGTCACTTCACTACAGGAGGGATGTGAATACTACAGAGAGAGTGCAGAGGAGATTTACAAGAATGTTGCCTGGATTGCAGGGCATACCTTATGAGAATAGGTTGAGTGAACTTGGTCTTTTCTCCTTGGAGCGACAGAGGATGAGAGGTGATCTGAAAGAGATGTATAAGATGATGAGGGGTATTGCTTGTGTGGATAGCCAGAGGCTTTTCCCAGGGCTGAAGTGGCTAGCACGAGGGGGATAGTTTTTAGGTGCTTGGAAATAGGTACCAAGGGAATATCAGGGGTAAGTTTTTCACACACGGAGTGGTGGCTGCTGGTGACAGTGGTAAAAGTGGATACAATAGAGCCTCTTAGATAGGTATATGGAGCTTAGAAAAATAGAGGGCTATGCAGTAGGGTAATTCTAGCCAGTTTCTAGAAAAGGTTATATGGTCTGCACAACATTGTGGGCCGAAGAGCCTGTAATGTGCTGTAGATTTCTATGTTCTATGTATGAAGTGCATGAATAGCATTATACGTGCATTCCTCACTTAAACTATAAATGAACGCAGATGAGTTACCTTCCAGTTCCGTGTATTTCTCCTAATTAGTTTTATGTTTTAGAGTTACAAAACATGACAGTGATAATGAGGCATTTTTAAAGTGATCCCGAGACTTCTACCTACCTGCTGAAGTACAGTGAGACATTCAAGTCTTTTAAAAAAAGCAGTGCAGCACATGCCTCTTTGGAAGGGATAGAGAGAGGACGTTCGTGTTTAAAAAAACACAGAAAATGGATAAAATTCACGAGTTCTTAAACAGTGAGTAGCAAGTAATAATAACAAATAAACAAATAGCAGAACTGGTTGGCTACTTCAAACAGGCATATTTGATTCCACAACAGATAGCTGGATATGGTATACTGAATAAATTAAACAGTACTTTAAAGCAAATGTATTAGCCAGTGAAAAGCGAGTGCCAATTTTGCTGCGTGTAATAGGAGGAAAAGCATACATTTTGCCTAGATGCTTTTTACTACTCCAACCAAACGAGCAGGAATGAACTTTACTGATATCATGGAAGTAATGCAGGAGCGGTTAGAATTGAAACCATTGTTGAATGCAGAACGCTCTATGTTTCAATAGTGGAATCAAAAGGAAGGGAGTCTATTTCAGCACATGTGGTTGAATCAAAAAGATTGTCTGAGCATTGCCAGTTCAGTGATGGACTGAATGATGCATTGAGAAATTCTTTAGTTTGTGGAATCTTACATGAACACATTCAAAAACGCCTCCTAACTGAAGTAAAACTTACATTTAAAAGAACAGTTGAAATAGCTGTATCAATGGAAACAACAGAAATACAATTCAGTTGCAGTCAGGAATGAAAGAGAGCATGAACAAAATCGTGGCATCTAAACAGAAATCTGCTTGACTGAACAAATTGTGTTACCGTCATGGCAGGGGCTCACATACACCAGACCAATTCAGGTTTAAAGGTGAAATGTAGAAAATGCAACAAAGTAGGACAGACATAAAGAGCATGTTACAAAGTAGGGCACATATTTGGGCAGACAAAAATAAATGAACTACACAGGGAAAAGTAAAGATTGAAAGTCAAGGAGCGGTTTCAAAACAAACACTAATCTGCAGCCTGTTGAGGAAAAAAATTGATAATGATGAGAGTGACAGAGGATTGTGTAACCTTGTGTAAAACTAACAATAGACAAGCAATATGGCTTACACCAGAAGTGAACGGCAAATTAGTTAAAATGAAATTGGACACCGGGTCAGTTGTTTCAGTCATTCCACAAATTGAGTTTGAACTGCATTTCAAAGATACTGAACTGAAGCCTATATATATTCAACTATGAACTTAAACTGGAGAAAAGATAACTCCTGCGGGAATGACATTTGTAACTGTGAAATTCAAAAACCAACAAGCCACATTTGGTTTGTATGTGGTAAGAAGAGGAGAGCCAGCGTTGTGAGGGTGTGAGTGGCTGAGACAACTACAACTTGATTGGAGATCTATTCACAATTTGCCTGTCCCATCCACTGCAATAGAGTCAACTGCATTAGAATTAAGAAAGGCACTGGATGATGCCAGAGCAGCATTCAAGAATGACAGTGGAAATGTCAAACATATCAAGGGTAAAATAGTGTTAAATGAAAATTCCCCACTCAAACCCATCCAGTTCCTTATAACATCCGTAATAAAGTAGCCAGTGATCTAGATCGCATTGGAGGCTGAAGGAATTCCTCCAGGGTTGAGTGGAGCCCATGGGCAATGCTAATGGTCCTGATTGCCAAGAAGAATGTAGTGATTTTACATTCACCATCAACCCAGTACTGAAAATAGATCAATACTCTCTGCCCAGGATAAAGGATATCTTTGCAAATCTTTCTGGAGGGAAACACTTCAGCAATGTAGACTCAGCTGAGGCCTATCTGCAAATGAAAATGAAAAAAGAGTCCAAAGTGTTTCTCACCATAAACACTCACAGAGGGCTTTCTCACTAAAATAGGCTTATTTTCGTAGCGCATCAACCATACACCTGCACTCTGGCAGGAAGTTATGGACCAGGTACTGCAAGGCTGCCCAGGCACTGAGTGTTATCTGGATGACACAATTGTCACTGGAAAGGATGACAAAGAGCATCTCCAAAATCTCAAATTAGTGTTAAAATGGTTAGATGATTTTGGGCTCAGAGCAGGACACAATAGGTGTGAATTCTTTAAACCAAGTATTACTTACTGTAGTCATACCATTGATGCACAAGGATTACACAAGTGTGCCAAGAAATTTCAAGCAGTGGTGGATGCCCCAGGGCCAAAGAACTTGTCACAGTTACAGTCTGTTCTAGGATTTGTCAATTATTACAACAGGTTCCTGCAAAAGCTTGGCTACCTTGAACTCATTGCTACAGATTGGGAAAAAATGGCAATGGACAAGGCAATGTGAGGAGGGTTTCAAAAAGAACACTATTTCATTATTCCTTTGCAATATTTATCTACAAACGTTTGTATTTTTTTAATTTATAGATAGTTATATCTTTGTACTCTATGTTAGTGATAATAAATCTGAGTATTATTCTGAAGAACAATTAAAATTTATATGTTATATTTCAAACAGTTCAGTCCTGGCCCTCATTTCTATTCATGTTTCTGTTTCTCCTAACTGTAGTTGCTTCTGTCAAAGAAATGTAATTTATTTGCATCGGTTGCGGATTGGTTGATGGATAGAAAATAGACTAGAGATGAAAGGGTCTTCCTATTTGGGAGGTTGTGTCCGGTGGGATTGGGGATCAAGCTGTTCATAATTTATAGTATGACTGAGATCAGAGGATCAACTATCGTATAGCCAGGTGCTAATGTGGAATGTGGGAAGGATGCAGAGCAGTCTCAGAAAGATGTAGCGAGGTGGAATGAACAAGGACATCACAAGTGATTTGCAATGTGGAAAATTATGAACTTTTGGTAAAATTAATAGAAAGATGCAAAGTGTTTTTAAACAGTGAGAGGTTGAACGGTGTTACAGGGTCTTGGGCATCCTTGTATACAAATTACAAAAGTTAAGGCAAGTTCAGTAAGCAGTCAGGAAGGCAAACAGTATCTCAAGTTCAAGTTCAGTTTATTGTCATTCAACTGGACACGTGTACGTCACTAAATGAAACAACATTCCTCCAGACCAAGGTGCACAACACAGTACATATAACTCACACATATAACACATAAAGTATTATTACCACAAACAAACTAACAAATAATAAGGGGCAAATACAATACAAATTAGATAGTAAACAGTATAAAGCTACTGGCACTTCATACGTGATGAGGTGTATGATGAGTTTCATATGTGGTGGCAGCGAGTTCAGTAGTCTTACAGCCTGGGTGAAGAAACTGTTTTCCATCCTAATAGTTCTTGTTCTAATGCTACGGTACCACCTGCCAGGTGGTAGGGGATCAAAGAGATTGTTGGATGGGTGGGAGGGATAATTGGCAATGTCAAGGGCCCTGCATATGCAACTCTCCTGATAAATCTCTAATGGGTGGAAGAGAGACCCCAGTGATCCTCTCAGAATCCTTTGGAGGGACATGGTCAGATGCCTTGTAATTCCCATACCAGATGGTGATGCAGCTGGTCAGGATGCTCTCAGTGGTGATCCTGTAAAAATTGTTAAAGTGGGAGGGGGGAACCTCACTTGCCCCAATCTCCTGATGAAGTGGAGCCACCATTGTGTTTTCGTAACTAAAGAGATGGTGTTGAGGGACCAGGTGAGAATGCCCATTATATGCACACTAGAAACTTGGCACTCCTACCTCTCTGCAGAGGAGCCCTGTATACACAGTGAGGAGAGGTCATCCTGCATCTTGCAAAAGTCCACATCATCCCTTTGGTCTTGTCCATGTTGAGATTCATGTTGTTGTGCTCGCACCACTCTACCAGCTGCTTTACCTTCCCGTCGTACACCTTCTCCTCGTCATTGTTGACGAGGCCAACCACGGTTGTATCATCAGCAAACCTGATGATTCACTTTGAACTGGATCTAGCAAAGCAGTGTGAGCAGCAGTGGGATTAACATACAGCCCTGTGCACCAGTGCTCAGCACGATGGAAGTAGAGATGTTTCTGCCAGCACAGACTAATGCACTATCAATTACTCCAAAAGACTGGAAGAAGAGGAAATACTGAAAGGCTTTTATTAACAGTAAAATGGATCCACGGCCATGCTATATATCTGTCCTGGACTGAGGGAGGAGCAGTGACACAATCACCTTTATTCAGGGGTCTGTGGGAGGAGCCACAGGAGCAGTTAGCAGAGGGGCGTGTCCAGACATGTCCAAACAGGTAACCCAGTTACAACATATATACGGTTTACCACATTCTCCCCTCCTTTTTAAAAAAAGAGTCCCGGGGGGTGAAGTGACTGACAATATTTAAAACAAGTATACTTACAGGTCAAGTCTGTCAGGCGGTCGAGTCCGTCGCTGTGATCTACGTAGCACCGGCGGTGATTGCACTGGCGACGGTGGTTGTGCTGGCTCCGGCCTGACTTGAGGTGCCAGCATGTTAGGCATCGGTAATCCCTCGTGCGTGTGCGTCGCGCCCGGTATGGGAGTGTCGTGTGGTGTCTGTGTAGGGCTTGAAGTGCGCGGTGTCTTGTGGGTATATATATCAGTGGATACGGGGTTAATAGTCACCATGGGGTGTTCAGGGTAGGGGCCCAGTGCTCCTGTGGGCGCCAGGTTGCGGATGGAGACCATGTCCTCCCGCCCATCAGGTAAAACCACGTAAGCATACTGGGGGTTCGCATAAAGTAAGTGAACCCTCTCGACCATCGGGGAGTATTTATTATTCCTCGAATGTTTCCAGAGCAGCACTGGCCCCGGGGATGTCAGCCAAGTTGGTAGGGTGGTCCCGGTGATCGACTTCCTGGGAAAAGAAAAGAGTCGCTCATGAGGGGTGGCATTGGTGGATGTGCATAACAGGGAGCGGATGGAGTGGAGTGCCTCGGGAAGAGTACGGTAGAAGAACGCCACTGGTCTTCCCGCCTGGTTGAGGGTAGCAGCCAGCACGAAGTCGAAGGCGTCACTCTCTACTTGGAAGGGAATGGTCTCATCCACTGCATGCATTGCTGCTTTGACAATGTCCCCTTTTATGCGGCTGAAGGCCGCGCGGGCCTCGGCTGAGGGGGGAATGTGGTGGACTTGACCAGGGGCGGGCCTTGTCTGCGTAGATAGAGACCCATTGGGCGTAATAGGAAAAGAAGCCCAGGCACCTTTTGAGGGCTCTGAGGGTGTTGGGAAGAGGGAGTTCCAACAGGGGGTACATACGGTTGGGGTCAGGGCCAATGACTCCGTTCTCCATGGCACACCCAAGGATAGCAGGTCGGGTGGTTCTGAACACACACTTGTCCTTGTTATAGGTGAGATTGAAAGTTTTGGCTGCTTGGAAATATTTTTGGAGGTTGTTGTTGTGATCCTGCCAGTTGTGACTGCAGATGGTGATGTTATCCAGATATGGGAACGTGGCATTCAGTTGGCACTGGTCCACTATCCGGTCCATTGCCCTCTGGAAGACAGATACACCATTCGTGACACCAAAGGGGATGCGCAGGAGGTGATAAAGCCTGCCGTCCGCCTCGAAGGCGGTGTAAGGGTAGTCCTCCCAGCGGATGGGGAGCTGATGGTAAGCGGATTTTAGGTCTATGGTCGAGTACACCTTGTACTGTGCTATCTGATTGACCATATCCGCGATGTGGGGTAGAGGGTACGTGTCGAGCTGCGTGAACCTATTGATGGTCTGGCTATAGTCCACGACCATCCTATTTTACTCCCCGTTTTGAACAACGACCACCTGCGCCCTCCAAGGACTTGTGCTTACCTCAATGACCCCCTCCCTGAGCAGCCGCTGCACCTCCGACTTAATGAAGGCTCTGTCCCCCACGTTGTACCTCCTGCTTTTAGTTGCCACAGGTTTACAGTCAGGGGTCAGGTTGGCGAACAGCGGTGGGGGGAGGGATCTTGAGGGTGGAGAGGCCACAGGTGGTGTCCGTAGTGCGGCAGTTGGCATGGTGTTGGGTAGGATGTGCGGGTCGCTGTGTGTGGGTGGTCAGTAGCGGGGTACGTGACGTATTCCTACAAAACTGAGGATTTCCGACAGTGATTGGTGGGAGGGGCTCTTCATACTCCATTGTCATGCTTTTCGGGTGGCTCTGGAAGTCAAGCCCCAATAGCACAGGGGCACACAGTTGAGGCATGACCAGTAATGTAAAGTCTCAAAATTCTGTGCCCTGCACCACTAGCATCGCTACACAACCCCCCTGGATGTCTGTTGTATGCAACCTGGAAGCCATTGCGACCCTCTGGCTTACCGGCCATATCGCGAGTCTGCAATGCAGCACTGTGTTCAGGTGGATAAAACTCTCTGTGCTGCCCGTGTCAAACAGGCAGCTTGTCCTGCGCCCCTCCACCAGGATGTCCATCATTGACCTTGCGAGCTGGTGGGGAGTGCTTTGGTCGAGGGTCACGGAGCCCAGAGTTGAGTCGCTATCTTGGTCCGGCGTGGTGGGGTGCCTGGTGAGCACCCGTGGGTTGTAGGCAGTGCGAGGTGGCGCCGACCAAGATGGCCACCCCCCTGTCTCATACATGGTGGTGGCGTGCAGGCAAGATGGCGACCCCCATGCCTTGCACGCGGCGCTGCTCGATCCCGCTCGCGGTTTGGATTTACAGGCCTTGGCGAAGTGGCCCTTCTTTCTGCAGCTGGAGCAGGTAGCTTCTTGGGCCGGGCAGCATTTCCGGGGATGCTTCTTGAGTCCACAGAAGTAGCACTTCGCGCACTCGCGACTGGCAGCAGCTGTGGTCGATTCGCCAGCGGGTTGCGGGGTCTGCAGAGTCCACAAGACAGTCAGGAGACCACGTGCCTGGAGAGCGTCAGAGTTGTGCAGAACGGCCTCCAGCGTGTCGGCCAGCTCAATCGCCGAACGTAAGGTAAGATCGGTGTGTTCCAGCAGCCGCTGGCGCACATACACTGACCTGGTCCCCGTGACGAAGGTGTCTCTTACTAGGAGCTCCGCATGCTGTTCTACCGTCAGTCCCCGGCAATTGCAGGCCCGCACAAGTGTCTGTAGGGCACGGATGAACTCAGTGCTCCACTCTCCGGGCCGCTAAGCAATGTTGGACATAGACGGTGTTTACCGGCCGCAGGTTTTGTCTTCTGAGGGCACTCATCACGCCGTCATAGCTCGGCTGGTCTCTACTCATTGAGTAGACTTATGGACTGACCCTGGAGAGGAGAACTCTGCACCTTGCGGCAGACTCGGTCACTTCAGTCTCCTCCAGGTATGATTCGAAGCAGGCTAGCCAGAGTCCGAAAGCGTTTCTGGCTTCAGGTGTTTGTGGGTCGAGGTCTAACTTGTCGGGTCTCAGAACGTGTTCCATGCTTTAAAATTACTGTTAATAAAATTGATGCACTATCAATTACTCCAAAAGACTGGAAGTAGAGTAAATACTGAAAGGCTTTTATTAACAGTAAAATAGATCCACGGCCATGCTATATATCTGTCCTGGACTGTGGGAGGAGCAGTGACACAATCGCCTTTATTCAGGGGTCTGTGGGAGGAGCCACAGGAGCAGTCAGCAGAGGAGCGTGTCCAGGCATGTTCAGACAGGTAACCCAGTTACAACCTATATACATGGTTTACCACACAGACCGTTTATTCCTCTCCATAGATTCACCCTGACCTGCTGAGTTCCTCCAGCATTCCATGCTAGTTGCTACTTTTAATGTTCTTGTGTGATTTTGCATTAAAACCAAGTCTTTGACCTATTCTTTTAGCAAAATTATTCATGTGCAGGATGTTTGCGAATTATTAGTGGATTCCCACCAAGGTCCACAATGAGAAGTTATGGTATTTCCCCAATACCTGTGCTCGTTAAACCTATATCAGATCAGAAACGTGCAGAAATGACAAAGCTATTCACTTAAGTGGATGGGTACAGGCTGTGAGAGGGCAAAATGATCAGTATTTTGTTTTTTTATGAAATGAATTTACTTAAGAATTTTTAATTATTTGGAATAGTTCTTAAGTCGTTTCAATACAGTATTTAAATTTTTAAATTTTTTTCAATGATGATTTTTTTTTCAAATTGGGAAGAGTGCAAAAGAGATCTGCCAGATGTTACCAGGACTGGATGGCTTGTGCTATAAGGAGAAGCTTGATAGGCTGGGACTTTTGTTCCTGGAGTGTATGAGGCTGAACAGTGACCTTCATGATAAATCATGAGGACTATGGGATAAACTGAATTGCCAGACTCTTTTCCCTAGGTAGGAGAGTCAAATATTTTAGAAGGCATAGATTTAAAGTAGGAGGGGATAGATTTAAAATAGGAAGGGATAGGTTTAAAAGGAACCCAAGGGGCACCTTTTTCCACCAAGCATGGTGGGTAAATAGAATGAACAAGCAGATCAGTGGCAATTACCGTGTTCAAAAGAAATTTGGACAGGTACAGTACTTCGATAGGAACATTATAGAGGAATACGGGCCAAATGCAGGCAAATATGACTGGCTCAGTTAGTCACTCAGGCAGCACACACTGGTAGGGATGAATGTCTGTTTCTGTGCTGTATAGCTCTGTGACACCATGACTCTACTTAATGGTCTTCTGACTGTCAGAGTTATTTGGGAGCATCTGGAGTTTGTCCCTGGTGTCAATAAGCTTCAAGAGCTTGGACTCAGTACCTCCTTGTGCAATTGATTCCTCAGTTTCCTCATTCACAGAACCCAATCGGTTCAGATTGGCAATATCATCTCCTCCACGACCCCCATCAGCACAGGTGCACCACAAGGCTGTGTACTTAGCCCTCTGCTCTACTCATTTTACACTTCTAACTGTGAGGCTAAGCACAGGTCTAATGTCATAGAAACATAGTAACATAGAAAATAGGTGCAGGAGTAGACCATTCGGCCCTTCGAGCCTGCACCACCATTCAGTATGATCGTGGCTGATCATCCAACTCAGAACCCTGTACCTGCCTTCCCTCCATACCCCCTGATCCCTTTAGCCACAAGGGCCATATCTAACTCTCTTTTAAATATAGCCAATGAACTGGCCTCAACTGTTTCCTGTGGCACAGAATTCCACAGATTCACCACTCTCTGTGTGAAGAGGTTCAAGTTGGCTGATGACTCCACTGTCATAGGCCGAATCAAAGGTGGTGATGAATTCAGCATATAGGAGGGGGATTGGAAATCTAACTGAGTGATGCCATGACAACAACCTTTTGCTCCATGTCAGCAAGACCAAGGAGCTAGATATTGACTTCAGAAAAAGGAAACCAGAGGTCCATGAGCCAGTCCTCATCAGAGGATCAGAGGTGGGGAGGGTCAGCAACTTTAAATTCCTTGGTGTTATTATTTCAGAGGACCTGTCCTGGGCCCTGCTCCTAAGCACAATTACGAAGAAAGCATAGTATTGCTTCTAATTCCTTAGGAGTTTGCAAAGATTCAGCATGACATATAAAACTTTGTCAAACTTCTATACATGTGTAGTGGAGAGTATATCGACTGCCTGCATCATGGCCTGGTATGGAAACACCAATGCCCGTGAATGGAAATACTACAAAAAGTAGTGGATATCTGATCGATCATCAGTAAAGCCCTCCCCACCATTGAGCATATCGACATGAAACACTGTCGCAGAAAAGCTGCATCCATCATTAAAGACCCCCACCACCCAGGGCATGCTCTTTGTTCACTGCTACCATCAGGAAGCAAGTACAGCAGCTTTAGCATCCACACCACCAGGTTCAGGAACAATTACTACCCCTCAACCACCATGCTCCTGAACCAAAGTGGATTATTTCACCTGCCCTATCATTGAAGTGCTCCCACAGCCAATAGACTTACTTCCAAGGACTTTTCATTTAATGTTCTGGATAGTTACTGATTATTTATTTATTATTTTTGCATTTGCACAGCTTGCTGTCTTTTGCACACTGGTTGAAGGCCCATGTTTTTGTGGTCTTTCATTGATTCTGCTCTGGTTTTTATTCTATGGGTTTATTGAGAGAATGAATCTCAGGGTTGTACATGGTGACATATTTGTACTTTGATAATCAATTTACTTTGACTTTGCGTTGCTTTGCAGAACATTGTGGGCATTCTATGTTGGTACCAGAATGTGTGGTGACATTTGCAGGCTGCCCCCAGCACATCCTTAGTTTATGCTGGTTGTTAATACAAACGACACATTTCACTGTATGCTTTGATGTATATGTGATAAATAAATTAATAACTGGATCTGAATTACAGAATTTAATTTCCATGCTTCTTTTCATAAAGAGCAGGCGAAAGCTGTATAAAGATACAAAGCACAAAACCACACCACATTTTGTTTTTAAACGACTGCAATATAAGCAATGACATTTCTTTTTAAAGCAGGAATCACCTACTTTACAACATTAAGTGTATTTCATCAATCAAGTATTCACATTCAGTAGGACCATCTGTTCCAAATTACTTCCCTTCTCAACATGTTTTCTGCTTTCAATTCTGTTATGGTGAGACAGCTTTATGGCAGTACATTAATAGTGTTGACTTATATTTGACTCTTTTCTTTCAGTAAATTGCATTAAATATTCTAACTTACATGTTCGGGTTTGGATCCCCCCTTATCCAAATGAGGGTTTTTCACTCTGATATCCTTTAAGGTGGCACACTGTTACACTCTATTCAGTCTGGTTGCTGATCACATCCACAGAGAGAAGAACTGCTTTGGACATTATCATAATCACATCTACATTAGAAACCCCATCATGGAATATGCTAGTTTGATAGTACAGATTGTCCCCAGATTGTAAATGGGTTGTTTTTACAGTTATTTATGAGTCAGAAAATACAGTGTGTACAAATCATTATATACAGTAATTATACCTCCACAGTATTGTAATCAGTAACATCAAAAGCACATAGGGAATGGTGTGAGAGAGTGAGAGTGAGAGGGTGAGAGAGTGAGAGAGTGTGAGGGTAAGAGGGTGAGAGGATGAGAGAGTGAGAGAGTGTGAGAGTGAGAGAGTGAGAGGGAGTGAGAGTGTGAGAGTGAGAGGGTGAGAGAGTGAGAGAGAGTGAGAGTGAGAGTGTGAGACAGTGAGAGTGTGAGAGTGAGTGTGAGAGAGAGAAAACAGTTCTGATGTTCATAGAATAAATCAGTTGCTCTTAAGCTGTGGACAACCTGTGGTCACTAAATCCAAGCTATTAATCCTTGCAGCACCATTGGGTATCACCATTTTTTGTGAGATTCAGTCTTTTGTTTCTGGCCCTTACCCTATTATTTTCAGCTCTTCCCTTGTTTGCAAAACAGCAAACTGCTGGAAGAACTCAGTGGGCTATGCAGTATCTGCGGAGAAAAGGAGGCGGTCAATATTTCTGGACTGAGACTGAAAACGAGTGATAGCAGTAAAGTGGCGTCAGAGGTAGATGGGTCCTAATGAAAGCTTTTGGCACATTGGCCTTCATAAATCAATCTTTTTAGGTTGAACAAGTTAGGTCTTTATTCTTTGGAGCGTAGAAGGTTGAGGGGTGGCTTGATAGAGGTGTTTAAAATTATGAGAGGGATTGATAGAGTTGACGTGGTTAGGCTTTTTCCATTGAGAGTGGGGGAGATTCAAACAAGAGGACATCAGTTGAGAGTTAAAGGGCAAAAGTTTAGGGATAACATGAGGGGAACTTCTTTACTCAGAGAGTGGTAGCTGTGTGGAACGAGCTTCTAGCAGAAGTGGTAAAGGCAGGTTCAATGTAGTCATTTAAAGTTAAATTGGATAGATATATGGACAGGAAAGGAATGGAGGGTTATGGGCTGAGTGCAGGTTGGTGGGACTAGGTGAGAGTAAGATTTCGGCACGGACTAGAAGGGCCGAGATGGCCTGTTTCCGTGCTGTAATTGTTATATGGTTATATTAAGTACAGGAGAAGGGATGTTATGCTGAAGTTGTATTGGTAAGGCCTAATTTGGAGTATTGTGTGCAGTTTTAGTCACTTACCTACAGGAAAGATGTAAATAAGATTGAAATAGTGCAGACAAAATTTACAAGGATGATGTTACAAGGAGGACCTGAGCTATAAGATTGAATAGGTTACGACTGTGTTCCTCAGAACATAGATTGCAAGGTGATTAGATAGCAATATACCAAATTATGAGGCGTATAGATAGGTTTAATGCAGGCAGGTTTTATCCACTGCGGTTGGATGGGACTACAGCCAGAGGTGAAAGGTGAGAAGTTTGAGGGGAATTTCTTCACTCAGAGGGTTGTGAGAGTGTGGGATGAGCTGCCAACACAACTGGTTCATGGGAGCTCGTTTTCAAAGTTTATGAGAAGTTTGGATAGGTACATGCATGGTAGGGTATGGAGGGCCACGGTTCCGGTGCAGCTGATGGGATTAGCAGTTTAAATGGTTTGCGGCATTGACTAGATGGGCTGAAGGGCCTGCTTCTGTTCATATGGTCTTATGAAAACTGGAAAATTTGGTGTTCATGCCATTGGGTTAAGATATTGTTCTTCTAGTTTGCCCTCACCCTGGCAGTGGAGAAAGCTGATGACAGGTAGTTCAGTGTGGCAATGGGAAGGGCAGTTGAAATGACTTGTAGGTGGAAGCTCAAATCACAGATAGTCATTTAAATCCTTTGCTTCCTATGAAGTAATGGAGCAAAACAATATTTATTAAGAAACAATAGTTACATTTGTACTTCCAACAGGATTCAGCAGCATTTTTTGTAAAAACATAGAATTAAAGCTGTATTTTTGTTTTAAAATCTGTTGAGGGAATAAATGGGACAAGCAAGACACAAGTCATAAACCAGTATAAGACGCAGCATGGTAAATACTAATTACATGAAATTTGAACCAATTAGGTACAGTAACCAATTGTTTTATCAGAGCTGTATTGTACTACATGAATAAATAGTCATGCTGAAATTTATGTGGAACTCTAGTTCTTGGACAATAATTTTGACAGAGCAAATGTTCATCTCATTCTAATCCTGCATTTTATCATTGTTTGCTTTTTGTGCTGGCTTTGACAATGTTTTAGGATAAAGTAGATCTTCTTGTTTTCTTTCGATTTCATTGGCTTCTTCAAGAATAGATGCTTGCATGCTCTCTGGGTCAGAACTGCTTCCTATGTACCCAGGTAAAGTTAACTGACTATTCTCCTGCTTAGTTTCATTCTTAAAGAATTTGTAAGTTAACAATGACATGTGCCCAGTCACCTGGTCCTGGCTGGCAGTGCTATTGGTCAGGTTGGTTAGCGCTGAGGAATATCTGTTGGTAGCACAACTTGTTTTCCCGTTCCAGTCCAATGAGAGGTTCCACTTCGTCCATAACTTTTTAATTTCTGTCTGAACCTTTGAAGAAAGAACATTTCATTTTACTAAACAAAATTGACACTGAATTTAAGTTGAGTCTGTCATAATAACATGGCTGTACAATCACTAATTCCATAATACTTTTATAATCTGTACATTGACACAGTTGTAATGATTTTGTTCTGTTAAAGACCTTGTATACATTTGATATTATGGACAGAATTTCAGCTTCAGCTTACTGGCATGATGGTATGCGGGGTAGGGGGGTGGTGAGATTGACACAGTAGATTGTGAAGGGTGGATGAGGGAAAAGCAGACAGCAGGTCTCTGAGCTTTGCATCCCAAACATGAAACTGACATTTTGCTTCTGTGTCTTTTGACCAAGTGATGGAAGTGATATGATGCACCTGACCACATTCCAGCGCCATCATTTAAGCGCATGTTGGAAATAGTACACTGATGAAGTCTTGTGTTGGCTGGAAGCAGAAAGTAGAATGCAAATATGCAAATGATCGACCTAATTTCAGCCATATGTGGCACAGATGGCATATGCATTGGATGAGAGGGAGGAGGTTTAAAATGGATCTGAGGAGTAGAGTTTTCATACAAAGAGTGATTGGTATCTGGAATGAACTGGCCAGAGTGGTGGTGGCAAGGATAATAACAACATTCTTTGGAGGCATTTGGATGGGTAGTTGAATGAGCAGGGCACAGAGAGAAATGGAATTAATGCGGGCAAGTAGGATCAATAAAGATGGGCACAATGGTTGGCATAGAAACAGTGGGCCAAAGGGCCTGTTTCTATTCTATACAACTCTGGAGCCAGTGTAGTGGCAACATCACAGAGATATGCTGGGAGGTTGCTGCAGAAGGAAACAGTAGGAGTTTGGTTTCTTACCTTTGGATTCATATAGAGGTGAAACAACTGATGGATTGAACCAATATCTCAACAAATGGACTACTGGACCAGAGATATTCTGATCCCACCTCAGCAGCTGACAAATTTAAAATTGTTATTACGTAAATTGTGCATAAAAATCTACTAACAACAATCTCAAATCCACTATACTGTGATAAAAGTCTCAAACAAAAGAAAATCTGCAGATGCTGGAAATCCAAGTAGGCCGGAGGAACTCAGCAGCCCAGGCAGCATCAATAGAAAAGAGTACAGCTGATGTCCTGTTGAAACATCGACTGTATTCTTTACCGTAGAAGCTGCCTGAACCTGCTGAGTTCCTCCAGGATTTTGTGTGTGATAAAAGTTTCTTTGATTTATTCATGGGGCACCAATAGTTTGGCCTGTCAGTGACTGTGGACTGACCGATTTTCAACTTTGGCATAGACAGAAATTGCTGGAAGCTCTCAGCAGATCACGCAGTGCCTGTGCAAGGGACAAAAGAGTTAATGCTGTAATCCGAAGACTTTGCACAAGACTTGAAAAGTTAACATTGTTTCTCTTTCCTCAGGTTCTGTTGGCCCATTGAGTATTTCTACCACTCTCTGCTTTCATTCCAGATTTCCAGCATCTACAATTGTAGATCTTCTTGACTCTGATGGTTTCTTTGAAAAAGTATGAATAGGGAAAATGAATATTCTTTCCGAGAAAAAAAATGAGCAATCCAATCTTGCTGTGAGTGACCCCCCCCCACAAACAAAGTAAAAGAATAACTTACCTCCGTAGCACAGAAACAGTAAATGAGCGAGACAAAAAATCCCTGAAAAACAACAGGGTTTGAATGAACATCGGACTAAATTAGAAGCAGAATATCAATGTCTTAAAAACAGGGTTTGCAGAAATTTGAATTCTATACAGTCAGTGCTTTGTTCTGCTAAAATATGCTAAATAATATCCTACAATATTGTAAAATTGAAATTAATATTAATGACCAGCTTCTTCCTTCTTCCCTGCCACCCCACCCCAACCTCTTTTTGCTTAGCTCTTGAAATGGTTCCTCGAAGAATAAATTTACATCTACTGGAAGTTTCAGAAACTTTCTGCAAAATTAGCAGTCCTGCATTTGGAAGTGATACTGCAAATGTATGTCAGTGGCAATGCAGGTCAAATGTTCGCATTGTGGAACCTGTAAAGCATTAAAACTTAGTTAAAATTACCTGCATTCAGGAAAATGCTCTTTAGAATCTAGCCAGTACTACCCAAGGAAGACTTTGTGATTAGAGTAATCCTAGATCTGGAGTTGATTATCATTGATTTTAGCTAACAGATGAAAATGTAACCATTAAAATCATTGACAAAAAAGAATCAATCCACATGGTTCATGGTTAATGACTTGAATCTACTTACTGTAAAGTTAAGAATTGGAAGTGTGTATGTGGGTTTCAACTCCAGTTAAATGTAAGTAGATAAGAAACTGAAGCAGGAAAAGAGCAATAGCACCCATGCTAAGCTGATCTTGTTCTCAACAGCACCTTCTTATTTTATTCTCTTAACCCTTGCTTACCCCTAAGGTCTAAGAGTATTTTCGATCGCAACCTTGAATCTAAATCTGTTTGCTTGTTTCAGTTAATATCATAAATTTAATTCTTGCCAAGATTTATTTATAAATTATAAATAAGTTATTACACAATTACAAATCAGTATTTATTCCAATTTGGGTACTTATAAAACACAAAGCTACTGTGCAGCCAAGCCCAGCAACCCAGGTTCATTCTTGACCTCTGGCGCTGTCAATGTTGAGTTTGCAAATTCTCCCTCTGTGTGGGATTCTCTCGGCACCTCCAGTTTCCTCCCACATTCCAACAATGTGTGGGTCAATGGGTTAATTGCTGCTAGTATGTGAGTCAGTAGCAGAATCTGGGAAGAGATGTTGGGAATTTAGGGACAATAAAATGGGATTAGTGCAGATGAATATAATAGGGAGCTTGATGGTAGGTAGGGATTCTAACATGGAATTCATTTCTTTAGGAAGTTTCTCTTATGAGCTTAAGTGATTCATTGATCAATATCAGCACAGAACTGAGATTTAGAAACTTCCACCTTATTTTAACTTGTTAAAGAGATGACCGTACCTGAAACGAGTTGAAGAAAAGCTCAAAGTGCATCCTGATTTCCCATGTGATTCCACTGAAGGTGTGTGGCACACCAACAAACACAGAGTAATGGACTCCAAAGACCAACACGAGAATCAGAGTAGATCTTGCTAATTTTCTTTTTTTTTAAAAGAAGGATGAACATAATTATAATCATGATTATTGAGATAATTTGTAATATTACTTTCAAATCAACCCATTGACCAATTTAATTTTGAGCACTATTCTTCCTAATTTCTTTCCCATCCTCATCTGGAATATTTGAATTTTACAAATAATGGCTTGTCCAGATGAAGTCTCAGCACAGCAGAATGTATTGAGTGCACAGTAATCACTGAAACATGATTCAACATGAAACATTCAAACATGACTCACATTCTGAGATCCTTTCCTCTTCTCCAACTCTCCAATGAAGCATTTTATGTTGACCATTAATTCTAAAGTTATTAGAAAAATCACTACTAGGGGTACTATCCCCAATTACATACTTGGTCCTTCTCTAATCTTTTTCGATGCCTTCCCCACTTTCAAACAACCGACCTTCATCTATGTCATTCAAAGATTAAGAAATATCCCCTTTGAGTGCTCACCCAAGACACCAACACTTTTTGGTAATTTTCATCATACCCTTTCCCCACTGATTTCATTGCAATCCAGTCAACCACATCTCTCAGACTTCTCACTCACTTGCTCATGCATATCCTTGGATACTAGAAAGATTTCTGATCCACAGTTTATATTGATTTTGGGTTCTAGGTGTTATCTAACCCTAATTCAAACAATACATTTCTCATAAGATGGAACAGATATGTTTCTATAAAATCTCCTTTCATTCTTCTGAATTCCAGCGAGTACAATCCCAGGCAACTCAATCTATTCTCATAGTCTAATCTATCCCTTCATCTCTGGAATCAACCTGGTGAACCTCCTCTACACCCCCAAAGCCAGTATATCCTTCCTCAAGTAAACAGACCAGAACCGCACACAGTACTCCAGATGCGGCCTCACCAGTACTCTGTACAGTTACAGCATAACCTCCCTGCTCTTAGATTCACTCCCTCTAACAATGAAGGCCACATTTCATTTGCCTTCTTGATAGCCTGCAGCACCTGCAAAGCAACCTTTTGCAGTTCATGCATAAGCTCTCCCAAGTCCTTCTGCATGGCAGCATTCTGCAATCTTTTACTATTTAAGTAATAATCTGACCTTCCATTCTTCCTTCCAAAGTGGATGATTTTGCATTTACCAACATTGTACTCCATCTGCCAGACACTTGCCCACTCACTTAACCTATCCATATTTCTCTGCAGATTCTCCATATCCTCTGCACAATTTGCTTTTCCACTCAATTTGATGTCATCAGCAAACTTAGATACACTACACTTGGTCCTCTCTTCCAGAACATTCATGTATATCGCAAACAGTTGCGGGCCTAGCACCAACCCCTGCGACATACCGCTCACCACTGATTACCAACCAGAGAAACACTCACGTTTCCCATCTCTCTGCATCCTTATCCTATGGATAAGTCTTTTATGTGTCACCTTATCGAACACCTTCTGGAAATCCAAGTAAATAACGTCCATCTATTTTCCTCTATCCACTGCTAATAAAATAGTGGCAGCGACACTTCTTTGGCTGTGAAGCACTTGGAGATAGCAGGAAAATGTAAAACATTCCTAAATTAATAGCCTTTCTCCTCAAAATTGAATAGAAAGAGAATGTTCCTAAATGTCAGAACTTATTCCATGATTGCTTCAGAAAATGGGTTAACTTTAAAACAATGATTGTAAGCAAATGACAGCTTGTCAACAGAAGCGAAAAAACAATTATTTAAAAGGGAGTGAAAGAGTACAGTAGTACACATGCAACACGCACAAGATGCCAGATGAAATCAGCAAGCCTTTCAGCATCTCTGGTAGGGAATTAACACTCTATGTTTCAGGACAAGTCCCTTCATCAGGACTGGAAAAGAAGGGGGCAGAAGCTAGAATGGCTTTGAACACTGTTATGTAATCAAGAAGGCAAGTGTCATATATTGTCATTTAAACATTGGTATTTCATTTTCTGAAGGAATACACTGTGATTTCAAGAATGCTAGCTTCTTCAATTTACACACCAGCATCTAAAAGAAAGACATTGAAGATGAATAAACCCCTTTTGGGCCTCCAGCTGGGTACAGGTATCGATTTTAATTGATGTTTCGATGCTAGACTCTGCCATCTTCATCAGGGATGATGCCTGGGCACATCTAGTCTGATGGTATATAAACACCCCAACACCCATCCATCCTGACTGGTTAGTCCTCATCCAATCAGGTTTCCGCTGTCCCACCTTGCTTACAACGAATTCCAGTTCGTATTTAGAGCAAGACCTTCGTCTTTATTAAAATTCTTTTTCTCTAGTTTTATTTCAATGGCTTCTTGCACCAGGCGGCCCCAAAACTCATTGGCACAGCACAGTAGTTTTGTGCTTTTGAAGTCAATCCTATGGCCATTGCAAAGGCAATGTTCTGCTACCGCTGACTTCTCCAGGTAACCCAAAGGGATACACCTCCTGTGCTCCTTAATGTGGGTTTCCACTGTGTGTTGCTGCTCAGTATTCACAGGGAATCCTGTAAACGCTAGCCAGCCTGACTCCCAGGTCTTCTTTGACCTGCATAAATTGTGATTTGACCTTCCTTACAGATTTGAGGATCGTATTAATCCAGTATTTCTTCAGGATCCTGGTGCTCCTTCCAGAAACCGTGGAAATATAGGAAAACTGGTTAAAATCAATACCGGTACCCAGCTGGAAGCCCAAGAAGAGTTTATTCGTCACGTATGCTGGGAAAGCACTGGATCCTTTAGACAGCGAAGATATTTGCAAACTCTTGTCAAACTTTACTAAGCTTTGTGCATGTGACTACAGATCTCCTTTCTTGAAATCTTTTGAGGCCAGGGAGGGAACAATGAGTCACTAAACCTCCATGTTTTTTAACAGCCACATAAGGCATGAAAATGGAGTGGAAGGTGAGAATGCACATTTCCAATGTGAAATTTGCAAGGTTATATTTTAATAAGGGGGTTTGCATTGTCTATCCAATAACTCCCTCTAGCATGCAAATTATCACTGTAATGTCTGTCACGTTTATAGTATTGGCTGCTGTACCACTTTAAAGATTGAGCCAAGTTTACATGTTACTAACTGTTTTCTGTTGCTGCATTGTTTAATGCAGAAGCTGTCAGACATGTGGCTGCTTCTGCGGTGTAGGAACACAGTAAAATTGCTATCCACCTCTTCACAAGTTCTTTTATTAATAAAGTACATAGTTTACTGATTAACCTCCAGTATGTTAAAATGTGTTTGAGGAAGTCACTGAAGTGTACTGTCAGAAGCACTGGTTGATGAAACATAAAATTAACTTCAGGCACTGTGCATGAATTGGAAAACTGGAAATTGGGTATGAGCCCTTCAAATGGGACAACGTGTTGATGTATATCAAGAGATAGAAAGCTGAGTGACTGCAGTGAGCAATGGAAAAATACAGTTTCCTGGGCTGCTGGATTCCCAGGCAAGTAACAAGTCTAAAAAGAGAGACAGTAGACAAGGAGTTCATATTATGTGTGACGCCCACAATATGGCACCTAGTAAATGTTCCATATCATGATATTCTGTTACATGAAGCTGCGTCAATGGAATATGAATCAAGAAACACGAATTGAAATTTTGCATATATCTATTCACTTCAACTCCAATCTCCTGCCTTCTCCCTGTAACCTTTCATGCCCTGACATCAGGAATCTATCAACCTCATCAACTTCTGACTACAGAAATTCCTCCTAATCTCCATTCTAAATGGATGTCTCTCTGTTCTGAGGTTGTACCCTCTGGTCCTAGACTCTCCCACTATAGGAAACATCATTTCCACATCCACTCTATCTAGCTCTTTTAATATTTGATAGGTTTCAATCTGATTCCCTCTCCCCTCCCCCCCCCCGCCACTTATTGTTCTGAATTCCAGCAAGTACAGGCCCAGAGTCATCAAACACTCCTCATACGATAAGCCTTTCATTCCTGGTATAACTTTCATGAACCTCTTTTGAAGACTCTCCAATATCAGCACATCCCTTCTTAGATAAGGGGCCCAAAACTGCTCGCAATACTCCAAGTGAGGCCTCATCAATGCCTAATAAAGCCTCAGTATTACATCCTTGTTTTTATATTCTAATCCTCTCAAAATAAATAAAAAAATATTGCATTTGCTTTCCTCACCACTGAACTCAAACTGCAAGTTAACATTTGCACCCAAATCCTTTTGTACCTTGGATTTTTGAATTTTCTTCCCATTTAGAAAACACTCTTATGTTTTTATTTCTCATGTGTGGCACCTTGTCAAAAGCCTTCTGAAAATCCAAATACACACATCCACCAATTCTTGGATAAGATAGAAATCCACTGAAAGTTTCAAGTGTATGTCAAGAATTACTGCATTTTTCTAAATTTAAATGTGTATCATTAAAAAGTAAAATTATGTCTAAATTATTTTATTAGATGGAAGTATCTCCTCCATGGTAGGGAGGTGGGACTCACCACTCAAATAGTGGGTATTGGCGGCTAGACCTCGCTGTGTAGGTTGATACAGTACAACCTCCCGATAGTAAGGGTACGTGTAGATACCTATATTGGATGGGGCTTAAAATCTTCTTTTGAGTTTACAGCTTTATAGAAAGTGAAAATACCACGACAGTGGGAGGAAACAGCAGCGCCTGGTCACAGGGAGAATATACATGATCTTCACAAACTGTAGTGGGAATTACACCCCAATCACTGGTGCTGTAAGGCATTATGCTGTGTCAAGACGGTGATCAGGTGGATGAAATGTGTCACTGGTAGGTGGATGAAACCAGGAAGGGGAAGGGTATGAAACTAGCTGACGGGTGCTGGAGAGAAGCATTGGAACGGAAGCAAAATAGGAGGACCGAAAGTGGATCAGAGGGAAAGAGAGGGGAACATAGGAGGTAAGGGTTATTTAAATTGGAAAACTTGGTGTTAATATCCTTGGACTGTAGACAGCCAAGGTGCTTTTCCTCTATTTGAAGCCTTGGTCCCTGTGCTGGCAGTGAAGAAGGCAAATGATGGACATTATTATGGCAATCGGAAGACAGCTTAATTGGCAGTCATTAACAAATATGATTAAAGATGTACTTGAGCTGTTAAGTCCTAGACCAAAATTGTGTAAATTTAATTATAAATTAATTGAAAATGGAAAGATATCAATAATCAGGTGAAGGTTTAAGCAAAAATGTCATTCTTGTAAATTAGTGGCAAAACAGCTTTAATGACTCAGTAATTGGGAGAATGCACAATTCACAGAGTAGCTCTTCCTCGCTACTGGATGATCTTCACATTACCAACAGTAGACGTACTTTCTATTGTATAGAGCTTTCCATTATTCCAGTCTATCATATTTAGAGTATGAAAACAATTATAGGACATGGATAGTACTCCAAGCAGAGCTCTTAAATAAATATCTATCATGGGAAGAACAGTTATAATTGGTGTACACTTTCAAGAAAGCACTAACAATGTGACACCTCATTAAAGTAATGCTATTTCAGCAATGAAAATTTCCTGTGGAGCATAACAGTGTGCTGAGGGGCAGAGAGGAACCATATGATGAAATAACAGATATTGCAAGCAACTGAAACTAAAATAATTGATTTAGTAGTTATGTGTAAGTCAAAGAAAACACACTGAAAATAAGAAAATTCAAGTAGGATATAAGAAATGGTAGCAGAATTAGGCCATTTGGCCCATCAAGTCTGCTCTGACATTTGATCATAGCTGATTTAATTTCCTTCTCAACCCCATTCTTCTGTCTTCTCCCTGTAACCTCTGATTCCCTTACCAATCAAGAGCATATCAACCTCCACTTTAAATATACCCAAATGCCTTGGCCACCACAGCCCTTTGGGACAGAGGATTCCATAGATTCTCCACTCTCTGGCTAAAGAAATTCCTCTTCACCTCTGTTCTAAAGGGAAGTCTTTCTATTCTGTGACTGTGCCCCCAGTCCTCGACTCCCCAACTATAGGAAGCATCCTCTCCACATCCACTCCATATAGGCCTTTCAATATTTGATAGTTTCCAATCAGATCCCACCCCCCCACCCCCCATTTTACTAAACTCCAGCAAGTACAGGTCCAGAGCCATAAAACACAAGTCATACATTAACCTTTACATTCTGGGAATCTTTCTCGTAAACCTCTGGATTCATTCCAATGCCTGAACATGCTTTCGTAGATATGAAGCTAAAATCTGCCCACAATACCCCAAATGTGGTCTGACTAATGCCTTATAAAACCTCAGCATTACATTACTGCTTTTATATTCTAGTACTCATAAAATGAATGCTAACATTGCCATTGCCTTCAAAACCACCAACACAACCCGCATGCTACATTTAGGGAATCCTGCCCGAGGACTCCCAAGTCCTTCTGCAGACTCCCTTCTTCCTCAACATTACCTGCCCCTCCACCTATAATTATATCATCCACCAACTTGTCCACAAAGCCATCAATTCAGTCAACATATATTGTAACACAAAACAGTAGTGGACTCAACACCAACTTCTGTAGATCGCCACAAGTTACTGGCAGCCAACTAGTAAAGGCCCCATTTATTCCCACTCTTTGCCTCTTGCCTGTCAGCCAATTTTCTGCCCATGCTAGTATCTTTCCTATTATAGCACGGGCTCCTATCCTGCTTAGCAGCCTCACTTACTATATTGCATGTCCTCACTTTTCTTTTTATGCGCTCTTTGCCTTACTTTGACAACCGTGATTGCCTCATTTTCCCTTTGAGTGATTCTTCCTTGGGATAAACCAATTCTGCATCTTCCAGATTGTTCCCAAACACCCTAGCCATTACTGCTCTATCGTGATCCCTGTTATTGTCCTCTCCGAATCAACTTTGCCTCCGTAGTTACCTTTATTCCACTGTAATACTGAAACATCCAACTTCAGCTTCTCCCTCTTAAACTGCATGGTGAATTCTATCATATTATGATCACTACCTCCTAATTTAAGATCCCTAATTAAATGTAGTTCATTACATAACAAACAGTATGTAATTTCCTTAGTGGGCTTGACAGGCTGGCCAACTGGATACAAAATTGACTTGGTGGAAATAGATAGAGGGTGCAGTGAAAGGACATTTCTCTGGTTGGTCCACTGCTGTTCATCATCTATAATAACAATATGTATGAGAATGTACTTGGCGTCGTTGGTAATTTTGCCGATGACACCAAAATTGGTGGTATAATGGATAGTTAAGAAGATTATCCAGAGTTACAACAGAGTTTAGATCAATTGGAAAAATGGGCCAAGGAATGGCAAAGGGAATTTAATGAAGGCAAATATGATGTGTTAAAGGAGGGAAGGATATACAGTACACAGTGAATGGGAGGTGCCTGGTGATCATTGTGGAATGGAGAGATCGGGGTACAGGTACCTAGTCCCCAGAAAGAGGTGACAAGGGTAGACAAGGTGGGGAACAAGGCATTTGTCAGCTTTGCCTTCATCAGTCAGGGCAATGCATGGAAGAGTTACAGCTACACAGGACTACACTTAGAGTATTATGTGCAGTGCAGTTCCCTTTGCCCTGTTACAGGATGGATGTCATTAAGCTGAAACATTCACAAGGATGTTACATGGACTGGAGGGCTTGAATTATGCAGAGAGAATGGGCAAGCTGGGGCTTTTTGCCCTGGAGTATAGTAGGCATATATAAATTTAAATTCATTTGAGGCATAGATAAGGTGGAGAGTCATAACCTTTTTCCTCAGGTCAGGTAGAGTAAGGCATAGGTTTAAGGAGAGGAGGGAGAGATTTAAAGGGGACCCGAGGGCCAACCTTTTCAGACAGGGTCATGCGTATGTAGAATGAGCTGCCAGAGGAAATTGTTCAACTCCAATATTTAAAAGGGATTTAAACAGCATATGGACAAGAAAAGTTCAGAAGAATATGGGTCAAATGCAGGAAAATGGGATTAGCTCAGGCAGGCAACATGATTGGTGTGGTGTTAGGCTGAAGAGCCTATTTTGAACAGGACTCTATGGATCAATGAAGCAATATATGAGAAAAATTAGATTTTTAAATTGAAGTTTAGAGAAAATTGGTTGTTCTATCCTTGGGGATTGTCTCCAGCCCTGTATAAGCAACCCTTCTTATTGGATTCAATCGTAAACCACAATCTTTGATGTTTAAAGAGACTGCAGGCCCCTCTGAAAGGGGACTAAGACCACTGACACTTCTGACGGCACAGATTCAGTGTGCTGACCAACACAAAAGAATTGGACTGTGACAATCCCCTGGTTCTGATTGTGAACAGACTGACATTTGTTTCCATGTATGTCAAGGAGGCAGGAAACTACATCAACAGTAAAAATCTCACTGGGGCCTGGTCAAGCTAGTGCCATTTCAAAGTTACACTTTGGATAGGTGCAATGGAAGCCATCATTGACTGTCCTCCAGCTTTCCACTCAGTCAAAGCCAAGGCTATGTGGTCTGTGCGTGACACCCCAGGATATGCTGCACTTGCAGCAAGCTAGGGGACAAGGCAGTTCTCAGAACATCAGTTCCAGAAACTGCAAACAGGAAAATCACCAGATAAAATGGTGCAAGGAGAGCAGGTGCTGCAAACTGTGTGGAGAGACAGACATTGTATGCCAGAAATTTTTCTTCAACGCAGGCAGTAGGAGAGGGTCCTCCACTGAATAGAACATTTCCCCTCCATTTTCAAGGCTTCAGTCAAACATGTGTCCAGTAAAGGGAAAGAAGAACAATTGCTGTCAGCCCTGCCTTTTCCCCAGTTGATGGTCCATAGAAGAGGAGGTAGTGCAGTATCCAACTTGTCCGTCTTCTGGAATCCAAGGGTAATTCAGCACCCAATGCACCAGACCCTCAGGAAACAAGGAGGAGTATACCATCTGACCACCAGGTCTTCAGGAAACAAGGAAGGCTGTATCATCTGACCACCAGTATCTTATGAAACCAGGATGGATGTACCATCTGAGCACTTAAGAAAACTGCAAGCAAAATTGGACCTGACACACTCCATTTGCAGGAATGTGGGGACAATGCAGGACACGAAGCACCTCAGCCTCGGGAAATGAGGAGCCATGCACTATCCAATTCACTCTAACCAGATGTAAAATTCAAGATTGGTCTGCTCTGAAACGAGTACACTCCAGCTCTGAAGAATGAATGGATGTCCATCTTCCAGCAGCTTCTCCTGTTCCTGGCTTCATTCCAGTCAGAATTCTGAGTGGTAACTTCAACAGCATGGACAATCATTGTATCTCTGTCCAGACTTGGCAAACACACATTTCACAAAGAGGTGGATGACCACCTCATCCACACTGCAGTTACCTTGAGGTCTGCATTTTGGGATAGAGACTGACTATGCATGAAGGATCTTGCATGTACAGCCCTTCTCATTACTAGCCAAGTGAGGTCTTGGTGCTTGTTTGAGAGCTTTGGTGATAAGATTAACAAAGAACATCAGCATCTATGGAAAAGAGTACAGTCGACATTTCGGGCTGAGACCCTCCATCAGGATGAGAAAAAATGATGAGGAGTCAGAGTAAGAAAGTGGGGGGAGGGGAGGAAGAACCACAAGGTATTAGGTGAAACGGGGGCCGTGGGGGAAAGGGTGAAGTAAGGAGCTGGGAAGTTGATTGGTGAAAGAGATACAGGGCAGGAGAAGGGGAAATCTGATAGGAGAGGACAGAAAGCCATAGAAGAAAGAAAAGGGGGAGGAGCACCAGAGGGAGGTGATGGGCTGGTAAGGAGATAAGGCGAGAGAGAGAAAAGGGAGTGGGGAATTATGAGGGGGCGGGGCGCGAAATTACCAGAAGTTCAAGAAATCGAAGTTCATGTCATCAAGTTGGAGGCTACCCAGACAGAATATAAAGTGTTGCTCCTCCAACGGGAGTGTGGTCACATTGTGACAGTGGAGGATGGATAGACATATCAGAATGGAAATGGGGAGTAGAATTAAAATGGGTGGCCACTGGGAGATCTTGATTTTTCTGGCGGACAGAGCTTTGGTATTCGGCAAAGTGGTCTCTCAGTCTGCATCGGGTCTCACCAATATACAGGTGGCCACACTGGGAGCACCGGATATAGTAGATTATCCCAACAGACTCACAGGTGAAGTGTCGCCTCATCTGGAAGGGCTCACCTGTATATCACTGAGACCCAAACGCAGACTGGGAGACCGCTAGGCCAAGCACCTACGCTCCGTCTGCCAGAAAAATCGAGATCTCCCAGTAGCCGTCCATTTTAATTCTACTTCCCATTCCCATTCCGGTATCAGTCTATGGTCCCCTCTACTGTCGTGATGAGACCACACTCAGGTTGGATTTGCAACACCTTGTATTCTGTCTGGGTAGCCCCCAACTTGATTGCATGAACATTGATTTCTCAATCTTCCAGTCATGCCCCCAACTCCTCTCCTTCACCATTCCCCATTCCCATTTCCCTCTCACCTTATCTCCTTACTTGCCTATCACCTCCCTCCCTCTGGTCTTCCATGGCCTTCTGTCCTCTCCTATCAGATTCCTCTTTCTCCAACCCTGTATCTCTCTCACCAATCAACTTCCCAGCTCTTTATTTCACCCCTCCTCCCACCTCCCGGTTTCACCTATCACCTTGTGGTTCTTCCTCCCCTCCCCCAACTTCCTTATTTTGACTCCTCATCTTTTTTCATCAGTCCCGCTGAAGGGTCTCAGCCTAAAATGTTAACTGTATTCTTTTCCATAGATGCTGCCTGGTCTGCTGAATTCCTCCAGCATTTTGTGTGTGTTGAATAGACAAACAATAGGCTTATTCCGGAGGTGAACGGCAAATGAACTGAAACGGAATTTGACACTGGTTCAGCTGTTTCAGTAATTCCACAAATTAAGTTTGAATGGCATTTCAAAGATATTGAACTGAAGCCTCCAGATATCCAACCGAGAACTTATACTAGAGAAAAGATAACTCCTGTGGGAATGACTTTTGTAACAATGAAATTCGACAACTAACAAGCCACAATGGGCTTATATGTAGGAAAAGCAGGAGGACCAGCATTGTGGGGACTTGAATGGCTCAGACAAACACAATATGACTGGAGATCCATCCGCCATTCGCATTCCACACCCCCGCCAAAGAGACAACGGAAAGTGAATTAAGAAAAGTGCTGGATGCTGCCACAGCAATGTTCAAGGATGGCATTGGAAAACTCAAACATATCAAAGGTAAAATAGTGTTAAATGAAAATGCCACACCCAAATTTTACAAATACCATCTGGTTCCTTATATCATCCCTCATAATGTAGCCAGCAAGCTAGACCGCATGGAGACTGAAGAAATTATTTCCAAGGTTGAGTGGAGCACATGGGCATCGCCAGCGGTCCCAGTAGCCAAGAACAATGGTTCTGTCAGGATCTGTAGTGATTTTAAGGTCACTATCAACCTAGTACTAAAAGTAGATCAATACCTTGTGCCCAGGATAGAGGATATCTTTGCAAACCTTTCTGGAGGAAAACACTTCAGCAAAGTGGACTTAGCTGAGGCCCACATAGATATGGAGATGGAAGAAGAGTCCAAAGTGTTTTTCAACATAAACACTCACAAAGGGGTTTCTCAGCATAATAGGGTTGTTTTTGTTGTAGCATCTGCACTCTGGCAGAAAGCTGTGGACCAGGTGTTGCAAGGTTGGCCAGTCACTCAGTTTTACCTGGTTGACATCATTGTTACTGATGAGGATGACAAGGAACATCTCCAAAATGTCAGGACAATGTTAAAAGGATTAAAAGATTATGGGTTCAGAACATGATGCAACAAGCATGAATCTTTTAAACCAAGTATTACTTACTGTGGTCACCCCAATGATGCACAAGAATTACACAAGTGTGCTGAGAAAATTCAAGTAGTACTGGGTGCCCCAAGGCCGAAGGACATTACAGTCCTTTTTAGGATTTGTCAAGACACAATTGCAAGATCAAATTCATGAGAAAAACTCACCATAAAATTGCTGATGGATTGTCCCGTTCACCTTTGGAAAAGGAAGTACCTGAAAAATTTACAAATGAGAACACTCCTCTTGACCTGTTCTCCCTAATGCAAATCAGAAAGTCTAAAGAATGCACTGCGAGTAATGTCAGGAGAACACACTGCCCTGACATTGATTCAGAAGATTGCCAATTTCCTCCTTGCATGTCGCAATGCAGCAGACTCCACAGCCAACAACTCACCAGCCATGCTGTACCTGGGTCATCCCCTACACTTATGCTTGGATCTCCTTAAACCCAAACTCAGAAGGAGTATGCAGGACAAACAGATAAGCCAAATGGAGGGCTCCTTAAACAAGGAGGTTCCATATTTCACTCCTGGACAAACAATCCTGGCGAGAGACTACAGAGGTGATCAAAAGAGGGTACTTGGCAAGTTTAGGGACAGAACTGGCCCACTCTCCTTCATAGCTGAGATTGCAGTTGATTCCATCTGGAGACTGCACAAAGATCAATTGAGGAGAGAAGAGTTCATTGTTAGAGAAGATGTGTGTCCAGATCTGTCAGAGCCACTTCCTGCAGTCCCAGAGTCAACTCCTACAACCACCACAGAGGAGGCCCGAAAACCGGAGGTTGCTTCACAACCAGGTCTCTCCTGCTGAGCAGGATAACCCACAAGAATAAGAAAGCCTCCACAGTGAATAAATCTTTAGGCCCGAATGGAACGATTCAAAATTTACTATGCTGTGGATGTCTGTATAGGACTTATATTATGTAGTATACTGTATATATAGTTGAGATGCATTCTATATTGAGTTAGAGTTTATAGCTAGGTAGGGAGGTGTGTCGTGTATTTAATATTTCAGTAATATTTGAGTAATATTGTAGATATATTGTTTGAGCAATCTTTGTTTCAATAATTTATTACAGATTATATGTAAAAGGTACGTGAATGACATATGTCATTGCATCATATGGATGTATCTCGCTAAAAGTAAAATTAAGAATGTACACAAGTTATTCTGGCTCCGTGTTTTTATTCAATTAGTTTTTGTGTCTTTGATCTACAAAACATAACTCACTGACAGTCTACTTGGGAAACCATCCCACAGGGTTCACTATCTCCTTCTGCCACAGAGCCTCCAGGACATCCTGTGCAGACTGTAGCCTGTCAGACTTGTGGTCCAACAGTTCTTAAGTCATAGTTTGTACAAGTGGTTGCACCTATCACTGCACAGGACCAGAAAGAATCTTAAAGTCTGGATAGTCCAACTATACACCAAAATAGACTGTATCAAACTTTAAGTTAACAGTCTCATTTTCTCTTCATCTGCTCTAATTAACCATTTTCTAAAGGATTATGAATTACATTCAACATTTTGTCTGCATGTACTTACTTAATAATTTTATTATGTTTTTACTTATATTTATTTAATCTATGAACTGCTACTACCTCTGAAAGCTCTGTATTCAATGGGTTATTGCTAATTAGAGCTGAGTTTCTTTTTGATTCGTTTATCAGTAAGCATGTATTAGCCTGTCTCGCTCTGCATTTCACATGAAAAGACAAATTCAAACAAGATAAACTCAGCTGTAGTGCATGTCAAGATCATTATCACACTTCAACATCATATAATCCTTCTGATGTAGTATGCTTGTAAAGGTATTTAAATATTAATGTTAAAGAGCAAAGCTTTTTTTTATGATTTGGATGTCTGTGGAGCTTGATTGTTCTGAGTTTGACTAGTATCTTTTGCTTGTTGAGTTTCTGCAGTGCTAAGAGTGTAGCTTGTTCACAAGCTGATTAATGCTTGAAGGTAGACATAGGGAACTTATACTGGAAAAAAACTGACAGAGGAAATGCATGTGTAGGATTTTGAATATATTATATGTAGCAGAGAGCTGATTCAGGTTATTAATCTAGTTTTACTTACTCAGTACAAACTGGGTGCTTATAATATGTGTGTTTGTTTGTTCATGCCATCTCTAATGCTGTGAAGTTCAAAGTTCAAAGTAAATATATTATTAAAGTACATATTTATTTTACCATCTACAACCCTAAGGTTCATTTTCTTGTAGGCAATCACCGTAAATACAAGAAACACAATAGAATCAACAACAAAACAAACAATAAAACCAAACTGCAAATACAAAAAGAGAAGGAAAAAGGTAATAATAAATAACTAAGCAATAAAAATGGAAAATATGAGCTGACGCTCTTGAAGGTAAGTCCACAGGTTGTTGGAGCAGTTCACTGTGAGTGAAGTTATCCCCTCTAGTTCAAGAGGAATAATAACCGTTCATAATCCTGGTGGTGTGGGTCCCGAGGCTCCTACATCTTCTTCCTGATGGCAACAGTGAAAAGAGAGCATGGTCTGGATGGTGGGGGTCCTTGATAATGGATGCTGCTTTCCTGTAATAGCGCTCCATGTAGATGTGCTCAATGGTGGGGAGGTCTTTACCCATGATGGACTGGGCCATATCCACTACTTTTTGTAGGCTTTTCCGTACAAGGTCATTAGTGTTTCCATAAGCAGGCCACAATGCAACCAGTTAATATACTCTTCATCACACATCTATAGAAGTTTGTCGAAGTTTTACATGACATTGAATCTTGGCAAAATTCTAAGAAAGTAGAGGCACTGTCGTGCTTTTTTCTCATAATAGCACTTACGTGCTGGATCCAGGATCCACCTCAGTTCCCCCAAAGAGGACTGGCTCATGGACCTCCAGTTTCCTCCTACTGAAGTAAATGATCATTTCCTTTATCTTACTGACATTGAGTGAGAGGTTGTTGCTGTGGCACCACTCAGCCGGTTTTTCAATCTTCCTCCTATATGCTGATTCATAACCACCTTTGGTTCACCCAATGTCAGTGGCATCATCGGCAAACTTGAATATGGCATTGGAGTTGTGTTTAGCCTCACAGTCATAAGTGTAAAGCAAATAGAGCAGAGGGCTAGGCACACAGCCTTGTGGTGCACTTGTGCTGAGGTAGATGTTATTGCCAATCCAAACTGACAGGTTTGCAAGTGATCCAATAGCACAAGGAGGTATTGAGGCCTTGGACTTGAAGCTTATTGATTAGCTTTGAGGGGATGATAGTATTGAATACCAAGCTGTAGTCAGTTATCTTAGATTGGGTGTTGTGTAAGAACCCAGATTTTATTAGTCAGCTTAACATAAAGAAACCCTTAGGAGGCAGTGATCATAATATGATTGAATTCATACTGCATTTTCAGAGGGAGAAGCTTCAGAGGGAAGAGCATCCTGGTGTATGCATCTTCATTGTCCAAGTGTTCCAGGATTGAGTGAAGAGCCAAGGAAATGGCATCTACTCTGGACCTGTTGTGATGGTAGGCAATCTGGAGTGGATCCCAAGTCACTTTTCAGGCAGGAGTTGATATGTTTCACCACCAGCCTCACAAAGCACTTCATCACAGTGAATATAAATGCCTCTGGATTTCAGTCATTGAGGCAGGTTACCTCCAGCCCCTATTCCTACCCCTAATACTAATGGCATCCCTCAATGGAAAGGCCCCCCACCAATCATGTATGTCGCAGCATTAGAAATGTGAATATATCTGACAAAAATGTACTTTAACTGATGACTCCCAATAACTGCATATAACATTCATTTGTCCAAGCAGTTCAGTGCTGAGAATAATTTAATATTGAACAGTAGCATTAACTCAGAACGCAGAACTGAAGGTGCTGTATTTAAATGCATGTAGCATTTGGAATAAGGTGGATGAGCCTGTGGCCAATTAGAGATTGGTCGGTATGAAATTGTGGACATCACAGAATCATGGCTGAAAAAAGGTCATTGTTGGGAGTTCAGCATCAAAGGTTATATTTTGTATCAAAAGGACAGGAAGGAAGGTGTAGGCGGTGGTGTGGCTCTATTGGTAAGTGATAGAAAACATAGAAAAGAAACATAGAAAATAGGTGAAGGAGTAGGCCATTCGGCCCTTCGAGCCTGCACCGCCATTCAGTATGATTATGGCTGATCATCCAACTCAGAACCCTGTACCAGCCTTCCCTCCATACCCCCTGATCCCTTTAGCCACAAGGGCCATATCTAACTCCCTCCCTCTAAAGATGGAATTACATCTTTAGAAAGAGGTGACATAGGGTCAGAGAGTGTCAAATATTTATGGGTGGAGTTAAGAAACTGCAAAGGTGAAAAAAAACATTATGAGAATCAAATGCATGCCTCCAAATAGTAGCCAAGATGTGGAGTTGAGATTGCAAAGGGAGCTGGAAAGGGCGTGTAATAAAGGTATGTAATAATGTAATTTCACAATTGTACTGGGGGACTTCAATGTGCAAGGAGATTGGGAAAATCAGGTTGGTTTCAGATTGCAAGAGAGGGAATTTGTTGAAAGCATACCAGATGGCTTTTTAGAGCAGTTTGTACTCAACCCAACAAGAGGAAAAGTTATCTTAGATTGGGTGTTGTGTAAGAACCCAGATTTTATTAGTCAGCTTAACATAAAGAAACCCTTAGGAGGCAGTGATCATAATATGATTGAATTCATACTGCATTTTCAGAGGGAGAAGCATAAGTCACATGTATCAGTTTTGCAATGGAATAAAGGAATTACAGAGGGATGAGAGAAGAGCTTGCCCAGGTGGATTGGAGGGGGATACTGGCAGGGACGACAACAGAACAGAGGTGGCTGAAGTTTCTGGGAATAGTTCGCAAGGCGCAGGATAGATATGTCCCACCGAAGAAGTTCTCAAGGGGCAGGTGTAGGCAACTGTGGCTGACAAGGGAAGTTAAGGACTACATAAAAAACAAGGAAACGGCATATAAGGTAGCAAAAGTGAGTGGGAAGTTGGATGATTGGGAAGCTTTTAAAATCCAACAAAAGGCAAATAAAAAACTCATAAGAAGGGAAAAGATGAACTATGAAGGCAAACTAGCCGATAATATAAAGCAGGATACTAAAAGTTTTTTTTCAGATATAGAAAGAATAAAAGGAAGGTGAGAGTTGATATTGGACCACTGGAAAATGATGCTGGTGAGGTAGTAATGGGGGACAAAGAAATGGCAGATGCACTTAATAAGTACTTTGCTTCAGTCTTTACTGTGTATGCCAGATGTCAGTGTTTGTCAGGGAGCAGGAGTGAGTGCTATTGCTATTGCAAAGGAAAAGGTGCTAGGCAAACTGAACGGCCTTCAAGCAAGTCACCTGGACCAGATGGACTACATCCCAGAAACCTGAAAGAGGTTGCTGAAGAGATAATGGATGCATTGGTTATAATCTTTCATGAATCTGGAAAATCGCAAATGTCACTCCACTCTTTAAGAAGGGAGGAAGACAAAAGATAGGAAATGATAGGCCAGTTAGCCTAACCTCAGTGGTTGGGAAAGTGTTGGAGTCCATTATTAATGACAGCGTTTTGGGGTACTAGGAGACTAATGATAAAATAAGTCAAAGTCAGCATGCTTTCTGTGAAGGGAAATATTGCCTGACAAATCTGTTAGAATTCTTCGTGGAAGTAACAAGCAGACTGGACAAAGTGGATATCATTAACTTAGATTTTCAGAGGGCATTTGATAAGGTGCCTCACATGAGGCTGCTTAACAAGATAAAATCCTATGATGTTACAGGAAATGTACTGGCATAGATAGAGGAATGGCTGATAGGCAGGAGGCAGTGAGTAGGAATAAAAAGGTCCTTTTCCGGTGGCCACCAGTGACGAGTGGCATTCCTCAGGGGTCAGTATTGGGACCGCTATTTTTCACATTGTTTGTCAATGACTTAGATAGTGCAATTAATGGCTTTCTGACCAAGTTTGCGGATGATACAAAGATAGGTGGAGGGGTAGGTAGTGCTGAGGAAGCAGCAGGATTTAGACAAATTGGAAAAATGGGCAAAAAGTGGCAGATGGAACACAGTCCTGGGAAGTGTACGATAATGCATTTTGGTAAAAGTGCAGACTATTATCTAATGGGGAGAACGTTCAAACATCACAGGTGCAGGGGGAATTAGAAGTCCTCATGCAAGACTCCCAGAAGGTTAATTTACAGGTTGAGTTTGTGGTAAAGAAAGCAAATGCAATATTGGGATTTATTTCAAAGGGAATAGAATATAAAAGCAGAGAGGTAACATTGATGCTTTATAAGACACTAGTCAGGCCACACTTGGAATATTATCAACAGTCTTGGGCCCCTTATCTCAGAAAGGATGTATTGTCATTGGTGAGAGTCCAGAGGAGGTTCACAAGCATGATTTTGGGAATGAAGCGTTAACATATGAGGAGCATTTGACAGCTTTGGGCCTGTACTCACTGGAATTTAGAAGAATGCATGGAGATCTCATTGAAACCTACAGAATGTTGAAAGGACTAGATAAGGTGGATATGGAGAGGATGTTTCTTCTGGTGGTGGTATCCAGAACTCGAGGGCACAGCCTCAAAATTGAGGGGTAATCATTTATAATAGAAGTAAGGCAGAATTATTTTAGCTAAAGTGTGGTGAATCTGTGGAATGCTCTGCCACAGACTGCGGTGGAGGCCAAGCCCGCGGGTATATTCAAAGCAGAGGTTGATAGATTCCTGATTGGTCGGGGAATCAAGGGACATGGTGAGAGGGCAGGTGTACGGGGTTGAATGGGATCCGAGATGAGCCATTCTGAAGTGATGGAGCGGACTTGATAGGCTGAATGGCCTAATTCTGCTCCTATGTCTTATGGTCTTATGGTATAAGCCTGGAATAGATTGGTAAACTGTAGACACGAAGAATTTTGTTTAAAAATGATGTTAGGCAGTAATGGATCAGAGAGAGTGAGGAAAGGATACCTTCTTATAAAGTATTCAGGGAAGATAGGTTAGGAGAAAGTATCTACACACTTTCATTTTTTTCATTTATTTTGGAGATACAGCACAGTAACAAGGCCTTCAAGAGGAGAATCCAAAGGAAACCCATGTGGTCACAAGATGAATGTATAAACACTTTATGTCAGCAGTGGACTTGATCCTGGGTTGCTTGCTCTGTAATAGTGTTATGCTATCTGCTACACTGCAATGCTATCTAATGCTACTGTGCTACCCATTCAAGTGGGAAAATATTATAGTGCTAGGGAGATTATCTTTAAGAGAGTCAAATACTGAATCTAAATGTTTGGAGTTCAGAAACAAATTATGAGGAGAAAACTAGGAAACATTTGCAGGGAAATTATTAAAAAGCATTAACACTGTAAAGGTAGTAAGAAGTTTTAAATGGAAATGTGATTGATTAAATGCTAAATGTTAAGGACAAAGAATGAACTGACCATATCAAATGTTACCTGTACTGCTTCTTTGCATCATATCGCCCAGCATTCGTCTCTCGGAGTTTAGTCGCCAGAACCCGAACAATATTGACAAAGAGAATGAAGTTTATCTGAAAAATATATGAGATGAATCATTGTTTATTGTGACAACATAACCACCGATCTATATACAAGATAGTTTCCTTTAAGCTGTGCGAGATCCTCTGCCCTCTCCAGTTTTAACCTCCTATGCACCTCCAGTTTTAATCTCTCTGAAGTTGCCAGCCATTCTGTATCTGAGGTTATGTGCTCTGGTATTTCCTCACTGTACTGCTTATTCTTTGTTGTTCTCTTCAAAAACTTTCTTTAAACTTTAGCCTGAAACTTTATCAAATCCCTGAATCGAATTTTGTATAACAACACATGTACCTTTGCTACATTTAAGATGTTTTGCAAATGCATAAAGTTTTGAAGAAACCTTCAGCTTTGGAAATTCAACCTGATTCACTTTGCAATCTAATTGCAGCCAAATTAGAGTGTATTGTTACAGAAAGCACTGTTCTGTTTCTCTTTGCTTAGTACATCTGTCAGCTAGAAGTTAATATGGCTAATCAGTGTCAAATTTGTGCAAATACTTACAACAAAGAAAGAGGCCATTCCATCCATCACATCAATGCCAACAAACTAATCAGTCACATTTCCAGTCCCTTTTCCCTGCAGCCCTGCAAGTTTATTCTCCCCGACATGCATATCATCTCCTCCTTGGCTTAGCCAGACCCTAACACTTAGAGTAGTTGTTTAACCCATCAGTATGTTTTAATGTAAAACACGAATATAGATTTTAAAATGTAAAAAAAATAATTTGTCTATGAAACTTTTGGATGTAATAATAAAGGTCGTAAAAGTATTCTTGCTTACTTTGGAACCGCAGAGACTGTTAAAGATGACTGCTTGCTATAGAGATCATAAATAGAAGAAATGCTAAACTCAGGTTTTAGAACAAATTTATGGAGATGGAAAATCCAATCTAATTGCTCATGGAATTACAATATGCTACAATCCTCTTCATGATCTCTTGCCCTAGCTCGATATTATGTTGATGTATTTTTTTGCAACAACCACACACATACAACAATTAGAAGCTTTTCTTATCAAAAATTATTTCAGTGCATTCCATCATTGTGTATAGGCTAATTCAACACAACAATAAGGAAGAAATAACAAAGAGATGTGTGTTAGATTAACAAGGCGTCATGAATGGGGATACCTGTATTTTTCTCTGAAAATTAGTTGGTTATTACAGTAAAATAAGGATATGAATTCAACGAAACAGGTCTTGCAAGAAATAATGTTCACAGTAATATAGGTCTAATTACATGCTTCTGTCCTAATGAGATAAGATATACAGGGGATTCCTGTTAATTGGTCCATCAGTTAATTGCTACCGCAGCATTAAAGCCAGGACCAACAGGCCACGGGACAGCTTCTTTCTACAAGCCATTAGACTTTTAAATTCACATGTCTGTACATTGCAACGGAGTCATAACGCAAAAATTTTTACTCCCTCACATTGTGGGATGGATGTAAGATTTAAATAAATTCTAAATTCTAATCGGTGCAGCCAATTATTTGGAACAGCACTTAAAGAACAAAAAGTAATCGAGGAAAATGGCTGGGATTCCCTTTGTTTATTTGGGACATTATGCCGCTTAATTGAGACAAGAGACTATTGGCGAATGGTTTGTAATTAGTATCAGTCTCATGCACTTATATGGCTGTTAGATGCAACCTCATACTTAGAGTGAACAGTTTTTAGATAGTGTTGTGTGTGTTTGTGTTCAAAAAGCAGTGATTTTTGAACACTGATAACTGGTAAGAAATAAGCATTAAGACAATTCAGATCTATTATGTTCATTGCAGTTTCAAGCATTCAGGCTTGGAAATGCCAGAAATGGCTGGGAGCGTTAATGAAACAATTTCACTGCTTCAAGTTCGGAACCATGAAGAATTCAAAAGTATTGACAATCATCATGAATTTTATAACAAAAATGAAGATTTGGAAGATGCAATCATGAAAAGCATTGTATGAAGGTGGTCCATTATCTGCACCAGGTCTGCACTGATTTTGTTCATCTACAGTCAATCAAAAGAACTCGGCAGCGTACATGAAATGAATTCCTCTGTCGATAATTATTAGGAATAATACACAGTTTTATAGTACTGTAGAGTTATCGGTAGTGTTCTGATTTGTTTTGTATTTCATTTAAATATATAAATTGTTACTCAGTTAAGCAGTAGTTTGTCTTTTTTATAATTTTAAAATTATTTCCATGAAACTTTGGCTAATTGGGGCAACTGCTTAATTGTGGCAAAAGCACTGGTATGTTCCAATTAACTGGAATCCTTTTATAGTGTAATATGTATTAACATGCTACAGTGAACAAAATATTTAATATTCTGTGCTGTATCTCTAAAAACAATAAATATTCTTTCTATTCAGAAATACTAACAATAAACAATCTTAACAATAAATGATTTTATACAACACATCACAATATAATGCTACACTAGAACAGATTGGTGGTATTTGTTTCCCGATCTATCATGCACAAACCTAAGTTCTCAGAGCAAGTTGTGTAAAGAGTGATTCAGTCTGAACCCTATATAGCGTTTCTTCATTACAGCGATGCTCGATTAATGCTAGTTTAAAAGCATTGAATAACTTTGGTTCACAAGTTGATAAGTGGTAAGAGAGTTATACGGCATACTTGCCTTTATTAGTTGAGGGATTTGAGTTAGAGTCAGGAAGTAATGTTGAAGCTTTAGAAAATTCCAGTAAAGCTGCAAATGAAGTTATTGCATTCAGCTCTGGTCACCCCATTATAGGAAGGATGTGGAGGTTTTGGAGACGGTGCAGAAGGGTTTTTACGGGATGCTGGCTGGACTAGAGCAGGGGTCCCCAACCTTCTTTGTACTGCGGACCGGTTTAATATTGACAATATTCTTGCGGAACGGCCGACCGGTGGGGGGGTGGGGGATGTTCAATTAGGGTTAAACTCACCTCAACATGTCTTTTACAGTTAGGGTTGCCAACTTTCTCACTCCCAAATAAGAGACAAAATTAGCATTCAAATCCCGGGACGCTTGTGTTTACCCCAGGTAAGACTACCATGACCATGAAGCCTTGCGCGGGCACCTGTGTGCGCATACGCGTACGTGGCGAATTTTTTCCCACAGATCGGGTTTTGGCTTAATCTTCCTGACTACACTGTACAAACATTATTTCTACTTTATATAGGCTGTGTATTTATCATATCATTCCTGCTTTCACTGTATGTTAGTGTTATTTTCAGTTTTATGTGTTATTTGGTATGATTTGGTAGGTTATTTTTTGGGTCTGGGAACACTCAAAAATTTTTCTCATATAAATTAATGGTAATTGCTTCTGCACTTTATGCCATTTCGGCTTGAAAGGTTTCATAGGAACACTGTACCTTAGCGGGGGAAATACGGGACAGGAGCGGTCCTGTATGGGACAAACCAATTTAGCCCAATATACGGGATGTCCCAAGAAATACGGGACAGATGGCAACCCTATGTTCAAGTTCAACAGTGCGTGACAGGGAATGAGGAAAGGTGCAGCTAACTCATATCGTTTCCTCGCGGCTTGGTAGCACATGCTTTGCGGCCCGGTACCGGTCCGCGGCCCAGTGGTTGGGGACCGCTGGATTAGAGGGCAGGTGCTATATGGAGAGACTGGACAAACAAGGACTGTTTTCCCTGGAATGGTGGAAGCTGAGGGGAGACATGATATTTTATAAAATTATGAGAGGCATAGATAGAGTATCTTTTTCCTAGGGTTGACCTGTCCCATTCTAGAGGATATGCATTTAAGGTGAGAGAGCGGAAGTTGAAAGGAGATGTGCAGGTCAAGTTTTTGACAGAATGGTGGGTGTTTGGAATGTGCTTCACGGGTGGAGGTGGAGGCAAATGTGATAGAGGAAAGGCATATGAATATGCAGAGAATGGAGGGATATGGACCATTTGCAAGCAGAAGATATGAGTCTATTTAGACATCATTAGCTTCATTAGTTCATCACAGGCAGAAGGGTCTGATTATGCTGCACTATTCTATGTTGTCAAAGTTGATCCAGCTAGCCCTAGTATCTGCTCACAGAATTATATGAAGAATGCCTACGGTCAAAGGGATTATAATGAGTAGCTTTGAATTACTTTTGTGCACTACTTTAAAAAAAGCCTATTTCACTAACTCTTCAAACTTTCAATGTGAGCTATTTTCATTTCTGTGACTGTATTTTCCATTCTTCTTTCCAGTCAGAACGATAACTGGAAGTTATAGCGTGCACTTACCACAATAGTTATAACAATTGGTGCTTGATAAATCCATTTAAAGTTCTCCACGTTTAAGTCCCAACATCTTTGTCACAAAAAGAAAGAAAGTTACAATACGACAAACTTTAAGCCTATTGTTAGTTATAACAGTAGTCTGACCTTGTTAATTCTCTAGCTTCTTAACTAGACTTTCACACACCAGAGCCATGCTTTTAGTTACAGTAAAACAGAAGAAAATATACACAAGATTGAGGAAATCAGCAAATCTCCTTTCAACTATTCCCAAATGATTTTAGTTTACAAATTATCCCACAACACCATCCACTTAGTTTTCTGTACAGAGAAATTGGATGTACAGATTTGTGGTTCTTTTTGGCTGCAATGTAAATTGACATTTATCAAACTGCAAGTACTTTTTTATTGCTCTCTGTGCTCCATTTTAGTTACTGGTCAGGTGGTACATTTCCCATGTACTGTGGGCATGCGTGTAACTGGTTTTGGAAAGTAATAACATTAGGTGAAAACAGAATACGGTAGAAATAACACCTTTGGAGAAAGAAACACCTCAACATAAATAAAATTATTTGCACCCAGTCTTCAGACAGGTTATGTTAAAGGCTTCCAGACTCAATATTGGTTCAAGCTCTTTAGATGATCAGTACTTTGATCACTTTAAATTCAGTTTTCCATCACAAACACCTTCATGTGTTAATTTAATCTAATGATTCAGCTGCAAACCAATCATTCGCTACCTTCTTTTACCTAGCACCATTACTCCTTTTCATTTGCCCATAACATTAACTCTGTTTCTCTTTCTTTAGATGCTGCTTGACCTGCTGAGTGTTAACATCAGTTTCGCTTTGCTTTTAGAGTTCAACGACAATCTGATGTCCAAGTTAAACAGCAATGTTTACAGTATATCCCATTAACAACTGTCTTCAAAAATTTCAGGTGATGGCTAAACACAATTGGACAGATTTCATGGCTGAAAGTGGTGCTTTCAGGATCAGAATATTTTGGAAGATATCACTAAATTATATATTAAAGAGTTGCAATATACTAATTAAGAAATATAAACTATTACATTAAGATATTGGTCAGGTTCTTGACCTCAAATTTTTTAGAATATTGACAGTTCCAAGATAACTGTTCTAACTGGTGTATTATACGTGTTTTCTAATATATAAATCTTAGCTGATTAACACTGGCATATAAGTATTTTTAAAATTATAAATCTTAGTGATTGTGATTCTACTCAAGAACACTGACCTTCGTATGCTCTTGAGAGTTTGAAGTTGTTGTAAAACCCTGAGAGTGAATCATGAATACCAATATTATAAATAATGAGGGATTTTACGGCCTACATTACAGGAATCAGGATTAGTAATATCATGCCTCATTGGATCAAACCAGAAACCTAGCAGATTTTCTTCAAGCATCAGCAAACAAAGGAAGGTGATATTCTTCCAATTTCTTACATAAATTAATTCTTATTCTATAAAAAGTGATATGTTTTCTCACCTTACATCAGCTACGATTGCTCTCACAATGGCCCAAGACACAACAAAAATGGATGGAACTCCTGGAATAGAAAATGTCAAGTTACTCATAAAGTTTATTTCATTGATTGATCAAGACACGAAATACAGAGAGATTTGTGTTTTTTTTTTGAAAGATGACACTATTATTAAGCATACATTATCAAAATAGAAAATTGAAAATACCTTTAAACAATATGACCAGGAACTGTTAATCATACCGCATGAAATTGCAAATTAGTTCTCAATTAAAACTCCTCATGGTCATTTACTGGATTTCAAGGTTACAGTTTTCATGGAGTAGATTTAGAGCAATCTTGAGTTTTAGTTTCAGCTGTGATCTATACAGATAGATAAGCTGGTATACAATTATAGTCTCTCTGAATAGACACTGAACTTTGGTTTACAATCTGCCCCATCCCTGCTCCTCCCACCAATCTACTAAGAAACAAGAACATATCTCCAAAAAAAATTATGTTCATCTTTGTTTCACCACCCAAAAGAGGTGACGCTGCCAAGAACTCTAAGGGAACATTCACTGTATTTGGTGTTAGATTGGACATATTCCAAAACTAGACTGAAGACATAAAACAGGCGTAACATAAATCTGAAATCACAAACATGTTATTTGTCCAGTTGGAAATATGCCTGTATTTACTCACTACATAAATTCCTCTTACTTCATGACATCTCACCTGGTCAACGTTTCTGTCCAATACCTACACTTATCCAGGTTTCCTTTGTGTATAACAAAGATTTTCACTAACATGAAAAAGTCTGCTGATGTTGTAAATCCAAAGCAATACACACAAAATTCTGGAGGAACTTCAGCAGGTTATGCAGCGTCTCTGGAAATGAATAAAAACAGTTGATGGTTTTTGCCGAGTCACTTCCTCAGGACTGGAAAGGAAGGGGGAAGATGCCAGAATAAAAAGTTGGAGGTAGGGGAAGGAGGCTAGCTGGAAGGTGATAGGTGAAGCTAAGTAGGTGAGAAAGATAAAGACTAGAGAGGAAGGAATCTGAACAGAGAAGAGTGTGGACCGTATGAGAAAGAGAAGGAGGAGCGGACCCAGGGGAAAGTGATAGACAGGTGAGAAGAGGTAAAGGGCCAGTGTGGGGAATACAGGAATGGCTACAATAAGTAGCCATGAGCACACACGTGGGCTCTGGATATGCCTGCCTCTTTGTTGGCTATGTAGAGCAGCCCATGTTCCAAGCCTTCCCTGGCAATAGTCTCCAACTCTTCCTCTGCTACATCGATGACTGCATTGGTGCTGCTTCATGCACCCACGTTGAGCTCGTCCAGTTCATCAATCTCGCCTCTAGTTTCCACCTTGCCCTTGAATTCACTTGGCCAATTTCCGACACCTCTCTCCCCTTTCTCAATCTCTCTGTCTCCATCTCTAGAGACAAACTGTCTACCAACACCTTTTATAAATCTACCGATTTCCACGGTTATCTTGACTACACCTCTTCCCACCCTATCTCCCGTAAAAAGTTAACAAATTTCGTGACACATGCCGGTGATAATAAACCTGATTCTGATTCTGAAATGCTACTCCCTTTTCTCATTTCCTTTGCCTCTGCTACATCTGTTTCCAGGATGCAGCTTTCCTTTCCAGAACACCTGAGATGTCCTCCTTCTTCAAAGTCCTCCCTCCACATTCCCTCCATTTCCCAAACATCTGCACTCACCCTACCCTCCTGCCACCTTAACAGTGACAGAGTTCCTCTTGTCCTTACCTACCACCCCATGAGCCTCCACATCTTGCGCCATCTCGAAAGTGATCCATCACTAAACACATCTTTACCTCCACCCACTCTGCTTTCCGCAAGGATCATTCCCTTGTCCATTTGCCCCTCCCCACTAATCTCCCTCCCAGCAAGCCGCCTAGGTGCTATACCTGCCCAATCGCCTCCTCCCTCATTTTCATTCAGGGCCCCAAACAGACCATCCTCGCTAAGCAACACTTCACCTGCGAATCTGTTGTGTCCGGTGCTCCCGATGGAGCCTCCTCTACATTGGTGAAGCCCGTTGTAAACTGGGGGACTGCTTTGTTGAGCGCCTCCGCTCCATCTGCCATCTGATTTACATTCCCATTCTGTCTGACATGTAGGTCCATGGTCTTTTCTTGTGCCAAAATGACGCCATCATCTTATATCCTGTCTGGGTAGCATCCAACCTGATGGCATGAATATTGATTTCTTCTTCCGATTAAAAAAAAATCCCTCTCCTCTTCCTCTATTCCCCATTCTGGCCTTCTACTTTTGCTCAATTGCCTATCAATTCCCCCAGGTCCCCTCCTCCTTTCCTTTCTCCTATGGTCCCCTCTCCCCTCCTATCAGATTCCTTCATCTCCAGCCCTTTCACGTCCACCTTGCTTCACCCATCACCTTCCAGCTAGCCTCCTTCTCCTCACCCCCACCTTTTTTTCTGATGTCTTCCCCCTTCTTTTCCAGTCCTGAGGAAAGATCCCAGCCTGAAACATCGAATAATTATTCATTTCCATAGATGCTGCCTGACCTGCTGAGTTCCTCCAGCATTTTGTGTGTGTTGCCAAAGACTTTCATTTTAATCGCCTCAACTGATTGCAAGTCACACACTGCACTCACTCTCTTTAGTTTCTCCTGCATTTCTTACTGAATCCATTGGTGGCTTTGTTACAGGTACTGTAGGTCTTGGCAAGAAATTAACAGAGTAGAAAGAAATTTCATGCTTTGTGCTATTTTCCAAAAGAATTAGTGCACTGATGTGGACACCATGCTGAATGTACAATTGGTGGCCAATTTATTAAACATATACTACTCGTTAATGTAAGTATCTAATCAGCCGACTCAATGCATAAAAGCATGCAGACATGGTTAAAGGGTTCAGTTAATTGTTCAGACCAAACATCAGAATGGGGAAGAAATGTGATTTAAGTGACTTTGACCATGGAATGATTGTTGGTGCCAGACATAATAGTTTGAGTATCTGAGAAATGACTGACCTCCTAGGTTTTGCACACATAACAGTCTGTAGAATTTACAGAGAATGGCACGGCAGTTCTGTGGGTGAAAGTGCCTTGGTAATGAGAGAGGTCAGAGGAGAATGGCCAGACTGGTTCAAGCTGACAGGAAGGGTGACAGTAACTCAAATAACCACGCGTTACAACGGTGGTGTGCTGAAGAGCATCTCAGAATGCACATGTCAAACCTTGGATATGCTACAGCAGCAGAAGGCCACGATCATACACACAATGGCCACTTTTTTAGGTACATGAGGTACCTAATAAACTGGCCACTTAGTATACATTCTCTCTGGTAAGTATTTAGTTCAGCTGGGCCAATTAGCTCTTCTTAAGACACTGTAAAAGTATCAGATAGATGATATTTTCATCACTCTCCAACCCTGTTTTTGAAAGTCTGTTATTTAATCTTTTTAAGGAAATGTAAGCACTTACCCCATCCAATGAAGGTGAAACCCCACAGGTATTTTCTGTCAGACAAAAAGGCCATCAGTATGAGGCAATGCAAGTATAGACCCTCTGCTAGTATCCAGAAGTAGTTCGTAGATAAGAAGTAGATAAACAACACAACAACAATCTTGCACCTCACCTGTCAGATAAACAAAGGTAGGATCAGAGAGAGAGAAAAAACATCTCTGCAAAGCCTCTTCATTACTCATTGAGTTCTCAGAAGACTTGACAACTAAAAATGGAAAAGAAGTTATCAAAGTTTCTGGTACATTTTAAAATAACAGATTGGGCAAGGCTATAGGAAAATACTGGGGCATTAACATGATTTAATAAATCATTCTCATTGTGGGTGCCACTGAAAAACTGGGATTTATACTTCTGCCCTTTGACCTAGAAGGAGATCTAGGTGACCTCTTGTGGAGCTATTTTATTCCATGTACTATTTTTTAACAACATATTGATATCATCAAGTCGTTCTTTTAAGGTATTTGATAACAGATTGGAGTCTCATATTTGGACAGACTTGAAGGAGAACTAGTTTCCATTTCTCAAAACTGTTGACAAATGTTTATCACTTAAATATAAAACTCTTTTAGTATTCCATACTACGTTGTCCATGGACTTGCTGATTTCTAAAACAACACATCTGTAGACATAATTATTGGCCTCATATTTTGCAGGTACTATTGTGTCTGTGCACAACTACATATCAATTAAATAAAGGCATGTATGTGGGAAATAGCTTTAACTGGTGTATTCACATTGGAGAGAGGGGGGGAGAAAGAATGAGGGAAAGAGAGGGAGAAAGGGGGGGAGAGAGGGGGGAGAGAAGGGGAGAGAGAGAGAAGGGGGTAGACAGAGGGGGGAGAGAGGGGGAGAGAGAGAGAAGGGGGTAGACAGAGGGGGGAGAGTGGGGAAAGAGAGGGGGAGAGAGAGGGGGAGGGAGGGGGAGAGTGGGAGGGGGAGAGGAGGGTGAGAGAGGGAGGGAGGGAGGGGGGGAGGGAGTGGGGGTGGGGGGAGAGTGGGAGGGGGAAGAGGAGGGCTGAGAGCGGAAGAGTGGGGAGGGGGAGAGTGGGACAGAGTGGGAGGGGGAGGGAAAGGCAGAAGGAGAGGAAGCGGGAGTGATCCACATGCGCAGACAACATATCAATACATAGTGCTAAGGGGGGGGTGTCATTGCTCAAAAAGAAATAGATCCATACATTACAGGTACTATAGCAATAAACCTTTTAAAAATATGTTTCAAATGAAAATCATACCCACAAAGTAAAAGTTTTTGATTGGATCAGACAACAATGATCTCTGAAGTTAACTGTTCTGATCACTATCCAACTGCAAGTTCTAGCTAATGGAAAAACAATTTGCTTCCATTTTTTTTCAATTTTCTCAGTGTTGTTCCAACGGGGTTCCAGATAGCTGAGAACAGTTTTATCAGACAATGTGAATAAAGTTAATTTCACACATTTCACAGGACAAATATCAACAGGAGGAACCAGTTTAATGGCTACATATGAATCCCTTTGAATCCAAATTTCAAGAGATTAAGGGAGCTAGGGCTTTACTCTTTGGAGAGAAGGAGGATGAGACGAGACATTATAGAGGTGTACAAGATAATAAGAGGAATAGATAGAGTGGATAGCCAGCGCCTCTCCCCCAGGGCACCACTGCTCAGTTAAAGAGGACATGGCTTTAAGGTAAGGGGTGGGAAGTTCAAGGGGGATATTAGAGGAAGGTTTTTTACTCAGAGAGTGGTTGGTGTGTGGAATGCACTGCCTGAGTCAATGGTGGAGGCAGATACACTAGTGAAATTTAAGAGACTACTAGACAGGTATATAGAGGAATTTAAGGTGGGAGTTATATGGGAGGCAGGGTTTAAGGGTTGGCACAATATTGTGGGCTGAAGAGCCTGTACTGTGCTGTACTATTCTATATTCTATGTTCATTGTCTTGACTTGAAAATGCATCAATCTGTGGTCAAATTTCTGGAATCAGGCTAAAATAAACACACTGCACTGGTTCAGAACTGGCATTGACTTGTAGCATCTCAGATACAAAGGGGTGTATGCACTAAATTTGACCTTGCTATCATTGCACAAATCCCAGACGTTTGCCTTGAAATTAAATTCAGTAAAGACATGTCAGAATCCAATAGAATCCAATCTCTGTTTATGAAAAACAGAGAATTTGCTTGAATCTTAAAGACAGAGATTTTTATTGCAGATATTCCATGAACAAACCTTTAACTCATGGAGAATCCCAAACCTGTGGCTTTCATTGATGTCTGCAGGCTGCACTTGTGGAAGGAGATGCTCACAGTACCTGTATACCAACTAACTTAAAAGATCCTTCCCGTGTAGATCCCAGGCTGGCTTTGAGAACCTCAACCCATTCTATAACTGCTAGAAGCTGCCCTAACTGAGCCACAAGCTTGTATCCCTTCCCTGATTAAGCACTCTCACCACAATCCTTTTACATACTGTGTTATGCTGTGAACCCCCAGCTTTACTCCACTGCCACCTCACCACCCTTACCAGCACAGTCTTCCCATCCTCTGCACTTATGAAGCAGATAACTTAAGGCATTTCTCTGTGTGAGGCCATTTCAGGAGTGAAAAAATCCCTTCAATCCCTTCGTCTTCTGCACTGCTGACCTTCCAAATGATTGTCCCATAAACAAAATGTCTGTTGAGCCCCCCCCTACTTAATGTGTTAAATTCTACTATGATATCTTACCACTCTGATAGTAATATTTTACTGATATCGAAGAGTGATAAAGGAGGAGGAATTCTGCAGATGAAAATGACGGATTAATTAGACTGCTTTTAGTTGGAACAATCAAGAGATCTCACTGCTTCACCCTGTGTACTTTGGCAGCGAGGCTCAGTCTAACCTTCCAATCCAAAGGTAACACTCCTGACTAGACTGAACTTGGGAGGAGAAGATGGCGGCGCGACGCAGCACGCGCAGCTCTCTGGTGAAATGATATCGTATTTGTAAGTAGGATGCCGTGCACAATTCTGATTTGATGGAGACAGACGTGAGAAGCACAGAGGAACATCTGGAGAAATTTCTGAAATGCCCAGTTCGCTGCCGCTGCTACTGTGAGATCAAGAATCTCCGGAGGGAAGGCCCCAAAATGCCTGGCTTTGTCTGCTGCTGGCGACCGAGTCTGGGGTCGAAGCGTTCGGCAGAGATGGTGCTCGGTACTCGGTGTCGGAGGGCTGATCGGAGCTCGAAGTTTTCGGACGACTCAGAGTCGGACTGTGGTTGAGCACAGCAGGGAGAGTTTTCTTCCTTCTCCCATCTGCGTGAGATGTGGGACTTTTGAGAGACTTTGAACTTTTTTACTGTGCCCATGGCCTGTTCTTCATCAAGTTATGGTATTGTTGCGCTGTTGTAACTGTATGTTATAATTATGTGTTTTTTTTGTTAGTTTTTCAGTCTTGGTCTGTCCTGTGTTTCTGTGGTATCACACCGGAGGAATATTGTATCATTTCTTAATGCATGCATTACTAAATGACAATAAAAGAGGACTGCATGTACTCATAATCTAATCTAATCTAATCTAATTTCCTCAGTACTGCCTCCGTTTAGTGTATCATGTCGAGTAGCTGATGCTAAAACTGACACATACACTGTGATGAAGGGGAAGAGAAGAAAAGGGAAGATTTACACCCAAAAAGAGCCAGATTGTTAAACAAATATCCAAATGTGAATTGCATCATACATAGAGGAAGAGTGAGAACAAAAGATAAACAAGGGGAGAGAGTCAGATATGGCAGTTCAATCCAGGCACATTGCCACTGCAGATCAGTATCTTTGCACACTACCATTTGTGAGAGATTCCTGATCTGTAAGCCACAACTGTGAGAAGCTCTCTTATTTTCTGCCATATTGACATCTACAGGACTGTTTCACTGAAAGGCAGATGACTAATAGTACAAATTTAAAGCAACCTGGGCAACAGCTTAATAAATTGCACGCATGAAACCAGAACCAAGATTGCTGGAGGGTCAGGTAGTGTTATGGACACAGGTATATTGTAAAAAGACATAAATACCTACCTACACCAATACTTCCACCAATCTTGGCAGACCACAGTACGTGTGCTTGCAACACTGTGTGTCCGACAGAGTGATCAGCAGCACTGGGGCTCCACAGGGGACTGTCTTGTCTCCCTTTCTCTTCACCATTTACACCTCGGACTTCAACTACTGCACAGAGTCTTGTCACCTTCAGAAGTTTTCTTATGACTCTGCCATAGTTGGATGCATCAGCAAGGGAGATGATGCTGAGTACAGAACTACGGTAGGAAACTTTGTCACATGGTGTGAGCAGAGTTATCTGCAGCTTAATGTGAAAAAGACTAAGGAGCTGGTGGTAGACCTGAGGAGAGCTAAGGTACTGGCGACCCCTGTTTCCATCCGGGGGGGTCAGTGTGGACATGGTGGAGGATTACAAATACCTGGGGATATGAATTGACAATAAACTGGACTGGTCAAAGAACACTGAGGCTGTCTACAAGAAGGGTCAGAGCCATCTCTATTTCCTGAGGAGACTGAGGTCCTTTAACATCTGCCGGAGGATGCTGAGGATGTTCTACGAGTCTGTGGTGGTCAGTGCTATCATGTTTGCTGTTGTGTGCTGGGGCAGCAGGCTGAGGGTAGCAGACACCAACAGAATCAACAAACTCATTCGTAAGGCCAGTGATGTTGTGGGGATGGAACTGGACTCTCTGATGGTGGTGTCTGAAAAGAGGATGCTGTCCAAGTTACATGCCATCTTGGACAATGTCTCCTATCCACTACATAATGAACTGGGTGGGTACAGGAGTACATTCATCCAGAGACTCATTCCACCGAGATGCAACACAGAGTGTCATAGGAAGTCATTCCTGCCTGTGGCCATCAAACTTTACAACTCCTCCCTTGCAGGGTCAGACATCCTGAGCCAATAGGCTGGTCCTGGACTTACTTCCTGGCACAATTTACATACTACTATTTAACTATTTATGGTTTTATTACTATTTATTATTTATGGTGCAACTATAATGAAAACCAATTTCCCCCGGGATCAATGAAGTATGACTATATGACTATGACTACAGTGTGTGTGTGTGTGTGTGTGTGTGTGTGTGTGTGTGTGTGTGTATTTAAATTAAGTAATGCAAAAAGAGAGGGGAAAATAGTGAGGTAGTTTATACACAGGTTCATTGCACATTCAGAAATCTGATGGTGGAGAAGAAGCTGTTCCTAAAATGCTGACTATGTGTCTCCTGGCTCCTGTGCCTCCTCCTTGATGGTAGCTTTGAGAAGAAGGCATGTCCTGGATGATGGGGTCTTTATTGATGGATGCCACATTTGTGAAGGCACCACCTTCTGAAGATGCCCTCGATGTTGGGAAGGCTCGTGCACATGGTGAAGCTGGCTGAGTCTGGAACTTTCTGCTGTTTTTTTCTGATCCTGTGCGGTGGCCGTTCCATACCAGACAGTGATGCAAACAGTTAGAATGTTCTCCATGGTACAACTGTAGAAATTTGCCAGACTCTTTGGTGACATACTGGATCTCAAAACTTCTAATGTAATATAAATGCTATTGAGCCTTCTTTGCAATTGCATTAATATGTTGGGCCCAGGATAAATCTTCGGAGATGTTGACTTCTGGGAACTTGAAAATGTTTACTCTTTCCATTGCTGATCCCTCAATGGGGACCTGGAGTGTGCTCTTTGACTTCCCCTTCCTGAAGTCCACAATCAATTCCTTGGTCTTACTGACATTGAGTGTAAGGTTGTTATTGTGACACCACTCAACTAGCTGATCTATCTCGCTCCTGTACACCACCTCGTCACCATCTGAAATTCTGCCAACCATAGTTATGTCATCAGCAAATTTAGAGATGGTGTTTGAGCTGTGCCTAGCCACACAGTCAAGGGTGTAGAGAGAGTGGAGCAGGGACATGAACAGGTTAGGAGAGTGGGCAAAGAAGTGGTAGATGGAATACAGAATTAGGAAGTGTGGGGTTATGCATTTTGGTAGCAAGAAATATCTAAGATATAAGAAAGTTCATCATTGAAAAATAAAGGATCAGTGCATATGCAGCAAATTTTTATCCCTGTATGGATCCATTTTGATGGATCTCTAATCCTGTCAGCCCATTTTACGGCATTATCAAAAGATTGCCACTTACTGAATTCCGCAGGAGTCCCTGGATCCTGAAAGGACACATTACCAGCAGTTGGAAGTTTTACCCTCTAGTAAAAGAGGGTAGACGGTGGGGCAGCACGGTAGCGTAGTGGTTATCACAATGCTTTACAATACCAGCAACCCGGGTTCAATGCCCACTGCTGTCTGTAAGGAGCTTGTATGTTCTCCCCATGACCGCGCAGGTTTCCTCCGGGTGCTCCGGTTTCCTCCCACAATACAAAGACATACCAGCTGGTAGGTTAATTGGTCATTGTAAATTGTACCCTGATTAGGCTAGGTGGGTTGCTGGGTGGTGCAGCTCGAAGGGCCTGTTTATCTCAATAAATTTTAAAAAATAAAAAAAAATTGGTTGTACTATCTAGGTAACCTCTTCAAATTCAACTTCACATCCCCTGTAGCTTTCACTCTGGGGTAGAAACTGTAGTACTGTCAGTGAAGTTATCCTCTCTACAAAGGGTGTAATCCAACCTGCTGATTCTCACACACCAATAACATACTCATCACTTGACTGTAAATATGTATTTTATAATACAAAATACAATAGGTGAAAACAACATACTTCTTCAGAATGCCTTTCCCTATTCATAGGATATTCATAGATCCCAGTGATCTCATCTCAATTCTACAATCAAGCACAATTTTTATACTGCTCTATTTTCTCATAAAGAACAGCATTAAATTCACCTTTGCACGCATTAAAGCCTAAACAGGCATGTAATAATTTGCTTCCTCTGTATCATTAGGCAAGTACTCTTTTGAAATGTTTGAATTTATTTCTTTTTGTAAGAGCTTAATTACCAAGGTAATGGATTGAATAAAACATTAATGGATTGGCTGGAGAGTAGCAACTATAATAAAATGATAGTTCTTAATTTGTATGACGTTCTGTTTCTTGAACTGTATTACATCTGCCCGCAGCATCTAAACAGATTGTATGAATCACAGTTTCACTCCTCACATTAAATGCTCTTAGCCATTTAATGCATTTCTTATGCAGTCAGCAATGACTCCGTACACAAATTTCTATAGACTTGTCCATGCATTTTGACAGACAAGATCACTGGAACAATCTTGTCAAGCATTGTAAATCCAGCTGGTTCATTGTCAAACTGTAAATGAGTACTTGAAAGATAATGCATGCATTGATGATTTGACTTAAGAATTTAGGAGGTACTAACATATTAGCATATCCATGGACAAACATTGGAAAACTAGCCAACATTTATCAATTTGTTGTTAATATTATTAATTTCAGAATCAGAATCAGGTTTATTAACACCGGCATGTGACGTGAAATTTGTTAACTTAGCAGCAGCAGTTCAATGCAATATATAATTTATTAGGTTGTTTTTAGTTTCATCTGATGCCTGTATTAATATCCTTAATGAGAGGGTTACACAGAACCTGTTCTTCCAATCTATTTTTAAATCTAGCTGGGAAATCAATTCGAATTAGTGGTTTGCCCCCGATTGTGGTTGTTGCCTTGTACAGTAACATGCTTTTAGTTTTCCTTCTATTAAAATAATATTATACCATTCGTTAACCACATTCCTATTTCTCCTCATTTCTCTGTGACCTATTCTCTCTCGTGCACCCTTCAACTCCGCTCTCACTATTGTACGACCCAGCAATGCTGGGGCAGTCAATGCTCTGGCGCAAAACTCTTCGTTTGTTCTGAAGGTCAGAGGGGAGATAACCACTATAAAGAGGTGAGAGGTGGGGCAGAAGCTGGCAAGCGATAAGAAGATATGGGTGAGATGGTGGGAGTAGGCAACTGAGGAGGGAAGAGTGGAGATAGTGACAGAAGCTGTGAGATAATAGATAGAGTCAACCAAGTGTTGCAGATGATGGAAACCCTCCCATGTCAATCTTCACTTCTAACATCATCTACATTCCATCTATTCTGTTCCCAAATCATATAGTCAGACTGGTTGCAAGCAAAAGTTGTGTCAAATTCAACACTCACTCCAAGGTGAACGTCGCTAAAAAGATTTAGGCATTTTGGCCATTGATTCTAAAGAGCAATTACTTAGCAAGCAATTCATCAGGTAACCATCAGTTCTTCTGCCACTTTTTGACACTAATGAGCAAATAAGAACACTCAAAACTTTTGGATGACTTTAACATAAACCTTGGTAATTTACAAATGAAACTTTCAAGAGTCTTCAGAAAACAACTTTAAGTCAGGTTGTATGTGTGGAGTTTTAATTTATAATTCCTACCTTGAACTGGAATGATTGATTGCTTTCCCAGAGATAATCCTTAATCCTGATTAACTAAAGGTGGAATGGGATATTCTGCAATATCCAATTGATCCATGCCAAGTCTATTGAATTGTAATTATCACCTGATTTTGTGAAATGAAATTGAGTAAGCTAAATTAGTCAAAAGCTGTCAGTCCAGGGCCTTTAAATTATAATTACAGTGGTGCTAGAAAGCTTGTGAACCCTGTAGAATTTTCTCTATTTCTGCATAAACAATACCTAAAATGTGATCAAATCTTCATGTAAATCCTGAAGCTAGATAAAGAGAACCCAATTAAATAAATAACACAAAACATTATATTTATTCATTTATTTTTTGAGAAAAATGTTCCAATATTACATGTATTTTTTGGAAAAAGTATGTGAACCTTTGCTTTTGGTAACTGGTGTGACCATCTTGTACAGCAGTGACTTCAAACAAACATTTCCATTAACTGCTGATAAGTCCTGCACATCAGCTTGGAGGAATTTTAGGTCATTCCTCCTTACAAAACTCCTTCAACTCTGAGATGTAGGTGGGCTTCTCTGAAGGGAACTGCTTGCTTCAGGAACTTCCACAACATTTCCATAGGATTAAGGTCAGAACTTTGACTCCACCATTCCAAAACAAGAATTTCCTTCTTTTCAAACTATTCTGTTGTTGACTTACTCTTACCTTTCAGATCTTTGTCTTGATGCATTATCCAACTTCTTTTAAGCTTCAGGTAGTGGACTGCTACCCTGACATTCTTCTGTAAAATGTCTTGATACAATTTTGAATTCATTGTTCCCTCAATGATTGCAAGCTGTCCAGCCCTGGGGCTGCTTTGCAAACCACGATGCTCCTTCCACCAAGCTTCACAGTTGGGTTGAGGTTTTGGTATTGGTGTGCCCTTTGGTATCGGTATTGCAGTGCCCTTTTACCTCCAAGCATAGTAATGTGCATTTCCGCCAAAATGTTGAATCTCATCTGTCCACAGAACTTTGTCCCAGAAGTGTTGTAGAACATCCAGATGGTCTTTTGTAAGCTTGAGACGTGCAGCAATGCTTTATTTTGGAGAGCAGTGGTTTCCTCCGCGGTGTCCTTCCCTGAAAACCATTCTTGTTCAGTGTCTTTCTTATGGTGGGCACATGAACAGAGACTTTAGCAAGTTCTAGAGATTGCTGCAGGTGTTTTGTTGTTACCCTTTTTTTTCACCTCCTTCAGCATTGCCTGTTGTGCTCTTGGTGGCATACTTACTGTGGACTGATGAACACTCAGGTCTTTAGTAAAGCTTTCGTAGCTTTTCCAGTTTCATGCATCTCCTCAATTTTTCTTTCAATGTCCTCTGAAAGTTGTTTTGATCGAGGCATGGTGCACGTAAACTTTCTTGAGAAGAGCGGGCTCTATCAGTAACCTATGTGTGTCTATTTTTTAAATAGGTCAAAGCACGTCTACAACCCACACCTCTAATCTCATCTCATTGATTGGAACACCTGACTCCAAATAGCTTTTGTAGAAGACATTACCCCAGAGTTTGACACACTTTTTCCAACAAATACATGCAATATTGGATCATTTTTCTCAATAAGTAAATAAACAAGTACAATGTTTTTTTGTGTTATTAATTTAATTCAGTTCTCTTTATCTAGTTTTAGGACTTGCATGAAGATCTGATCACATTTTAGGTCATATTTATGCAGAAATAGAGGAAACTCTACAGGGTTCACAAAATTTCTAGCACCTTCACGAAGTGTTAGCTGTGAGGAGGATGCTAAGAGGATGCAGGGTGACTTGGATAGGTTGGGTGAGTGGGCAAATTCATGGCAGATGCAATTTAATGTGGATAAATGTGAAGTTATCCACTTTGGTGGCAAAAATAGGAAAACAGATTATTATCTGAATGGTGGCCGATTAGGAAAAGGGGAGGTGCAACGTGACCTGGGTGTCATTATACACCAGTCATTGAAAGTGGGCATGCAGGTACAGCAGGCGGTGAAAAAGGCGAATGGTATGCTGGCATTTATAGCGAGAGGATTTGAGTACAGGAGCAGGGAGATACTACTGCAGTTGTACAAGGCCTTGGTGAGACCACACCTGGAGTATTGTGTGCAGTTTTGGTCCCCTAGTCTGAGGAAAGACATCCTTGCCATAGAGGGAGTACAGAGAAGGTTCACCAGATTGATTCCTGGGATGGCAGGACTTTCATATGAAGAAAGACTGGATGAACTGGGCTTGTACTCGTTGGAATTTAGAAGATTGAGGGGGGATCTGATTGAAACGTATAAGATCCTAAAGGGATTGGACAGGCTAGATGCAGGAAGATTGTTCCCGATGTTGGGGAAGTCCAGAACGAGGGGTCACAGTTTGAGGATAGAGGGGAAGCCTTTTAGGACCGAGACTAGGAAAAACTTCTTCACACAGAGAGTGGTGAATCTGTGGAATTCTCTGCCACAGGAAACAGTTGAGGCCAGTTCATTGGCTATATTTAAGAGGGAGTTAGATATGGCCCTTGTGGCTACGGGGGTCAGGGGGTATGGAGGGAAGGCTAGGGCGGTGTTCTGAGTTGGATGATCAGCCATGATCATAATAAATGGCGGTGCAGGCTCGAAGGGCCGAATGGCCTACTCCTGCACCTATTTTCTATGTTTCTATGTTTCTATGAATGTCTCTACCAGACTATGATGCAACCAGTCAGGATACTCTCAATGGTACATCTGTAGAAGTTTATCAGACTGTTTGCTGACATGCTGATCCTCCTGAAGGCAGGTGTGTCTTCCTTGTAATAGGAGAAGAGAATGGGATAGGACAGGTAGAGATATGGAGAGGCTGTGCTGAATTGGGTGATCATCCATCCCTTATTGGTTGAGATGGCCCGAAGCTATAAATATTGAATCCCAATCACAAAGCCGAATGAACCACCGAGAATATGGAAAAGTGAAGAAATGACACAGCAATGTCTTGCATATTATCTTCTTAATGCCGTTTATCAATATGAACTTTATTTTGGATAGACACTATTTTAATTGTCACCAAAGTCAATGGTTATCTTGGAACACCAGCCAAAATAAATGTATGGCATTTCTGGCTCTGAGCGAAGTGAAAAAGGAAGTTTAATTATATTATCAGCACAACGCACTCCTCATTTCTAAGGCCAAACTTCCACCTATCGCTAATCCAACCATCTTACCTACAATCATTTAAGGTTTCCATTGCCGAGTTATGGGGGCTGATGCAGGTTATGACCACGACCTTATGTCACAACCATGGACTGTGGTGTGGGATCTGGGTGCCATCACAGGCAGGCTATGGAAAAGGGTCAGCAATCACACTCATTAGTATGTTTATTCCAGCCCATTAGTGTCTCATTGCAATTGTATTTAACTCTCTTCCTCTCACTCTGGTCCCTTCGATCTCTTAACCAAACGCACAGTAACATCAACAGTCCCTTCTTACCTTTGTCCTTGTTCCAGGATGGAAGACTACCATTTAGATTGCTACTATAAAGGAATGGTTTTAGTTAATAGCCCTTTTGGCCTAGCATTTATTGTTTTTTTTCCTTTAATTCTGCACAGCTCTTAAAAGAGATCAGTGAACAGTTCATCCACTTTAGTGTCTCTCCACCTGCACTAGGGCCATAACTGCACACTTCCGTCAGCAAGATTCGACTAACTAAAATGGAGCCAGCAGAGAGAGAGAGCAGCTGATCTCAGCCCTGAATTTCATTGGGTAGGTAGGAGAGAAGCTAAAGGCAGTAGAGGCTGGGTTGGCAGATGAGGCCTGTGCAATGAGACAACTACTCGCCGAGCTTGTTGGTCAGGTGGAGAAGAAATTAAAGTCAATGGAGTCAGGGTTGGCAGAAATGGCTCCGCAGAGCAGCAACTGCTTTCAGAGTGACAAGCCCAGAGCGAACAGGAAGAACAGGGTTCAGCACTCGCAGCGACAGTTCAGCCAACGCACAACAGTTATCCAGAATTAAGTAGCAGCTATTATTGCTCCCGCCACCGCAGTCCAGCAAATCAGTATTGTCAGTCATTACCACTCTCGCTGTTGTAATTCAGACCGGACAGCTCCACTTCAAGCATCTCCCACATCTTCCTCTGTATAGGTCCCATCAACCTCAGCCACTACTGCCCTGATTCCCTTAGCAGTTTCCGGATCAGAATCAAGTACTCCTCCACCAGGCAGCTACTCCAGTGAGTCCAACGGCTGCAGGAACTTTAATACCCGGTGTGAGCTGACTTTCCAAGTCCAGTCAGGTAATGAACTGTTTTTACATGGTGAATCTCTTAGATGGACTCCCATTCAGCCTGTTCAACGCATTACACAAACAAGGTTCCCCTGCAGCCCGGTCCTTCCAACGATGCGTAGTTGAGCACAAAAGAGTGTTTGATCTTCCAGTACGGGGTCAACCCACTGACTCGTGAACCATGCAAAGGGAAAGGGATAGTGGAGGACTATGCAGGAAAGTTCCACATGCTTGCGGTTGAGATGGGGTGGAATGAGAGATCCCTCAACACTGCTGTCCAGTGTGGGCTAAGCGCAGGGGTTCAGAATGAGATCGCAGTGTGTGATGAACAGGACAACCTAGATGACCTGATAATCCAGCTGTAAGGGTTTCTTCTTTTATGTTACTGCTAAGGTGAATAAAATGGCTTCTCTGTACTGTTAACTACTGAGATAGTGGTTCTCTACAGCAGTATGTTTCGATTATAATTAGTGATAACGGGACTTGTATTCATTTGTTAACCAATTGTGATAAATGTTATTCTTCCTGCCTGTGTGAAAGCTGTTAGTTTGCGTGGGCTTCGGGGGAGAAGGCGCGAGGAGGATGAAGAGAGAAGACATAGCTTGAGGAGATGGTTGCCGGACCCTCTGGGCCTGGGCTCGGGCCGGGAGCCCAGGGGTCAACGACGAGCGAAGGAGGATCAGCGAAAGGGAATCCGTGAGCTCCGTTTGTGCACTGGACATGTTGATAAGATTATTGGCGCCTTTTATTTGTTTTCCTTTTCTTTTGTTTCTCTACTAACCCCATACTTAAATATAAAATCTTAATCGTTTAACCACACATTGTGGACTGAATGTTATTTCGAGGTACTGATGTTACACAGGGGACACGACACACAGCATCTACACAAACTTGATTACTCAGTTTGGCGGGGCAGAAGGCTGCTCCCCCTAGACGGAAGCGAGCTGAGGGAGCCTGAGTCTTACCAGGGGGCTATATTGTGGGGGCCATTGTCCGGGATGTGAATTTTTGTAGGGTGCTGTGTGATTGCTCTGTTTAAATCAGTGCTGCTGTGTCTCTGTGGGATTGCTGTTAGTAACGTGCTGAGTGGGGTGGATATTCGTACGTTGAATGAATTGTTAATTCGATTTTTGAGTATGGTTAAAGCTGATGGCAAAGTTGAAACTGCAGCGCAAAAGTTTGATAAAATGGTGGGCTCAGACCTTGCTTCAGCGTGGGCTAGCGCTGACGTCACGGAGGTGGGATTGCTAGTGTTTATTGGTGTCCCGGGGGAGGCTGTCCATACTGTCAGAAGGGAGGAGGAAGAGTGGTCGGAATGTTCCAGCTATGGCAGGCTCCGCCCTGTCTTTGGAATAATGTCCACCCTAAAGGGGCGGAGCGGAGCGGAGCTCTCAGTTGTTAGGTGAGTGGCAGTGCTCGGTTGAGGGAGAATGACAGGGATTGGTTGAAAGTTTGAGTAGGCGGGCTGGTGACGGTGTTAGAACTGTCAGGGTCAATTACCCCGTAGTGACAGAGGCCAGTTATCTGAAAGTGGGGGGAAAATGCGTCTGGTTCAACTGGAAGTAAAATGCAGCACCTGGGGGGGCTGTCCATACCTGTGTCAGGAGATTGGGGAAAAGCTTTCAGTGTATCTTCTCTGGCTAGGAGGGCAGCTAAATTGCTTGCAGTGCCAGGGGGATCAGCCCCTCCCTCAGTTGTTCAGCTGATCAGAGAGGTGTCGGGAAACTTAGTGGAGGCCCAGTGGGGGAACGGCTTGGGGTCTCTGGGGGAGCACGTTCCCAGCAATGTACCAAGGAACTCCTGAAAGGAAAAGACCCTATTCCTGAAGGCTTAGAGGGACCACGCCCCCGTGTGTCATTACAGATAGATGGAAGCTATACTAAGGCCATCCTCGACACTGGGGCGCAGGTCAAGTTGCTGTACAGTTCGTTATACAACCAGTATTTGAAGCATTTACTCTCGACACCATTCGGGGCACTGGAGATTTGGAATATCAGTGCTGGGGATTATCCAGAAGACGATTATGGGTCAGTGAAACTGGAGTTATTGGAGGCCAAGGTGGGGGTGTCTGAGGTACGTGAATCATTAGTGCTGATGTGTCCGGACACTGTTGAGATGGGCAGCGTTTCGATTCTGGAGGGCACCAACACCCTGCTGACAAGGAGGCACATGGGGGCCTGCCAGGGGGAGGCGGGTGAGAGCTGTTCGGGGGCATTGTCTGTGCGTCCAGTGTTTCGAGCTGCTTGTGAGGACGTGTGAAGCAGCATTGGGCCGGTTCCGATTTTAAATGAGAGCCAATGGTGGTATGGCCTGGGGGAAGTATCTGAGAGTGAGACCCTCTTAGTAGACGCTTTGAAATACCACGAGGGAGGGGAGTTGACCACTGAAGACACCTTGGTGAGACAGAGATCGCAGCGACTGGCCCCTGCAGCAGTGGAAGACGTAGGCAGCGTGTGTGTGGATTATCGGACTCTGAACAGGCGCACTATCATTGACCAGAATATGGTCCTGAGGGCCGAAGGCGCTGTGGTCTGTTTGTGTGGTGCGACGTGGTTTAATGTGCTGGATCTGAGGAGTGGATGTTGCCAGATCCTAATGAGTGAGGCCAACAAGGAGAAGACGGCTGTTACAGGTCCCCTAGGATTCTTCCAATCCGAAAAGATGTCAAAGGGCATATCCGGAGCCCCTGCAACCTTCCCGAGGGGCATGGGGAAGACCATGGGGGTTGTTTGGAGTTCTGGCGTATGTGGATGACCGCCTAGGGTTTGGATTCGCCTGGATGATGCGAGGCGAGTGGCCAAGCCCGGGCAACAAAGAGTTAAAGAATTAAAACTTTCTTTGGATGAGTGCCAGGTCTGGAGAAAGATGCAGTTCATGTGTGCTCTGTGTTCAGCTGTGCAATTCTATGGTAATTCTCGGAGATTTGCCAGGGACTACGGCAAAGTGCAGCATCCCTTGAATCTGCTGCTGTGCGGCTACTCCCCCTTGGAGAGGAAAGGGAAAAGCGACAGAAGCAAAGTGTAAAATGTGGAGTAGTTTTTGGCCAGCGGAGTTTGGTGCAATCTGAGAGAAATGACCCGACGCACCAGTTGAACTTCCTGGTGTTGGAACAGATGGTAGTGGACCTGGGGCTGGAAACCCAGGTCGTCAATCGGGATGAGACACTGGGGAGAGAGGGGATTTGCACAGGTGAACTGAGCGCTCAGAAATGCAGGCTGGAGACTGAGTGCCGCACTTTCGGGACAAACCTTGAAGATTTAGAGTCCGCGCTCATCAGCATGGAGACAGAGAACTGGAATTTCAAGCAGAAACTGCAACCACTTACTGATGAATTAATCCAGAAAGGATTGGAAGACTTACAAGTTGGGGAAGACAAAGGAAGCTGTCTGACTAAGGCCAACAGAAAACCGAGAGCCCAGAGAGGGGAGTGTGACTACACTTTTGAGGAGGTGAAGCAATTGAGGACAGGTCTCGGAAAAGGGAAGCGGACGCTTGAAGGAAACCTGAAGGTGACCATCGACAGTTTAAGTGAAGTGGAAAAACTGGAAGTTGACTTGGAAGAAGTCATCAGGAAGAAAAAGCTGGAGATAAATTCAGTGAACACTAAACTGGAGGCTGAACATCCTATAACTGCTGCTTTTCAGGTCAGGGTGGAAGAAGCTGGTGAAGTAACTGAGTCTCAGATTGAGATGGCCAAGAAGCCTGAGTCAGGACTGCTGAGACTGAGACGAGAGTTGGAGGAATCCAAGAAGAAGATGTCGACTCGATTACAGGAGGCTGAAGAGGCTGCAGAAGCAGTCCAGGCCAAGTGCTTCAGTTTGGAGAAAATCAAATAGCAGCTACCGATCGAGGAAATGAGGAAGAATACGGATTCAAAGGATGATGTGCTGGATGTGTGGTACATGCTGCCTTTCACCAACATCCCCTTGATTGAGGAAGAGACTTTTGGCCCTTCCCCCACTGAGTCAGGTGTAGTGGGGAGGGCTAGCTGTGGGCAGCTTGGGTTACAGCAGAACCCTGAAGGAAAAGAAGTGGGGCCCCGGACATGGGAAATGGGGCTCCGAGTTGCAGTGGGGGCATGAGTGAGAGATTAAGAGAGGATCTGGCAAGCAGACCCAAAGTATCCCCAGTAGTGTCCGAGCCTGAAGGGTTTAGGTGAGGGGGTATGGAGGTCTCGGAGGTTTAGGAAACTCCCAGATAGGTTGGCCTATGTAGCATCTGGGGAACAGGGCGTAAGGTCTACTGTTTGGGGAGCAAGTCACTGTTTGGGTTTTTGTATCTGCAGGAAGGGTTGGTGAGTTATTTAGAAGTCATGAGGACATGACTAAATTTGGTGGGGGGAGAGTGTAGGAGTTTCTTCTTTTATATTATGGCTTCTCTGTACTGTTAACTTCTGAGATAGTGGTTCTCTATAGCAGTATGTTTGGATTATAATTAGTGATAACGGGACTTGTGTTCATTTGTTAACCAATTGGAATAGATGTGATTCTTTCTGTCTGTGTGAAAGCTGTCAGTTTGTGCGGGCTTCAGGGGAGAAGGCGCGAAGAGGATGAAGAGAGATGACGTGGCTTGAGGAGACGGTTGCCAGACCCGCTGGGCCTGGGCTCGGGGCGGGAGCCCAGGGGTCGACGACAAGTGAAGGAGGATCAGCGAAAGGGAATCCGTGAGCTCCAGCGTTTGTGCACTGGGCACGTTTATGAGATTATTGGCACCTTTTATTTGTTTTCCTTTTCTTTTGTTTCTCTACTAACTCCATACTTAAATATAAAATCTTAATCGTTTAACCACACATTGTGGACTGAATGTTATTTCGGGGTACTGATGTTACACAGGGGACATGACACACAGCATCCACACAAACTTGATTACTCAGTTTGGCGGGGGAGAAGGCTGCTCCCCCTAGACGGAAGCGAGCTGAGCGAGCCTGAGGCTTACCGGGGGCTACATAGCTATTCAAATCAACAACCGGGCAACCGGATGGCACAAAGAAAGAATGCCTCGAGTTTCAGCTCTTTAGATCCACTTCCTGTCTTCACCTTTTCCCTCGTCAGCCAGTACCCAATCCATGGAAGAGCCTATGTAGGTGGGGCGCATGCACCTATCTTGGGAGGAACGAGATTGGTGCAGGAGAACAGGCTCCTGCCTTTACTGTAGTGATAAAGACATTTCTGGGATAACCGTCAGCAGGAAGGGGAATTCTGATGGATCAGTTCTTCCTGCAAGCAACTTCCCCATATCACATAATGTTCCAGTTTCCATGTCGTGGGGTGTCCCAGACCAATGAGCTTCAGGCATTGATTGACTCTGGGGCAGCCAGGAAACTCTTGGCTATCTCTCTGGCTCAAGGATGGCAAGTTCTGAGTCAGCAATTGAAAGAGAATATCAATGTTAAAGCTCTGGATGGTTGGCCTCTGGGAACTGATGAACACACATTTCTGTAAAATCCCTCTAACGTGTGCTAGAAGGCAATCACGAGGAACAGCTCTCTTTGTTCTTCGTTGATTCGCCTAAACTGCCACTTGCTCCTGGCCTTCCCTGGCTATCCCAACACAACCCATGGATCAATTGGTCTGTAAAGGCACTCAAAGGGGAAGGACAGGCATGTCTGTATATCTGTCTGAGTCCAGATTAAGTCCCTGTCAGTGCACCCCTCCTGTGCCACTGCTAGTATGGACCTGGCTAGTGTTCTGGTGAATATTTTGCCATCCTTGAGATCTTCAGTAAGAATTCCACCTCATTGCCTTCACACCGGCCATACGACAATGCCGTTGACCTCTTACCTGGTACTAGTCCTCCTCGGAGCTGGCTCTTTTCCCTCTCTCATCCTGAAATGGTGGCCATGGATCAATACATCAAGGAGGCATTAGCCTTAGGATTTATTCATCCACCAACCCCACTAGCAGGGCAGGCTTCTTTTTTGTGAGCAAGAAGGATGGCATGGATTACTGGCCACTAAACAGCATAATTGTGAAGAACCATTACCCTCTTCTCCTGCTTGCCTTTGCATTTGAATATCTCCAAAGAGCAACCATGTTCTCCAAGACACAATGCTTACAACCTGGTTTCTATCCAAGAAGGGGACAACGGCTGGCCACCATCAGTACCTCATGATGCCTTTTGTTCTGGCCAATGCTCCCATAAATGCATTCACCAAGAAGACCTCTGCAGGATTCCTTTGGACAAATGAAGCACTCTTGGTAACTAAAGCAATACTTCACCACTGCCCTGGTGCTGCAACACCCAAACCCATCAGGCCTATTCATCGTCAAGGTGGCAGCACCAGATGTCTGTTGATAACCGGCTGCACTCTTGTGCCTTTATTTCCCGTCTCTTGACTCCTGCCGAGTGTAATTATGGTGCTGGAAACCGAGAACTTCTGGCTGTCAAGGAGGCCCTGGAAGCATGGCGACACGGGTTGGAGGGAGCAGAGCGCCACTTTCTGGTATGGACAAACCACAAGAACCTCTCCTACATTCGGGATGCCAAGTGACTCACCAACTGCCAAGCCCGTTGGGCTCCCTTCTTCACTGGGTTTAATTTCACCCTCTCCTTCAATCCTGGCAGCAAGGACACAAGGGCCGATGTTCTCTCCCGTCAGTTTGACACCTCTGAAGACAATGCCAATCCAGAGCCCATTCTTCCTCACTCAGTCATTGCTCATTCATTTGGAGTACAGAGGCAAAGGTGAGAGCTGCCCAACAGTTGGATCCAGCCCCATGGGGAGACCTCCCATGTTTGCCCCTGCCACTGTGCACCCCAGAGCACTCTTCCCATCTGGTTGGCCATCCAGGAATTCAACAGAGCCTGCAATTTATAAAGAAATGATTCTGGTGGTCGTCTATGTTCCAGGAAGCCCATGACTTCATCTCTGCCTGCCCTACTTTTGGACAGAACAAGATGTCACGTCAACACCCTACAGGTCTTCTCTGCTCACTGCTTGTGCCTCACCACCCCTTGTCTCACCTCTTGGTGGATCTCATCACTGGTTTGCCCATCAGATGGAAACAAGTCAAGTTCAAATTCAATTATCATTCGCCCATACATGAATATAGCCGACGATACAGTACTCCTCTGGGGCCAAGATGCAAAACATATTACCAACAGCACATGGCACACTGCACGTTGTATAAATAGCACATATGGTTATGATTTCAGAAAAAATATACAGCCCAAGTTCCCGAGTGGCATGACTGTAGATTGTCCTGGTCCAGCTTGTTCTTCCACTGAGTGAACACCGGAGGGCAGCAGTGATGGGAGGAAATGCTACCATTCTGGTTGTTGTCGACTGGTACTCCAAAGCTGCTCACTTCATTGCCCTCCCCAAGCTCCTGTTGGTTCATGAGACTGTCTCCCTCATGGTTCAGCATGTGTTCAGGCTGCATTGCTTTCTTCAGGACATGATCAAGGACCATACTTCACATCCCAGTTCTGGAAAGCTTTCTGTCCTCTTTCGGGAGCCACAGCCAGCCTCTTGCCAGGTTTCCACCCCCGATCTAATGGCCAGCCTGAGAGAGTAAATCAGGAGCTGGAGACAACCTTGCACTGCCTTCTAGTCCCATGACCTGGAGCTCCCAAATGGTTTGGGCAGAGATTTCCTGCAATAACCTCCAGTCATCCTCCACTAGCTTATCCCCCTTTGAATGCCAGAAGGGATTCGAGCTACTGTTCTTCCTTAACCAAGAGATTCACATGGGATTTCCCGCTGCTGAAGAGTTGGTCCAATGCTACAAGCGAACGTGGAGATGGGTCAGGGCTTCTCTACTACGCACCTACTGTAGAAACAATATGTCCAGCAGGCCTATTGATTCCACTGTTAGGTGATGGCTCTCAAGCCAGTGAAGGAAGTCTGGCTGGCATCTAGAGATCTTCCTTTGGAAGTTGGCCCCATGCTACATGTGACCAATTGCGGTGGAGAAGACTATGAACAAGTTCAATAGACAATAGTTGCAGGAGTAGGCCACTCGGCTCTTTGAGCCAGCATTGCCATTCACTGTGATCATGGCTGATCATCCACAATCAGTATCCAGTTCCTGCCTTATCCCCAGAACCTTTGATTCCGCTATCTTTAAGAGCTCTATCCATCTCTTTCTTGAAAGCATCCAGAGACTTGGCCTCCACAGCCTTCTGGGGCAGAGCATTCCATATATCCACCACACTCTGGGTGAAAAAGTTTTTCCTCAACTCCATTCTAAATGGCCTACCCCTTATTCTTAAACTGTGGCCTCTGGTTCTGGACTCACCCATCAGCGGGAACATGCTTCCTGCCTCCAGCGTGTCCAATCCCTTAATAATCTTATATGTTTCAATAAGATCCCCTCTCAGCCTTCTAAATTCCAGAGTATAGAAGTCCAGTCGCTCCAATCTTTCAACTTATGACAGTCCCACCATCCTGGAAATTAACCTTGTGAACCTACGCTGCACTCCCTCAATAGCAAGAATGTCCTTCCTCAAATTTGGAGACCAAAACTGCACACAGTACTCCAGGTGTGGTCTCACCAGTGCCCTGTACAGCTGCAGTAGGACCTCTTTGCCCTTATACTCAATTCCCCTTGTTATGAAGGCCAGCTCGCCATTAGCTTTCTTCACTGCCTGCTGTACCTGCATGCTTGCTTTCAGTGACTGATGTACAAGAACACCAAGATCTCGTTCTTGTATAGATTGCACCTATCATCATCAATAAAGATCCACTCAATGTTCCATGCTTCCCAGCTCAAGCTGGTGACTTCCTCCAGTCACCCACCCCTCCTCATCCTCCCTGCTCAGTGGATGCATCTCTGGTCCTGGCATCTCACTTGGTGTGGGGCAGGGTCCAGTATCTTGTGGATTGGGAGGGGTATGGCGCTGAGGAACATTCTTGGGTGCCAGCACATGACATCCTGGATGTCTCTCACCCGGGGCTTCCAGCAGGCACAGATCTCTGGCACCTCGGGAGCTGTGCCTATGGAGGGGGAGCCCAGTCGTAACTAGAGACACTGCTGTGGTGTCTGGGCACTCTCACAGATGGGTATAGAACAGGGTCGGCATTATGCTTGTGAGTATGTTTGTTCCAGTTAATTAGTGTCAGGGTAGCCTCCAACCTAATGGCATGAACATCAATTTCTCAAACTTCTGGTAATGCCATAAAATTACACCAATGAGGGGGTGCATCAAGGGACCACTTCCACATACAAAGGGTGGTAAAAATTTGGAACTTTTAAATTGCAATTGAGGTTGGGTCAAACACTAATGTTAATTTTGAGAATGAAAAGGTTCTTGTCAGAGAGCATGTCAGTCTACCTAATCCATGCCAGCCTGGTCTTTCACCCTGTCTAATCTACCTGCACCCAACAAAAGTCCTCCATGCTTCTGTCATCCATGTACCTATCCACAATTTTCTTAACTGTTACAATTGAACTTGTGTGTACCATTTTCGTTTGCAGCCCGTTTCACAATCGCACCACTCTGAGTGAAGAAGCTACCCCTCAGATTCCCCTTGAATACTTCACCTTTCACCCTAAACCTATGACCTATGATCTCTAGCTCTAATCTCCCTGAATCTGAGGGGAAAAAACCTGCATACATCTACCCTATCTATGCCCCTCAGAACTTTGTATGCACTAGAGGATCTCCTCTCATTCTCCTACGCTCCAGTGAGACTTAACCAAATGTAACATGAGGCAGAAAAAAATGATAGGGAAATTGCATGGTTAACGTTTTGGATCATGATCAACATCAGGACTCTGCTTCTGCCTCCATAGATTCTGCCTGACCTAATAGAAATTTGCTTTATGCTCCAGATTCCAGCATCTGCAGTCTTTCGTGTCTCTGAACACATTAAGTAATGGAAATTTTCAGTTAGTCACGCAGCGTCTGTGGTGATAGAAGCAGAGTTAATGTTACAGGTTAACTACCCTTCATCAGAATTTGCCTCACACTTCCAAAACCTTCTGCTATTACACAGACAAAATGCTGGAGGAACTCAGCAGGCTAGGCAGCATTCCAGCATCTGCAGATTTTCTTGCGTGTGACCGTCTGTTATTATTTCAGATGTTGACTATTGGCAGGTTTTTTCCAAGTAACAGGGGCAAAAATGCCTTTTGAAGGTGTCATGGATGCTGGGGAGTCTACTGTCTATAATGGAGCTGGCTGAGTTTACAACTTTCTACAGCTTTTTCTGATCCTCTTCAGTGACCTCTCCATACTAGGCTGTGATGCAGCCAGTTAGAATGCTCTCTATGGTACACCTGTAGAAATTTACAAGTGCCTTTAGTGGCATACCAGTTCTCCTCAAAATCCTAATGGAATATAGCCATTGTCATGGCTTCCTTGTAATTGCATCAATATGTTGGACCCAGGATATATCTCCAGAGATGTTGACGCCCAGGAAGTTGAAAATGCTCACCCTTTCCACTGCTGATCACTCAATGAGGACTGGAGTGTGTTCCCTCAACTTCCCCTTCCTGGAGTCCACAATCAATTCCTTGGCCTTACTGAGACTGAGTACTGTATAAGGTCATTGCTGCAACACCACACAATCTATTTCAATCCTATATGCCTCCAAATCACCATTCAAAATTCTGCCTACAATAGTTGTGCCATTGGCAGATTTATACATGCCACTTGAGACGTGCGTAGCCATAAAATCGCGGGCATAGAGAGAGTAGAGCAGTGAGCTACACAGGCATCCTTGAGAGGCACCAGTGTTGACTGTCGGCCAGTTGAACATGTTATTTCCGATCTCCGCAGACTGTGGTCTCCCGGTGAGGAAGTCAAAGAGCCAGTTTCAGAGGGAAGTACAGAGGCCCAGGTTTTGAAATTGTCTGCATCCTAGTGAATTTCAGTAATAGGCAATAGACAATAGGTGCAGGAGTAGCCCATTCGGCCTTTCAAGCCAGCACCGCCATTCACTGTGATCGTGGCTGATCATCCACAATCAGTACCCCGTTCCTGCCTTCTCCCCATATCCCCTGACTCTGCTATCATTAAGAGCTCTATCTAACTCTTTCTTGAAAGCATCCAGAGAATTGGCCTCTACTGTCTTCTGAGGCAGAACATTCCACAGATTCACAACTCTCTGGGTGAAAAAGCTTTTCCTCAACTCCGTTCTAAATGGCCTACCCCTTATTCTCAAATTGTGGCCTCTGGTTCTGGAGTCTCCCAACATCGGGAACATGTCTCCTGCCTCTAATATGTCCAATCCCTTAATAATCTTATATGTTTCAATCAGATCCCCTCTCATCCTTCTAAATTCCAGTGTATACAAGCCCAGTCGCTCCAATCTTTCAACATATGATAGTCCCGCCATCCCGGGAATTAATCTCGTGAACCTACACTGCACTCCCTCAATAGCAAGAATGTCCTTCCTCAAATTTGGAGACCAAAACTGTACACAATACTCCAGGTGTGGTCTCACCAGGGCCCTGTACAACTGCAGAAGGACCTCTTTGCTCCTATACTCAACTCCCCTTGTTATGAAGGCCAACATGCCATTAGCTTTCCTTACTTTCCCCACAATCTGCCCAAATCACATAGTAATTAAGTAAATCTGCAAGCAGAGGAAAATAAACATTTTAAGAACACTTTACCATTCTGTTGAGATTAGTGCTAGTTCTTAACTATACTGGCAAGAATCAGACCCTTTTGTTGTGAAATATCATTGCAAATGACCAGCTTATAGGCAAATCCTTCAACAGAACAGTAATGTACAATCAGTGGTCAATATATTAGGTACATCCTCTACTTAATAAAGTGACCACTGAATGTACGTTCATGGTCTTCTGCTGCCGTAACCCATCCACTTCAAAGTTAAACATGATATACTTTCAGAGATCTGCTTCTGCACATCACTGTTATGACACCTGGTTATATGAGTTACTGTTGCCCTCCTGTCAGCTCGAACCAATGTGGCCAATCTCCTCTGACCTCTCTCATTATAAAGGTGTTTTCACCCATAGGAATGCTGCTCACTGGATAATTTCTTGGGGTTTTTTTGCACTATTCTCTGTGAACCATAGAGATAATTGTTTGTGAAATCTTAAGAGATCAGCAGTTTCTTATATACTCCAACAACCCCATCTGGCACCAAAGTCAAAGTCACTTAGATCACATTTCTCTCCCATTCTGACATTTGGTCTGAATAACAACTGAACCTCTTAACCATGTCTGCAGCCTTTTTATGCTTTGTTGCTGCCACATGATTGGTTGGTTAAATATTTGTATTAACAACCAGATGTACAGGTGTACTTATAGAGAGGCCACAGAGTGTATACTCACAGTATAGTACTTGTCTGTTGCAGCAACAATAGTCGTGACTTTTACTTCGTCCACAGGAGAGTCATAAGTTTCTCCAAGATCTGAGAATAAAACACGGTCTTTGATAAAAACGCTGATGGCTCTGAGTATGAAGGAGGCAAACAGGTGCATGTGGATGTAATTCCTGGTGCAATGGAGTCTTCTATTAAGGTAAAAGACAGCAATTAATATAATCAGTGCATTTCAGCTTGAATAACTAAACTATTGCATGGATGTACATCCACAATACTTTACAAGGTTATTTTTCAACCAAGGCCATTTTCCATCGGGATCCAGGAATCACTAGTACTTCATTAGTGTCCGTCATTAGAATACAAATATGAATTTCTATTGATCTATACCAACTGCGTGCCAAAATTCTGAAGAAGTGCATGTTTCACAATTCAATAGTTGCAATTACAAAAACTGAAATAGCTATGAAACTTGTTGGGTGCTGTTGTGGCATCAGTTGTCAAATTTCAGAAATGTGTGTTTCAGGATGAATCCAAATCAGGACCTGATGCTGCACAGGCTGGATACATGAACCAGGAGCAAGATTAGGCTACTTAGCTTCTTAAGCCTGTTCTGACATTTAATAAGGTCAAAGTGATCTAACTGAGTTCCCAATTTTGCAATCCTTCCCATGGTAATGTAACACCTCTGATATCTATCTGAACCTTAAAATATTCAAAAGTACTGCTTTCACTTCCCTTTGAAGAAGAAAGTGCCACAGACTCTCAAATTTCTGGGAAGAAAAAAAGTCACATCACCTCTGAATTAAATACAGTAAGCAGCCACTTATTTTTTAAATAATGCCCTTCAGTTACAGTATAAATTCTCCCTGAACTGAAAACATTCTTGCCACATCCACTTTGACAAAACCGTCATGTATCAACCAAGTTACCACTCACACTTTGTTACTCCAGCAGATAAAATCAGCCTGCCCAGCTTTTGCCTTCAGCTGTTAGTCTGGTAAACCTCCTCAGACTGCTTTCAGTAAGATAACATTTTTTTAAAAAAAAATAGGTAGACCAATATTGTTCAAAATTACAACCAATGCATTGTATAACTGAGATATAAACCTGACTACTTTTGTATTCAATTCCCCAACAAAGAACAGTTTCATTCAACTAATATTTTTCCTTACTTGCTGTTCTTGTGAATCATACACTAGAACACACAGATCCATCTGCACTTCAGAATGCTGTATTCTCTTAACATTTAGCTAATGTCATTTATTTCTATCTTTCACACCAAAAAAAAATTCAAAACTCATCTATCAGTTCCTTCAGAAATATGTGTTTCAGGATGAATGGTGTGTTTGTCAAGGTCAAGAGCTGGTGCTGCAATGTAGCAGCACGGGTCAGACACCTGAGCCAGGAGCAGGAGAAGGCCACTCAGCTCGTTCTGACATTTAAGATCAAAGTGATCTAACTGAGATCCCAGCTTTGCAATCCTTCCCATGGTAATTTCTACACACATTATACTTCATCCAGTTGTATGTAGTTTCTACTCCTCTTCTCATTGCTATATTGACCTGTCTGCCTTTGACTTTCTCCACTGCTGCAGTCCCTTGTATGTCTTTATTTTCCATCCCATTTACTCAAACAACTTGCATCACTTGGTGGCCTCCTCATGACTTTGTTTCCTACCTATCGTTGTATTCGTAGTAAATTTAGTAACCATTCTTTCATCCAAGTTATACACAATATTTTAAAACCTCAGAATCAACCCTCCACCCTATCCTCTCAAACATCACCAAACACAATTGTGCCTGTGCTACCAAATACCAGAGCTCTGAAATTCCCTTTCTAGGGTCTGCCTCTCCACTTCTGCCTGCTCTTTTAAGATGCGCTTTAAGACCAAAATCTTTTATTAAAGTTTAGGTTGACTGTTCTAGTATCATGTTACATATCCTCGTTAAAGAGCTTTCTCCATCCTTCATCACATCCCTTTGTTTTTAAGTCCTTTCCTCCTTTTTAAACTATTCAGTGACAGTCAACATGGCTTTGTATGGAGCAGGCCATACCTTACAAACTTGATTGAGTTTTTTGCTAAGGTGACAAAGGAATTTGATGGGAGTAAGGCAATAGACGTTATTTACATCAACATCTAATGTGTTTGATAAGGCTAATTCAGAAGATGAAGACGTGTGGAATCCAGCATGAACTGCAAGTCTGGATTCAGAAATGGCTAACCCATAGAAGACAGATAAAAGCGGTGAAAGGTCGTTGGTCAGCACCAGTAGTGTCTTGCAAGGATCAGATGCTAGGACCACTGTTGTTTGTGATATATATCAGTGTATTGGAAGAAAGTGTAGATGGGTGGATTAACATGTTTGTAGATGACACTAAGATCGGTGGAGTTGCAGGCCTTGTCAAATGCCTTGCTAAAATCCATGTAGACACCATTCACTGCCTTGCCTTCATCAACTTTCCTTGTAACTTCCTCGAAAAACTTTATAAGATTAGTTAGACATGACCTACCACACACAAAACCACACTGACTATCCCTTATCAGACCATGTCTTCCAAATACTCATATATCTGGTCCCAAAGAATACCTGCAGATAACGTTTTCACTACTGATGTCAGGCTCACCTGCCTATAATTTCCTGGTTTATTTTTAGAGCCTTTTTTAAAACAGTGGAATAACATTAGCTCTCCTCCAATCTTCCAGTACCTCCCCTGTCTTTAAGCATGATTTTAACATCTCTGCTTGGGCTCTGCAATTTCCACACTTGCCTCAAGGGAGTACCTTGTCAATCCCTGGTGATTTATCCAACCTAATTTGCTTCAAGAAAGCACACACTTCATCCTCAGTATAGGGTCCATGACTTCGCTGCTGCTTTGCCTCACTTCTATAGACTCTAATCCATCTCCCGAGTAAATATAGATACAAAAAAAAATTGAGAACGCCCCCATTTCTATTGGCTCCACACATAGATTATCATTCTGATCTTCTATAGGACCAATTTTGTCCCTTACAATCCTTTGGCTCTTAACATACCTGCAGAATCCATTAGGATTCTCCTTCACCTTGTCTGCTAGAGCAACCTCATGCCTTCTTTGAGTTCTCCTGATTTCTTTCTTAAATGTTCTCTTGCATTTCTTACACTCAAGTACCTCATTTGTTCCTGCCTGCCTATATCTGCTGTGCACTTCCTGTTTTTTCTCTCTTGAGCAGGGCCTCAATCTTTCTTGAAAACTAAGGTTCCCTAAATCTGTTATCTTTACCTTTTTATTCTGACAGGCACATATAAGTTTTGTACTCTCAAAATTGTACTCTTGAAGTCTTCCCACTTAGCGCATGCTCCTTTGCCAGAAAACAGCCTGTCCCATTCACAGTTGCCAGGTCCATTCTGATACCATCAAAATGGCTTTTCACTAATTTACGATTCTCAACCCAAGGACCAGACCTATCCTTTTGCATAATTACCTTGAAACTAATGACATTGTGATCAGGAGATGTAAGGGGGGGGGGGAGGGAACATCGACTCAGACCCTGAGAGGCCTGCGTTAGGAATTTTCATGCCTTACAAGGTTTAGATTGGAAGTCTGTGTGGGGCGCCACTCTTCGCACAGACACTAGAGCAATGTGACGTTAAGTGCCTTGCTCAAGCTCTATAAAACTCTGGTTAGGCCACACTTGGAGTACTGTGTCCAGTTCGGGTCGCCTCACTATAGGAAGGATGTGGAAGCATTGGAAAGGGTACAGAGGAAATTTACCAGGATGCTGCCTGGTTTAGAGAGTAAACATTATGATCAGAGATTAAGGGAGCTAGGGCTTTACTCTTTGGAGAGAAGAAGGATGAGAGGAGACATGATAGAGGTGTACAAGATAGTAAGAGGAATAGATAAATGGATAGCCAGGGCCTCTTCTCCAGGGCACCACTGCTCAATACAAGAGGACATGGCTTTAAGGTAAGGGGTGGGAAGTTCAAGGGGGATATTAGAGGAAGGTTTTTTACTCAGAGAGTGGTTAGTGCATGGAATGCACTGCCTGAGTCAGTGGTGGAGGCAGATACACTCGTGAAGTTTAAGAGACTACTAGACGGGTATATGGAGGAATTTAAGGTGGGGGTTATATGGGAGGCAGGGTTTGAGGGTCAGCACAACATTGTGGGCTGAAGGGCCTGTAATGTGCTGTACTATTCTATGTTCTATGTTCAAGGACACAAATACGCTGCCACAGCTTAGGCTTGAACTAGCGACCTTCAGATCACTAGATGAACGCCTTGACCACTTGGCCACGTGCTCAACACAGGAGATGTAAAGCGTTCCCCTACACCAACTTTTGTCACCTGCCCTATCTCTTTCCCTAATAGGAGATCAAGTATTGCATGCTCTCTCATTGGAAATCTTATGTATTGATTAAGAAAACTTCCCTGAGCACATTTGACAAATTCTATCTCATCTAGTTCTTTTATGGTATGAGAGTCCCAGTCAGTATGTCAGAAGTTAACTATAACTATCACTAACTATAACAACTTCATGTTTCTCGCAACAGTCTATGATCTCTCTACAAATTTGTTGCTCTAAACCTCATAAACTGTTGGGTGGTCTATAATATAACCCCATTAAGGTGGTCATACCTTTCCTATTCTTCAGTTCCACCCATAAAGCCCCGGTGGACCAGTTTTCAGGTCTGTCCTGACTAGTAACACCACCCCTCCCCCTTTAATCCCTCCCCCTTTAATCCCTCCCACTCCATTGCATTTAAAACAATGGAATTCTGGAGTATTGAGCTGCTAGTCCTGCCTCTCCTGCAACCAAGCCTCACTAATGGCTACAATATCATAATTCCATGTGTTGATCCATGCCCTGAGCTTATCTGTCTTTCCTACAATATTTCTTGCATTGAAATATTGTATTTCCTACAATATTTCTTGCATTGAAATGTTTAGTATAAATTGGCATCAAGATCCACAGAACAGAAGGTGGTACGGTAGCATAATGGTTAGCACAATGCTTTACAGTGCAGGTGACTTGGGTTCACTTCCTTCCATTGCCTGTAAGGAGTCTGTATGTTCTCTCCATGAATGTGTGGGTTTCCTCTGGGTTCTAGTTTCCTCCCTCAGTCCAAAGACCCACCGGTTGGTAGGTTAATTGTTTTTTGTAAATTGTCCCATGATTAGGCTTGGATTAAATAGGCAGTGCAGCTCAAAGGGCTAGAAGGGCCTACTTTGTGCCGCATCTCAATAAATAAATAAATAAACACACAAATATCATTGTCCTTGCAGAGGAAACCATTCACACTTAAAAAAGATAGGTTGAGCAGCATTTGTGAGGGAAATATACCGGTTGATGTTTCACATCACTTTGTTTCTTTGAACCTATGAACAGTCCCTTCCTATCATACACACTTATTTACAATTTATTTTAAATTCTAGCAATTATGGATTAAGTACTCAGTCTATTTAATGACAATGGCTTTAACCTATTGTTTTAGTGTTATCTTTTGATCACTGGAAGCTATTGATGGTGAATCTCAGCTCTTCCTGTAATTTATAGATAACTGACATGGTTCGCAATCCTCAGAGCGTTCTTATTTTTATCATTGTTGCCCTAATCTAATACTCAATTCCTTCATACTGGGCCAATATCGAAATGACATAAACATGGTGAAGTTAATTTAACTTGCAAGATCAAGATCTTAATAATGTGAAAAGTCGTTGATGGGTTTGGTGAATTGTAATCCTGACCAAATATATTGTAATAATTCTCTGATCTGTAAATGTTTTATTTATAGATTTTTCCTATAACACTGCTGATTCTTTAACTTGTGTGTTGCATTTACAAATTTACTTAGCACACCAGTCTGAAATGTGCATAACACATTTCAGCAAGCCTCTTCAAATGAAAAAAATCTGTTTAATAAAACATTTCTAGGAAAACGACCCTTTCGTAAATTGAGGAACTGTTGTATATGATAAGAGTTTACACAAAGAATGAAATCTGTCCCTGACCAAGAATAATTATATTCTAATGTTTCTTCAAATACAATATTTGATCCTGCATTATACAGTACTTGCATTGCTCCAGAACATAATAGGTCTTTCTGCTACAGTTGTGACTTGGCTAAAATCCAGGATTATACATTGGTGTAGGGATATTTCTAATATCTGCTAAATTATAGGAATCCAGTGGGAGAAATTATGAGGAATTTCGGGATCGACAGACATACAAAATAATATAGATAATGTAATCCAAGAAAGATTGACGAGAGGCTATTCAAAAACACATCAGATATTTCTAGTGACTCAGTTAATTTACTAGATCATCGGGAAAGTCAAGAACAATTTACTGAAAGTGGTTGATTTGTTGTTCTCCTATAATTAGCTTCAGCATGGCTGAGCTGGCCAAGGAAAATGCTATGAAAATGCTTGTTGTTATTTGGTGACTCATTTAAGAGATGTATTTGTACATGGATGAAGTCAGAATGGATTCAAGCATTACTGTTGGTGCACAACAGTGACTGATAAAACGCTACCCAGCAAAATGGGCATTTAGTTTTATAGAATTTAGTAATATAGTTTTTCAATGATTCTATTGTATTTGTTCTACTGTGAATGCCTGCAACAAAATGCATCTCAGGGTAGTATATGGTGACATATATATATACTTCGACAAATTTTATTTGAACTTTGAACTTTGATTTAAAATCAGTCACCACTGTCTGGATGGGAGAATATTATGAAATTTAAAACTTGGAATATTATTGTTTATATTACCATCAGGAACTTAAGCCCTGCTAACAAAACAAATCTGTGTTTTAAAACTGTCATTAATTATGGATTGTGCTAAAATGTACAGAATTCATTGCAAAAATTTACTTCTGAAGACACTACTCTTTATTCCATAACAATATGTTTAATTACCTATCAAAATAATAATTAACTACACATCACAGCATCGTTCAAATATTATGAATTTTTAGCACAGTAAGTTCTTCTGTTCTAATATATAGTTTTATTCTTTTCTGGAAGGATTAATTTACTCAGAGCCTTTGATGAGTGTTCTCAGTGAGCTCCAGTGAATGAAGTCCACTTTGCGGACAATACGATAGGCCATTGTGGAAATAGAAAATTTCATCCAATACAAAAAGCTGTTACAATAATCAGGGGAAGGAATGCTGAACAAGCTTTGGAAAACTTTTGTAATTATTCTTTCAATTCGCTGTTGTGACTGAGACTAGAAAAGTGTGAATTAGACTATGATTGCACAGAGTTTGCTTCTTGCATAGCTTTTTAGTGTGATAGGGCCATTTTATTAAAAATAATAATATAATTGGCTTACATGGCAAAGGGTGGAAAACCACTTGAGATCTCTACAACATATGCTTTCAAACTTTTGTCATTTTCTTCTTCAATGAACTAAAAACAAGATATTATCTGAGTGACAACAAATTTTTGCCCTTTTATTGTCTTCATTATTTCTGAACACTAATTCCTTTAGTGGTATCCTAAAGGTGGTTGTGATACTCTCACTACTGTTGGCACTGACCCCAGCAAAGGCTCCTGGTTGACATGATTCAATGTTCTACGTAATGTTGACATTACATCTGAATTACATTCTGGAAAGTTGTTCCTCCCATGAATAGGGTATACTTTGGAACTTCGTCTCTGAACAACAGAGTATCACAAGCACCTTTAGTATACAGCTCCAATTCCCCAGCCATTTGTTGTTTTATGGTAAATTTATCCAGAAAATTAGTTAATAATGTTAATTGTTTATGGAAATCATGACGCATTTGAGCAGTTTATTCTCACTACTTTAATGCCAGAATCCTCTCAGAGAGACTTGCAGAAAATACATAGGAAGTGTTCAGAAATAACGAAGACTAAAACAGGTCAAAAATTGTTGCCACTGAGATAACACCTTGCCTTTAGTTTATTGAAGAAGAAAATGGCGAAAGTTTGAAAGCATATGCTGTAGAGATCTCAAATGATTTTTCACCGATTGCCATGTAAGCCAAATATATTATTACTTTTAATATTGTGATCCTATCACACTAAAAAAGCTATGTGCGAAGCATGAAATAGGGATACAACAATTTTGCCCTTTTCTTATATGTTCAGTTTCTTTTATCTCGTTTGGCAAAGAATACATGAGCAGGAAGACTTTGTTAAAAGAAACAAAATCCTATTGAAGCCACAGCTGATGTAATGTGTAGTTTTGGTCACTGTATTACAGGAAAAAATGATAGTACAAGAGAAGGTGTAAAGCAGATTTATAAGGACTTCGCCGAGATCACTGAATTTTAGCTATGAAGGGAGATTAGCTAGATCGGGACTGATTCCTTTGTCTGAAGGGAAACTTAATCTAGGTGTGCAAAAATTACGAGAGATTCAAACAAGGTGAGTTGGAATGATCTATTTTCTCTAGAAGTATGGTCAGCAATCAGGGGATAAAGATTGAAAATAGTTGGTAGATGAATCAAAGGTGAGTTGAGGAAAAAAATCCATTCAGAGTTCCAGTGGGGACCTGGAACTCACTGCAGAAAGAGCCACCATCAGATTTAAAAGCATCTGAATGAGCATTTGAGGAGTTAGGTTCACAAGGTTACAGACTGAAAGCTGGGAAATGCAGTAGGGCTAAATTGATCTTGTAAGCTAGCATAAATATGTTGAGCCAAATGCCCGCCTTTATCTTAAATTGCTTGATTCTGTGATTCAGAGTGATTCACTTTCAAACCAACCACCTAGTAGTTGGGCTCAATGTGATTATTCAGCAGCATGGTCCTGAGCCCAGGACTGTTCTACTGAGCTCTTTCACTCTGCCCTCTGTTCCTCAGGAACACCTGCACGATTTTTCATTCATTCCATTCTACGTACTTTATATAGCACTTTTATTAACCAGGATAAATTACAATATTCACCCTGTTAAATTCCTCCTGAGTATCAAAATTGTGATGGGTGGATGAAAATTCATCTTTGTACTTACTTGAAGTATCCCATGATCATAAATGCTACTGTCAGTGAGCTGAGTGAAATGGCATATCCGAAGGTATACATCACCGACAATCGCTCAAAAATTTCCTGCTGAATAAGAATAAATATATTAAAAGGTTGAAAATACTTAGTAAATAATTCATATTGTGGAGTTTTTCATTTTTGTTAGTTTTCTGGAAAATTCAAAACAGCATTATTAAGTACCGTTTAAAATTAGGTTTCAGTGTTAATTCACAATAGATTGTAACAGTAATTTATGACCCACAACATCACAGTAAAGGATGTTTTAGTAGTACTTGTTTTTGCAAGTTGAAGGTTTGTATGAAGCACTCTGAATAATTTGTCCATGTTTGGTTTTGGCTTTCCACTAACTTCCACTTCCCATCATCTTCACAGTGTCGATAGGCAAACCCTGCAAACCAATGGAGAAAAATAAAAACCCTTTGTTTTTAACCTGCTGACGGCCATGTCTCTTCTGGCTGACTTGATTTTTGCTATTGGTATTTAATAATCTGTTAAAATTAGTAAATATTGTTTCAAAGCACAGTACCATCATGATTAAGGTCATGCAAGTAGCTCGGGCAAGGAACTGCCGTCAACTTTCCTGGGACACCTTTTGGCCAACATGTTAACCCATCCCACTCTGGAGAGCAAGATCCATCTGTAAAACGACAGGATATCATAAAAGCAAAGAATGCAGCAAGTACATTACCAAGTTTATAAAATACGTACAGAAGAACTCAAATGCAAAAACCAGAAAATGCTGAACACATTCAGCACATTAAACAACCTCTGTGGAGGGAGATACAGAGTGAACTCTCCAGTGCATAGCCTCCCATCAGAACTGGGAAAGGTTATAAATAACAATTTAAGACACAGGGAAATAGTAGTGGAGCACCAGTCCAAGACCTGCAATGTACAAATGGCATACTAATAGGACTTAGCACTTAAAATCCAAAGGGATCAGGCAGTAGACGTAAGAGCTCCGATGACCATTTCTCTTGCCAAATAACCGCTGTTTTGAGATATACAGTTTTTGGAGGGAGCCAATCCCAGATTCTATACTTTTCTACAATTTATTTGGGGAGAAAGTTTTCTGACTGCATATGTAAGCCAGCTTGATAAGTTCCAGTATGTGGGATAATAAAATAGTTTTCAAAATTGAACTTTGCCTATTAATTTTTTGCGTAGTTTCAATGTTTGCTTAATTTATTTCCACAACTTCAGAACAGAATTACTGTTTGTTCAGATTACATCAATCGTTAACTGAACAGCAAACGGTTTAGAAACTACAAACTGAGATTTATGAGGGGTGATTGGTAAGTTTGTGGCCTAAGGTAGAAGGAGTCAATTTTAGAAAGCCTAGTACATTTATTTTTCAGCATAGACCCCCCTCCTACGTTTACACACTTAGTCCAGTGGTCGTGGAGCATATGGATCTTAGATCTCCAGAAAGTGTCCACAGCAAGGGTGATTGATAAGTTTGTGGCCTAAGGTAGAAGGAGATGAGTTATACAGCTCTCGTTACATGCACATACAGCTTAACTCCTTGATTGATTATGCAGAAAGTTTGGTTAATAACTCATCTCCTTCTTAGGCCACAAACTTATCAATCACCCCTGATGAGTTATTAACCAAACTTTCTGCATAATCACTCAAACAGTTGAACTGCATGTGCATGTAACGAGAACTGTATAACTCATCTCCTTCTACCTTAAGCCACGAATTTATCAATCACCCCTCGTATTATTGGTAACACACACAAAATGCTGGAGGAACTCGGCAGTCCAGGCAGCATCCATAGAACAGAATAAACAGTCGACATTTTGGACTGAGACCCACTCATCAGGACTGATGCAGGAGCTCCAAGATCCGCCGATTTTCTCGTCTTTGTTATTATTGATAAACTCTGGCTGGCCAGTCTTCTGCTACCTAAGTGTTGATATGGTAAAGTGTAACAAAAATTGTCTGGATATTTGTACTCATTTATGAGATTAATTCAAAAGATATAATAAAATACACTCAGTGGCCACTTTATTAGGGACCTCCTGTACCTGATAAACTGACAGCTGAGTGCAAGTTCATGGTCTTCTGCTGCTGTAGTTCATCCTCTTCAATGTTTGAGATGTTCTTCTACACATTGCTGTTGAAATTCAGGGTTACTGTCACCTTCCTGTTAGCTTCAACCGGTCTGGCCATTCTCCTCCGACCTCTCATTAATGGGGCACTTTTGCCCACAGAACTTCTTGGAGGGGAATCGATGCAGAAGAGTTTCCATGCCCCTCCATCTAACCCAATTACTCCAAGAGCCGAGCTGATTTGATGAGATCGAGAACAGCTTCCAGTAGGGCAGCCCAGGTCTATCAGGACACCCGGATTCAGGTCCCAGTACATAGTCCTCCTAGGTGCTAGGACAATTTAAACATTGGTGCAGAGAGACTGAAAGTCCAAGTGTTGGGTACGGAGGTGAGAGGCAGGCTGATCTCGCTCACTCTCCCGCGAATGTTCATTCCCTTCTCTGTGGCAAGGAGGCTGTGAACTGATCGGCTGCTTGGCGTTCCTTCTCCGTTGATGTGAAAACTGGGGACCAAGGCTTAACCTGAGCCTTCCCCAGCTGCTTCAGGAGCAGATCTGGGCTCAGTCTGATTTGGAATGCTGTTGGCTTCCTTCTACTGCTTGCACAGTGTTTTTTCCCCCTCTCTCTTCCTCTGTGCAGCGATTTCTTGTTTTTTCTGTGTTTTTTTTTAATTGGGTTACTCTAGTTCTTTGCTTTGTGACTACCTACAAATAGACAAATTTCAAGGTGTATAATTTATTTATATATTCTTTGATAATAAATATGCTTTGAATCTTTGAACTGACGCTCACTGGATGTCTTTTGGTTTTCTCTGTAAACTCTAAAGACTGCAGTGTGTGAAAATCCCAGCTCAGTTCAAACCATCCTGTCTGGCACCAACAACATTCCACAGTCAAAGTTACTCAGATCACACTTCTTCCCCATTTTGGTGTTTGGTCTGAATAACAACTGAGCCTCTTGACCATGTCTGCTAAGTCTTGTAACTTCAAAACACTAAATTAATTGGAAGTGTGACAAGAATACACATAGATAAGATGTTAGCTGTCCTGTGGAATCAGCAGTTGGTCTGCCACCTGTCTTCAGGAGAGAGAGAGATAAGGAAAACAATGGAGCAGTATTTGGAGATGTGTAATGAAGGGGAAGAAGAGCTGTCAAGAGCGGCTCCCTCTTTGAACCCTGAACAGTTTGAAGTGATGGACAGGCGATACCCTAGCAGGGGGATAAAAAGGGACAGGTTCGCTAAGGCAAGACGCACACGACACCCGAGGTAACGAGACCCTGGAAGCGGTGCGCCTCTCACAAGTCGGTGGGACGTACTGGGCCATAAACGCACAGGGTGGAAAGGCACAATCGGCGGGAACCTGGTGTGTGTCCACCCTTGCCTGGGTGCCAGGTTCAGCGCAGAGAAACGATCGTATCTGGAAATGGAGGGGTCACGGTTGGTGACCTCAGATGACATCACAAAGGACTCGCCCGACAGCTGACTGCGAAGGTCTGTGTGTGGAAGCTGTGTTGAATATTCATTCATTTTGCTCTCTCTCCTCCCCCCCCCCCACTGTCCATCGCCACGGCAACGATTACTGCGAACTGAACTAAATTGAACTGAACTTTTTGTCACTTTGAAACTGGTCATTTGCTCCTAGACAACGATAGAGCTTGATTGATCCTGTTATCTTAATTCTGTGTACATGTATGTTTATCATTGCTGAACTGTTGCATTCATTATCCTTTTGATTAGAGTACTGTGTTGCTTATTTCTTTAATAAAACTTTCTTTGTTCTAGTAATCCAGACTCCAACTGAGTGATCCATTTCTGCTGGTTTGGCAACCCAGTTACGGGGTACGTAACATAAGAAAGACACAGGAGTCTAACTTTGTGTTTACTTTAAGCGAGCATGTACATATCACGTGGAAGTGTGATGATGTATGCAATTCCCATGTTTCTACATGTAGCCCATAATGAATCATTTAAATGAACAGGAAAGCTTAATCAACTGATATATACATGTTGTGTCCTTGAGCAAGGCACTTAATCACACATTGCTCTGTGACAACACTGGTGCCAAGCTGTATGGGTCCTAATGCCCTTCCCTTGGACAACATTGGTGTCGTGGAGAGGGAAGACTTTCCAGGCGCAGATTCATGGTCTCACAAGACTAACGGATGCCTTTTATATATATATATATATATATATATATATATATACACACACACACACATATATATATATATATACACACACACACACACACACACAGTTACTCAAGCATTAATTAAATATTAAATACACAACAATGTCTGCATGCTTTTATGCATTGAGTTGGGGCCACATGATTAACTGGTCAGATATTTGCAATAACGGGCAGGTGTACAGATGTACCTAATAAAATGACCACTGATTGCAGTCAAAAGTAAAATAAACATGTCCATTAGAATAGGGTTTTAACATTTCTAGGTTTTGTATCCTGCAACAATCTCACACAAAGCTGGTGACAGTGGCTTCAAAGTATAACTCGTGGAATTAGGCTATTCAGCCCATCTCATCCATGCCAACCAGCGGGTGCCTTTCTATATTAAACATATTGCCTAGCACTTGGTGCATAGCTTTCTATGCCTAAATTAATTCAAGTACTCGTCTATACAATTCTGTCAGTGACTCAGCTTTAGCCACTCTCTTAGGTACCGTCCATACTATGTCCCTTCCCCTTCATATATATCCCCATTTAAATCTTTTTCCCCTTACCCTAAATATACGCCCTCTAATTTTATCTAACTCTGATCTGGGAAAGGTTTCCTGCAGTTTATCCCTCATAATTTTATATCCCCCAATCATATCTCCTCTTAAACTCCTCTGTTCCAAGGCAAAGAGAACATTACCCAGACTCTCTTCATAACTGAACTGCTCCATCCCAGGCAATGTTCTGATGAATATCCTCTCCACTCTCCAGTGCTGTCACATCCTTCCCAGTGTATCTTAGTAACCAGAGCTGCACACAATATTTCAGCTGAGTTCTGACTTTTTTTTATAATGTTGGAGTATAACCTCCCTTCTTCATTACTCATTGTGCTGACCAGTGAAGAACAGTATCACCTGCGCTTTGCCTAGAACCACATTATCTACCTGCATCACCATCTTCAAGAATCTATGGATTAATACTCCAAGGTCACTCTGTTGCTCAATATTGCCTGAGAGCCTGCCATTCGTGCATGCCCTAACCCTATTAGTACTCTCAACCTCCATCACTTCACATTTGTCTGGATTAAAGACCATCTGCCATGTTCAGCCCATTTCCCTAACACTTTGATATCCTTCTGCAGCCTATGACCACCTAGCATGTTATCAACAACTCTGCAAATCTCCATATCATCTGTGAAGCTACCGCCACCCACATCCACTTCCAGGTCATATGAAAGCAAGGGTCCAGGCACCATGTGCTTGTTGGATATCACCAGTCATAGGCAGCTAATCACGAAAACCCTCTGTCATCTCACTTTGGTTCCTATTGCCAAGCCAGCTTTGGATCCAGTTTGCCAAGTTGCCTGGTATTCCATGGGTCCGAACCGGTTAAACTGGTCTCCCATATGAGACCTTCTCAAAGGCTTTACTTAACTCTTTCAAAATCACATCTACTGCCCTGCTTTCATCATACGCTTTGCTATCTCTTCAAAGAATTCAATCAAATTGATCTGCCCTTGACAAAGCCATGTTGGCTATCTTTATCAGCCCCTGTCTTTCCAAGTGACCACCAATCCTGTCCCTCAGCACTTTTTCCATATCTTCCAAGCCACTTAGAGTAGACTCAGGTCTATAATTACCAGGCTTTCACCTGTTACTTTTCTTGAAGTGGGGGGAGGCAAATTTGCTGTCCTCCAGTCATCAAATATTCTATTTAAGTCCAATAAAGATATAAAAACTTCAGCCAGATCCCCAGCACTTTCTTCCCGTACCTTCTGGAGTATCTGGGATAAATCCCATGTGTTCCTGAGGATTTCTCCATCTTTCAGCCCTCCAAAGCATTTAGCACCTCCATTTATTTAGGATTAGACTTTCAGCTACCCTTTCACTGAATTCTCCAACTACAAATTCTGGTTACCTTGTGAATTATAATGAAAAGTATCCATTTAGAATCTCACCTATACATTCCGGCTCCGTTCCCAGATTGTCCCTAATGAGACCATAAGATATAGAAGCAGAAGTAGGCCATTCAGCCCATCCAATCTGCTCCACCATTCAATCATGGGCTGATCCAATTCTTCCAGTCATTCCCACTCCCCTGCCTTCTCCGCATACCCTTTGATGCCCTGGCTAATCAGGAACCTATCTATCTCTGCCTTAAATACACCCAATGGCTTGGCCTCCACAGCCGCTCGTGGCAACAAATTCCACAGATTTACCACCTTCCGACTAAAGTAATCTCTCCGCATCTCAGTTCTAAAAGGACGTCCTTCAATCCTGAAGTCATGCCCTCTTGTTCTAGAGTCCCTACTATGGGAAATAACTTTGCCATATCTAATCTGTTCAGGCCTTTTAACATTCGGAATGTTTCTATAAGATCTTCCCTCAATCTCCTGAACTCCAGGGAATACAGCCCAAGAGCTGCCAGACATTCCTCATATGGTAACCCTTTCATTCCTGGAATCATTCTCGTGAATCTTCTCTGAACCCTCTCCAATGTCAGTATATCCTTTCTAAAATAAGGAGCCCAAAACGGCACACAATGCTCCAAGTATGGTCTCACGAGTGCCTTATAGAGCCTCACCATCACATCCCATATTCTATACCTCTAGAAATGAATGCCAACATTGCATTCACCTTCTTCACAACCAACTCAACCTGGAGGTTAACCTTTAGGGTGTCTTGCACAAGGACTCCCAAGTCCCTTCGCATCTCTGCATTTTGAATTCTCTCCCCATCTAAGTAATAGTCTGCCTGTTTATTTCTTTCACCAAAGGGCATGACTATACACTTTCCAACATTGTATTTCATTTGCCACTTCTTTGCCTATTCCCCAAAACTACCTAAGACCTTCTGCAGGCTCTCTGTTTCCTCAACACTACCCACTCCTCCACCTATCTTTGTATCATCCGCAAATTTAGCCACAAATCCATTAATACCGTAGTCCAAATCATTGACATACATTGTAAGAAGCAGCGGTCCGAACACTGACCCCTGTGGAACTCCACTGGTAACCGGCAGCCAGCCAGAATAGGATCTATTTATTCCCACTCTCTGTTTTCTGCCGACCAGCCAATGCACCACCCACGCTAGTAACCTCCCTGTAATTCCATGGGTTCTTATCTTGCTAAGCAGCCTCATGTGCGGCACCTTGTCAAAGGCCTTCTGAAATGTCCTTTGTGGGTCCTAATTTTTGTTTAGCTTATTTTTTACCCTCAATGAACATATAGAATGCTGATGGTTTCAACTTCATCCTGTCTGACAGTGACTTCTTATGACCCGTCTTAGCCTTGCTGTGTCCTTTTCAAATGCCTCCTACAATACTTTATACTCATAATAGGCTTCCCTTCATTAGTTCCCATTACCTGTTATAGATTTCCTTATTTTTCTTTATTGAACATTACGGCTCCCTATACTTGTTACCCCAGTTTTTCCTATTGCAAAAACATATGAGCCTTGAACTCCAATCATTTCTCCTTTGAATGCTACCCCCTGTGTAAAGGTAGACCTACCTATAAATAGATGCTCCCAATCTAACTTTTCCAAGTCCTACCTTATGTTGATAAAATTGGTCTTCCCCCAGTTTAAGGGCTTTATTTCTACCTTTTTCCACAACCACTTTAAAATATATGGAGATATGGAAACTCTTCAATTGATTCCCTGCTAATAAGATGATGAGAGGCATTGATCATGTGGATAGTCAGAGGCTCTTTCCCAGGGCTGAAATGGTTGCCACAAGAGGACACAGGTTTAAGGTGCTGGGGAATAGGTACAGAGGAGATGTCAAGGGTAAGTTTTTTACTCAGAAAGTGGTGATTGCATGGAATGTGCTGCCGACAACGGTGATGGAAGGCAGATACGATAGGGTCTTTTAAGAGACTTTTGGATAGGTACAAGGAGCTTAGAAAAATAGAGGGCTATGTGTAAGCCTAGTAATTTCTAAGGTAGGGAAATGTTCGGCACAACTTTGAGGGCTGAAGGGCCTGTATTGTGCTGTAGGTTTTCTATGTTTCTAATACCTACTCCCTCCATTTACACAGCTACATGCACCAAAATATAGTCCAAGAACCTTCCTTGCCTTGTTGATCTATTTGCATACCGCATCAAAAAGCCCTTCTGGACACACCTCAGAAATTCCTTTCCCTTTCAACCTGGCCTACTTAAAGGAATTTCAATTGATTTTGATATAACCCTATATTCAATAACCCTATATTTATTGTGTCTCTCTAATATCTGCCTATATCCTGAAGGTGGCTGGAAGGTCTGTAGTAGACCCTCAGCAAATGCTTTTCATTTTTCATCTTTTATTTGAGGAGCCTTCTAGGATATTTTCCCTCAATACTGAAGTAATGCATTTTTTTTGAACTGCACAATAACATTTCCCATTATACTTGTCCCTCTTTTCCCACCTGAAAATTCTATAGCATGGGATATCGAATTGCTAGTTGATAATGGCTCTCAGTGATGGCAAGTGTTATAAACACCTGTGTTAATTAAAGTCAGGAGTTATCTCCTTTACTTGTTATACTCATTGTATTAAAGTAAACACAATTTCACTTCAATTTATGTTTCTTTAGATAAAAATTATCTTTGTCATTCAATTATTACATTTGTCAATATTTGTGAATTCCTGCTGTTATGTCCATTAAAGCCATTGGCAGACTCTTCAGGAAAATCTTTTAGTCATTACTAGGAGTTGCAGATTTTGTGATCATTATTTGTATAATCAACAAATTGATACTTATTCATTTCATGTGCTGAAAGAGTGCATATTTTTTCATATTAAGAAGATCTTTGCAATGATTGTGTCCAAGTTTCCAAAATAATTACCTGCAATTGGAGGACTCGTGGATTCATTTTTGGAGTAGGGAATTAACCACTTGTAATAACTATCATTGATAAAATTGCAGTAGGGACTGTGACTCATAGAATATAGATACAAACTGCAAAAAAATCAAAGTATTTTTCACCCAGCAATGCAGAGCATTTTGCACCTCCATTTCAATAAATCCACGAGCAATTGGGGATTGTTAATAACCACATTAATTCAGAATCCATTACTGAAGGGACGAGTAACTTGCAAAGTTTTTCCAAATCTTTGACAGTTGAGCTAACTCTAATTTTCGTGAAGCTTCACCCGAAGAGCACCAATGTTACAAAAACATCGCGAGCACTTTAGAAATCTGACATTTTACATTTGACATGTGTCAAAATATATTTTGTTCCATTAATGCATTGGCATTAATTTCTGGTTCCTAGTCTTCCTTCTTTCCATCAACATTTCTGATTATTTCTTGAAACATTTAGATGAGGCTTTTGTTCCTGATCACCATAAGGAAGTCAACATAAACTAGGTCACATTTTAAACTCAAGAAACTTTACAGATGCTGGAAATCCAAAGTAACACACACAAAAGGCTGGAAGAACTCAACAGGTCAGGCAGCATCTAAGGAAAGGAATAAAGAGTCAACGTTTCAGCTGCTGATGAAGGGTCTCGACCCCAAAACATCAACTCATTATTCCTCTCCATAAATGCTGCCTGACCTGCTGAGTTCCTCCAGCATTTTGTGTTCATCACTCAAATGTTAAACTCTTTCATTTGTTATTCATTTACGATCACCAATTATTGTCCATCCCTAATTGTCCTAGAAGGTGATGAGCTTCTCAAAATGCTGCTCACTTTTTGCTGTGGTTACTCCCAGAGTGCTTTTGGATGGGAAGCTCCATGATTTAGACACAGTGAGGATGACAGTTCAGCAATATATTTCCAACTCAGGATGATGTGTGACTAGAGGGAACCTGCAGATAGTGGTATTCCCATACACTGGATGTTGTTGTCCTCTATGGTAATGATTGTGGATTAGGGAGGTGCTGTTGAAGCAGCATTCTCCTTAATCCACAACCGTCACTATGCTATTGGTACAGTTCATTTTGTAAATGATACACATGCATTGGTGTTGTATGGAGTTCCAATCAAATGGGCTGTTTTATTTGGGATGATGTTACCTAGAATTAATGTTACTCATTCTCCAGAAACCAAATCTTGTTCTCAATCTGCCTGTTCCCCTCGTGTGTAACTATGTGTACAACAAAGCTGGTTGCTGCAGATATCTCAGTATGAGCGAGCTCCTTGAGCTTACCTACATCAACCAACTTTGCTGAACACATATTTTTGTGACTGGCAAAGCAGTGTGCCGGTTAGCACAAACCATCACAGCGCCAGCAATCACTGAGCAGGGTTCAATTCCTGCCGCTGCCTGTAGAGAGTTTGTATGTTCTCGCTGTGACCACATGGGTGTCCTCCCATATTCAGTTAAGATTACTTTTGGTGAGTTGTGAGTTAGCGCTGTGTTGGTGTAGGAAGCATGGTGATCCCAGCACAATTCTTGGCCTGTGTTGGTTGTTGATGCAAAACTATGTTTCGACGTTTCAATGTACAGTGACCTGAAAAAGTATTCAACCCCCCCCCCCCAACCCTTTGATCTCATAAATGAGTATTACAGCCAGGGATATTGATCAGTTTAACTGAGATGTTCTACTTGGGGATCACATGCTCCATTTTTCCACAGTACTGCCCAAAAAAACAGGGAAAATTGTAAAAGCACAAACAATTAAAACAGCAATAACTGTAATGTCAGCAGTTCAAAAGTAATCATCCTCCCTTTTTCAGTAATTAGCTGAACCACCTCTCGCAGCTATTACAGTCAGCAGTCTAATTGAATAAGTCTCTATTAGCTTTGCACAACATGATAGAGCTGGGTTTACCCATTCTTCCTTGCAAAATTGCTCAAGCTCTGCCAGGTTAGTTGGGGAGTGACAGTGGACAGCAGTCTTGAGGAATTGTTTCCAGTACTTGCCAGAGAGATTCAATTGGGTTAAGGTCAGGACTCTGACTGGGCTACTCAAGGACATTCATCTTCTTCATATGAAGCCACTCCATGGTTGCTCTGGCTGTGTGCTTTGGGTCATTTCTCTCCAGTTTAAACTTTTCGGCAGAGGCTAGCAGGTTTTTTATCCAAGATCTCTCTGTATTTAACTGCATTCATCTGCTCATCAACCCTGACCAGATTTCCAGTCCCTGCTGCTGGAAAGCATGATGTTACTCCACCATTGTTTATGGTAGGGCTGGTGTTACCTGGCCAATGTGCAGTATTAGACATGCTACACATACCACCAAAACAAAGCATAACCTTGCTTATAAAGATTTTGCAAAGCATCACTTAGAAGATACTGTAAAGATATGGAAGAACGTCTGGTGATGCAATGAAATGAAGGTGGAACTTTTGCCCTCAACACTAAGTAGTACTTGTAGTGTCAATCTAATACTGCACATCAGTTGGGTAACACCATCTCGCTCTGCTCTGTAACTTTTCATCATAACAGGGAAATATAGAGATGCAAGTTGGTTTTCAGGAGAGAAGATGGCAGAAGAATATGCAGAGCAAAGGTAATGTCTGTGATAGGTTCAGTTGAAATGATTCAATAGTGACAATTACCAATGTTTTAAGCTTGTGGCTCTATGTTGTTAGTGGTAAGGTAGTGGGACCTATGTAGTAGTGCAGACTTTTATAAGTAGTGTAACAAGGACTGTACCTTCATGATATAAAAATAGAAAATACTGGAAACAAATCATCAGCTCAGGTAGCATCTATGGAAAGAGAAACATACATTTACGGTGTGCAATTATGGAGAGAGGGAAAAAAGTTCAAAGAAGATGTTTGAGGCAAGATTTTTATACAGGGAATGGTGCATGTCTGAAAGGCACTGTTAGGGAGGGTGGTGGGAGCAACTGCAAACAGGCATTTATGAAGCTCTTAAATATGTTAGAGAATGGAAGGATATGGATGTGGAGATAGGGTTAACTAGCTTAGTAGGCTTTCAATTACTAGCTTAACTAGCTGGGCACAACACTGTGTGCTGAAGGGCCGGTTCCTATACTGTAGTATTCTTAGTCCCATGTTCTATTTGAGGTGAGGGACTCCTCCGAGCAGAGAGAGAGAGAGAGAGAGCAACAAGTGAGTCAGGGTAGCAGGAAAATGTGGGTAGGAATAAAGAGAATTCCTCTGATAAAGTGAGAGCATATGGCAGGTGTGATTAATACAGTGGCTGTGTAATGCGGCTCTGGCACGGTTTACATGCCCAGCAGGCCAAACTATTCACAGAGAGGGAAAGAAATTACGACGGCAGGAAGAAAGATTCTCATGCAGATGAGAAGAAGAAGCGGAACTTGATATTTGATTTTTCTTGATTTTCATAGACTATAACAGGTTGCTCTCACTTACATTCAGGATCTGTGGCGCTGAGAACTCTACAGATAATCCCTGTGGAAAAGTTGGATTCTTCAAGATGTTTGATGATGCCAGTCGGCCTTTTCACGTTAATAGGCATGGCACAGTGAGCACTGTGTGGCTGCCATGCACAACATCAAATGAATCTCCTATTAGAACAGTGCTCTGTTAGAAGTTGAGAAAGAAGCAAGATAATGGCCACAATTCCCTGACTGCACAGCTAGGGAAAGATGAAAATCAATTCTTGTCCCTTCACTCATGCTTTATTTCTCACCCAGTGCTCCCACTGCAAATTGTTACCTAAAACCTTTGGGGTGATTGTACCCAGACTGAAGTTTATGACAGACAGAGCTGCCCTAGTAAAGAAGAAGCTGCAGTATTACGATTGCCAGTTATATCCATCATGCTGAGCACTGGTGCTGCCGCCACCCCCCCCCCCCGCGTGTTGTGTGCTTAGTCTGCTACGGACTCACAAATGCATTGCCAGATCTGCTGATGATAATACAGTGGCTGGCCTCATCAGCAACAACGATGAGTTGGCATACAGAGAAGAGATAGAAAGGCTTGTTAAATGGTGTGAGAACAACAACCCGAGTTGTCAACATGGACAAAAGAGATAATTGTGGACCAGGAACGCACAAGTTGACCACTCTCCATTTCACATCAATGGCTCTGCTGTGGAGAGAGTGAAGAGCACAAAATTCCTTGGTGTGCTCATAACAGATGATCTAACCTAGATCCACAAGACATCACTAGACAAGAAGGCACAGCGTGGTCTACACTTTCTTAGGAGATTGAGGCACGCAAGGCTGCTCGCCCCCATCTAGCAATTTTCTACAGAAGCACCATAGAGAGTGTCTTGTCTGGTACAGAGTCTGCAAGACATTGGACCGCAAAACCCTATAGAGGACAGTAAAACCCACCAAGAGGATCATCAGGGTCTCCCTCCCTCTCCTAATTGTAATACTTATCAGGAACATCGCAGACAAAAGGCCCAAAGCATTGCTGAGGAGCTCCACCATCCATCCCATCATCTCTTTTGACCCATTACCATCAGGAAGGAGGTACAGAAGCATCAGATATTGTACTGACAGACTGGGTAACAGTTTCTTCCCTCAGGCTGTGAGACTTAATGTGCTTTACTACATGCATTTTGAATTATATTTTATTAACTTTTCATAATACAGTACTGTGGTTATGTGCTATATGTTATGAGGGTGCACCATGGTCTGGATGAATGCTGTTTCGTTTGGTTGTTTATACAGTATGTACAGTCAGATGATAATAAACTGGAACTTGAATGTCAACAGTAGGATTACAGTCAGTGGCCACCTTATTAGATACACCCACTCGTTTACACAAATATCTAATCAGTCAATCATGTGGCAACACCTCAATGTATATAAGTATGCAGACATGGTCTAGAGGTTCAGTTGTTATTTTCAACATCAACATGGGGAAGAAATGTGATTTAAATGACTTTGACCATGGAATGATTGTCGGTGCCAGACAGGGTGGTTTGAATATCTCAGAACTGCTGATCTAGGATTTTCATGCATGACAGTCCCTGGAGTTTACAGAGAATGGTGCAAAAAAACTAAAAATATTGACTGAATGGCAGTTCTGTGGGCAAAAAACACCTTGCTAATGAGACAGGAGAACAACCAGACAGGTTTAAGCTGACAGGAAGGTGACAGGAATTCAGATAACAAAGCATTACAAGATTAGTGCGCAGAACAGCATCTCTGAACACACAACACCTTGAACCTTGAAGTGAATGGGCTACAGTAGCAGAAGATTGTGAACATACACTCAATGCCCACTTGATTAGGTACAGGAAGTACCTAATAAAGTGACTGTTGAGTGTAAAATGGGGTAGCACAGTGGTCCAGCTGGTAGAGGCACTGCCTGACAACTCCAGTGATTGTGTTCAGTCCTGATTTCCAGTGCTGCCTATGTGGAGTTTGCACGTTCGCTCTGAGTCCGTATAGCTCTCTCTCAGGGCCTCTGGCTTCCTCCCATATCCCAAAGCTCGATGGGTTGGTAAATTAGTGTGTTGGTGAGTAGTACAATGGGCTGGGAACGTGGGGAGAACAAGATGGTTTAGATTAGGATTAGTTTAAAGATAGGGGGTTTGATAGGTGGTGCGGAATCTGTGGGCCAGATGGTTTGTTTCTACGTCACTTCACTCTATAGCACTACCCCTGATCATTAGCTGAGTATATGGCTGGCTGGGTAGGTCGAGAATCACTGTAGTCTTTAGCTGGATATGGAGAAGGGTGCAATGTTCCACTTTCACCTTGCTCCACCTCCCTTTTCAATTCTCATCTTCAAGACACTTTTTAGTTTACATCTTTGAGCCTTTCTCCATTTTCAGTTGGGTGTCTTAAACAATACCTCTCCTTCAGTTCTAAGCAGAATGTAAATTTTGAGTTATCAAAGTATTGCAGACAGGTTTAAAAATACAAAGTAGGCAATCTTTCAGGGCATGTGATAAATATATTGTGCAATGGGGGTGTTTCAGAGCAGCATTTAGTTTCTAAACAATTTTGAGGTTAGGGTGGCTAACACGAGAGGGCACAGTTTTAAGGTGCTTGGAAGTAGGTACAGAGGAGATGTCAGGGGTAAGTTGTTGTTGTTTCTTTTTTTACGCAGAGAGTGGTGAGTGCGTGGAATGGGCTGCCAGCGACCGTGGTGGAGGCGGATACGATAGGGTACTCCTGGATAAGTACATGGAGCTAAGTACATAGAGGGCTATAGGTAATCCTAGGTAATTTCTAAGGTAAGGACATGTTTGGCACAGCATTGTGGGCCCAAGGGCCTGTATTGTGCTGTAGGTTTTCTATGTTTCTATGAATTTGTAGCCCTTTAGTAAGAATGGTGAGCACAGCAATCCAAACCAAATAGCAGAAAATGCCAGAAGTACTCAGCACGTCACACCTGTGGGAAGAGAAATAGAGTCGACATATCAAAGTTCAAAGTAAATTTATTATCAAAGTATGTATAAATTATACAACCTTGAGATTCATCTCCTCATAGGCAGCCCCAGAACAAGAAACCTGAAAGAACCAATTAATAAAAGACTAGCAAACACCCAATGCAGAGAGAGAGAGAAAAAAACACAAATCATGCAAACTATAAAATTAAGCAACAATATTCAGAACTAAAGTGAGCCCACAGCCTCAGCTCATCACACAGCAGAGCAGAACGTCATGGAGCTCACAGCCCGGAGCAGCTGAAGCAGGACACAGCACTTAAGCCCAGTTTATACTTCTGCATCAAATGTACGCCGTACCCTACGCCGTAGGGCAATGTGCACCTCTCCAAAAAAGTAACTCACACGTCGTGGCGACGCAGACCGCAACAACTGTGATTGGTCCGCTTGGTAGCATCACATTTCTTCTTATGCATTTCCGGTTGCTTTTCTCCACCACGTCTGTACACTAATGTGAAATAAATGGTTGGAGACAATGGACCAAATCGCCAAATCTACCTGCCGACATCTGAAAATATTTGAAATGCATTTCCTTGTCCATGTCTCTCACAAAAAAGCTCAACACAGTGGCATAGAAACCCCACCGCCAACTAGTGTTTTGGCGGTGAATTGCAGAGCGACGCAGACACAACTATGCGTGCTCACTACAGCGTAGGGGTACGCAAAAGTATAAATCAGGCCTACGGCATAGCCCGTACGCACAAGTATAAATCAGGCTTTAGCCCCAGTGCAGCAAGAGCAGAGTAAACGTTGTGGAGTTTGACCGCGTCTCAACCTTGCTCCACCACTTCTTCTTGAGTTAGCCCTGCCTTTGCTTGCCTCTTCATTGTTTGTGGTGATCGTTTACCACAATCTTCCATAGAAAAAGTGTTACTAGTAAAGTATATAGTTGGATTTCTTGCTTTATGATCCGCCAGTATGCTGTCACAGGTCTTCAGTAGCGTCATCAGGAGGTCATATCAGAGTACTTAGTCAGATTTTTACTGAGCATAGTAATCATTCAGATGCTGGTTAGGTAGTATAGGTGCAGTTCCTGGGATAGTGGTTAGTTTGAAAAATTCTCAGGAACCAATATGGGATATGCACATCAGCTGAAGTCACCTTGCTGTGATCATCTTTCTTCAGAGAGAAAAAACATTTTGTTGATCTGTTCTCAAGATTCTGTGACATTCCAAACCAGACTGAATCATTTTTGTTTTTAATATATCTATTTTGTTTTGCAACATGTGAGCTGCTTTCTCAAGTGGTTGTGTCCCTTTCTTTGTGATACACAGTAGGGATTCCCACAATTCAGATCCAATGACAGTGAAGGATCAGTAACATATTTCTCAGTTAGCTTGGTGTATGACTTGGAAAGAAACACAAAGTTGGCAGTGTTTCCATGGAGCTGCAGTTGTTATTCTTTCACATGGCAGAGTCAAATTAACACAGGCTACTTGCAATGTTTGATCAGTTCCTGTCAGAAAATGGTTTATTGGTCCTCATCTATTGTTATTATTTTTGTCATAAGCACTGTCTACACTCGGCTTGAGATTCTCAGTTAAAGAGATAAAGGGTTTGAAAACATTGTAATATTTTCTTCTGCAACAATCCTGCTTAAGTAAAGGAAGGTACAGTTGTTCTATGTGTAAGATTTCATTGAAAACCTGCATATGTGATTCTACTTCAAGTGGTCACCATTGTTAGAGTAACAATTCTATACATTAGCAAATAGAAGTGAGTGCAAAATATTGCGCGTAACAAGCAACACATGCAGTTCTCAGCATTAAAATTCCCAACCAAATATACAGCCCAACGTATTTCATACTCTTCAGATATGTTTGGTGTAGATTTGATTTTCAAAACACTGCATTCATCCTATGAGTATCAGGAAGCATGATTATCTTTAAAAGACTTCAATTACATGGGGTGAGAGAAAACTCTCAGATTATTTCCTGCGGAAGGAGCATTAGACATTAATTTTAGTTACTGTTCAATGGCACTGCACACGGGTGAACTCTTCTGTAAATTGACGCATTATACCACACAAAAAAAAATCAAAAGGTTGTTCAGTGCCTGCTTCACCAAACTCACCCCTACTTCATTCCTATTTTGAAGGATTACCTTCTCTCGCCAGAAAAGGCACGATGCCGGAAATACAAGCCACCTTCTGAAGTGTCAAGTCACTCAAGGCTGTTGGATGTCAAGTGCTGTTGACCCAAGGTCTGGCAGAGGGTTGTGCTTGGTAGAATTCAAGCCTGGCTTTTGCACCAATTCCTTGTTGTGAGAGTGAAATCAGAACGCTTCTGATTCCTTTTCAGCCTGGAAGTAAATGGTTTGTCTCTCAAGAGACAAGGTGATAAATCTGTTATGCAGACTGCCAGGATAAAATGGAGAAGAAAATGCACTCTGTATTAATCTGAAATGTAGCACTACATTTTAATAGTGAGGACTGAACAGTTCCTTGAAACAAATGGCAGCCACAGAGATTCCTGGAGGATTTGCTCTCCACTACCAAGAAAGAGTAGAGTCATAGAAAAGTATAGCACAGAAACAAGCCCTTTGGCCCATCTAGTCCATGCAAACCATTTAAACTGCCTACTCACACTGAACTGCACCTGGACCATAGTCCTCCATACCCCTGTCATGGGTGTACCTATCCAAACTTCTTTAAAATACTGAGATCAAGCTTGCATGCACCACTTGTGCTGGCAGCTTGTTTCACACACACACGACCGTCCTCATGTTCCCCTTAAACATTTCATGTTTCACCCTTAACCCATGATCTTTGGTTGTAGTCCCACCCAATCTTAGTAGAAAAAGCCTACCTGCATTTAACCCCCCCGCCATTATTTTGTATATGTCTATCAAATCTCCCCTCAATCTTCCACATTCCAAGGAATAAAGTCCTAACCTATTTAATCTTTCTTTATCATGCAAGTCATCCAGTCCTGCTGCCGTCCTTGTAAATTTTCTCTGTGTTCTTTCAAACCTGTTTATATCCATCCACTAGGTAGGTGACCAAAACTACACACAATACTCCAGATCAGGCCTTAACAATATGTAATACAATTTCAACATAACACCTGTATGCAATACTTTGATTTATGAAGACCAATAAGCCCAAAGCTTTCTTTACAGCCCTAACTACCTGCCACTTTTAATGAATTATGGACCTGTATTCCCATATGCCTTTGTTCTACCACACTCCACAGTTCACTGTGTAAGGCTTACCCTGGCTGGTCTTACCAAAGGGCAACACTTGTCCGCATTAAATTTCAGCTGCCACTTTTCAGCCCATTTTTCCAGCTGGTCCAGATCAGATAGTCTTCCTCGCTGTTCACTACACCCCCAGCCTTGTTGTCATCCACAAATTTGCTGATCCAGTTAACCACATTATCATCCAGATCATTGATACATTGCAGATAACAAACAACAACGGACCCAGCACTGATCTCAGCAGCACTCCATTAATCACAGGCAACCATCATATGCCACTCTCTGGTTTCTCCCACAAAGCCAATATCTAATCCAGTTTACTACCTCATCTTGAATGCCAAGTAACTAAACCTTCTTGATCAACATGCCATGCTGGACCGTGTCGAGTGCCTTGCTCAAGTGTATGCATTCAACATCACTGCCTTGCCTTCATCAACTTTCCTGGTAACAACCTCGAAAACAAAAGATTGGTTAGACATAACCAGTGCATAGATTTGAAACTCCCTTTGCCATTAACATCTTAAAAAATATTCAGTGCTATTACCATGAGAGACAGATGCAACCATTATGTTCCGTTGTTGCCAACCAGTTTAGATTCAGTCATATTTCTGTCAATCCTTATTACAGATACAATTACCCTGATTGTCTTGGAAATGATAAGAATTTTTCTATTCAATTGGGTCACAAGGCATCTACTGAAACAGAGAAAGAGCCAGCACAAAACCATCAAGGCTTTTATAACCTCCTCCAGAAACTGCACAGGAAAGAAACCTCCTGGACTGTCACTCCTTTCAATGTTTCAGGGATGTGTGAAGTACACACATCCCTGCTTCCTAGTATCTCCACCATACAAAGGAAGCCTGTACTTCTAAATCACTGTAGTACTCACAATCTGGATCCTCAGAGTGGTCCTTTCTCCTCAATACAGGATGAGATGTGATGGAGGATCCTAAGTATAGGGGAAGAAACATGTTGTGTATCTGCATAGATTTTTGAATGTAACTATGCAAAGGAAGAAATTTTAAAAAGCATACAGGATCTTGGGCTTTATAAGCAGGTGTAATGCACTAAAGCAAGCACATATGACAGTGCAGTAAGGTTTTTTTAGAATGGTCCTGGTACAGAGAGAATTAAAATACCTAATTTGCATATCTGTCTCACAAGAGCTGGGTACCAACCACCTGACACTTCCTCATAGCTCCCCCTAAAATGTGACCCCACCTACTGAACATCAGGCCATGGTCCTCTGGAAAGTCACTGACTTCATTTCCTCAGGGGCTCTCCACAGCCTGTTCCCCATCTGTGTACAGCCACTTCTACCTCCTCCTTCCATTCACATCATTCTCCTGGTGCTTACATTATCTCAGCATCTTCATGTCCCATAGGACATACTTTTTGTACTCGGACCCCTTCTGTCTGCGCCTTGTCTCTTCTCAACCAGAACTGTGGCACCTCTCCACCACTTTAACAGTTTCCTGGCCCCAAGTGGCTTATTTTCACCATAGAAATGCATTCCCTCTACACCCCACCCCTTACCAGGATAACCTGAACAACCTCTGCTTCTTCCTGAATAGATACTCAACCAGTCCCCTCTCCAGATACTGAATAATCAAAATGTCAGAAATTACAGCCAGGTATGAACATTGGAAGTATGAATTCTTTAAAAAAGAATTCTGTATTCCTTTAAGGGTCTTCATGTAATTTAATTTGCAAAGTGGCAATTAATGTTGCCTATGTATTTATCATTGGCATTGCATGAATTATTAATTCTAAGAGCAGATGGTGCTGAGTAATAAACAGAAATTGCTGCAAATACACAGCAGGCCAATTTACAACAGTGATGATAAAAGCAGCACTGGCATTTCAGGCTTGTGACCCTTCGGCAGGACTGAAAATCGTTACGAGGTGTTTCAGTTTTTAATCAATTTTAGGTATGGAGAATGAAATGATGAAATGGGAATATGAGTGATAAGTTGGTATGTACAGAATATTTCATTATGAGGAGTTGATAGTAGGAGAGGTCAGTGGTTGTCATGGGACAAGTAGCGGAAGAAGAGTTCAGTGAGATTGTAAATTGTAACATTGGTTTGTGAACTTTGGTTGCTGCTTTAGAGCTGTCACTTGTTTGAGGATTTTACAAACAACTGCTCTCTCTGGATTGCAGTACTGTGTGCAGACTGTTAAAGGGGAAGTCTGGAAGAAAGCCAAATATTTTGCCACTTGTAGCAGCTTCATTAATAAAGTGATAGAAGCTTCCATACTAGGGCCTTTGGGATACCTTAATTTATCTATGTCTGGTTTTCCCTCCACGGTTATTTACTGGCTTCTCAACCAAATTAATTCTATTTTCTCACTTCTGCTTTCACTCCTCTTTCTTCACCCAAAGCTGGGTAGGTTTCCAATTTCCTGAACATACGCCCCACCAGCTTCTATTTTCAATGAATCATCTTCTGCAATTTCTACCACATTAATGCCCCTCTCTTCTCCTTTCAGCGTTCCAGAGAAACCCTTACTTCTTTGACTTGAGCTCAGTTTTTCATGTCCACGACCACCTTTTCCCCTTCTCCCGTGTGACAGTCAGAAATCCAGCACTTACCCTTTTAACTCTTCACTTTACATCATTCATGGACCCCGCACACTTTCAGGTGAAAAATTGATTCACTTGAACTGATGAAGGATCGCAGATTCTCATTCTCTTTCTACAGAAAGAGCCCAACTTGCAGAGCTTTCCTATTTTTGTTTCAGATTTTCAGTACATATTTTTTGATTTTCAATTCATGAAACCAAACCATGACTAGTTTGCAGAACCCCTCCAAAGCGTTCACAGGGATGACCCCGCCTTTCTTTCACCTGTCACTTTAATTCTCCATCCCACTCCCATACTGGTCTCTTACATTACTCCAACTAAGTTCAGTAACACCACCTGATGATTGAAATAGAAACAAAACAGCCCTCAAAGCTTAATACTGAATTCAACAATTTCAAATATTCACTCTCTCCCGTTTATATTTGAATTGACTAGTTCTGATGCAAGGTCATCAACCTGTAACATTAATTCCACTTTTCCTTCTCTACAGATGCTGCCTGGCCTGCTGAGTATTTTCAGCCTTCTCACTTGTCTCAAAATCTAAGACTGGACAGCAACATTGACACAGTAGAAGCATTCCCATGCAGGTCCGGAGCGCGGCTTGAAAAAGCACCCAGTTTTCAGTGGGAGTTTTTGCATCTTTCAGTGGCACAGATGCAGTAGAAGTGTTCCTGTGTAGGTCTGGAGGGGAGCTTGAAAAACCCAGTTTCCATAAGAGAGGTACTGTCTAGTAGAGTGGCCATCGTGGGAGCGATCTGAGGCTTTGGCTCAACAGGCTTCAGCAAGAACAGGCAGAGGCAACGTAAATAGGTAAGTTTATTTCTGATTTCATTTTCTTATTTAACTCTTGAAGAAAATAGTGGGTATGTCAGCAGGGCCTGTGTTCTGTTCTGGGTGTCAGATGTGTGATTTCCAGGAGACTACCAGCCTCCCCAGTGGCCACATTTGCACCAGGTGCATCCAGATGCAGTTCCTTAGAGACTGCACTAGGGAACCAGAATTGCAGCTTGATAACCTTAGGCTTGTGAGGGTAAGCGAGGAGGTGATAGACAGAAATTACAGAGCAGTAGTCATCCCAAGGCTACAGGAGACAGATAAATGGGTGACTGTCAAGAAAGGGAGGGGTAAACATCAGATAGTGGAGAGCACCACTGTGGCCATCCCCCTCAACAATAAGTACTCCATTTTGAGTAGTGTTGAGGGGAGAGGGGGGGATGACCTATCTAGGGGAAGCAAAAGCAGCCGTGCCTCTGGCACTGAGTCTGGCCCCGTGGCTCAGAAGGGGAGGGAACTGAAGAGGATGGCAGCAGTAATAGAGGACTCTATAGATTCTGTGAATGCAAAGAAGAAACACAGATGGTAGTTTGGATTCCAGATGCCAGGGTCCACGATGGTTCTGAAGGTGTCCACAGTATCCTGAAAAGGGAGGGTGAACAGCCAGAAGTTGTGGTACGCATAGGTACCAATGACATCGGTCGAAAAAGGGAAGAGGTCCTGAAATCAGAATACAGGGAGTTAGGAAGGAAGCTGAGAAGCAAGACCTCAAGGGTAGTAATCTCAGGATTGCTGCATGTGCTACGAGACAGTGAGGATAGGAATATAATGAGGTGGCGGATAAATGTGTGGCTGAAGAATTGGAGCAGAGGGCAGGGATTCAGATTTCTGTATCATTGGGACCTCTTCTGGGGCAGATGTGACCTGTATAAAATGGATAGGTTGCACTTGAATCCAAGGGGGATGAATATTCTTGCAGGCGGGTTAGCTAAAGCTGCTGGAGTGGTTTAAACTAGTATGGCTGGGAGATGGGAACCAGTAGGATAGAGCTGAGGAATGAGCCAGCAGGTACACAAGTAGATGACGGGTACAACATGAGTGTAAAGAAGGACAAGCCAATGATGCAGACAGAGCAAAGAATATGTTGTACCGCAGTGGCAAAATTGAAAAGGCTAAAGAGCACCAGACTGAAGGTGATGTATTTAAATGCAAGTAGTATTCAGAATAAGATGGATGAACTCATGGTGCAATTAGAGATTGGTTCAGTATGACGTCGTGGGCATCACTGAGTCGTGGCTGAAAGAAAGTCATAGTTTGGAGCTTAATATCAAAGGATATATTTTGTATTGAAAGCACAGGCATGAAGGCATAGGCTGAGGTGTGGCCCTGTTGGTAAAAGATAGAATTACATCTTTAGAAGGAGGTTACATAGGGTCAGAGAATGTTTAATCTTTGTGGATGGAGTTAAGAAACAGCAGGGTAAAAAAAAATTATGGGAATCATATACAGGCCTCCAAGTAGTATCCAAGATATGTGGTTGAGATTGCAAGGGGGCTGGAAAGGGCATGTAATAAGAGTAATGTCATAATTGTAATGGGGGACTTCATTATGCAAGGGGATTTGGAAAATCAGGTTGGTGTCGTATCACAAGAGAGGTAATTTGTTGAATGTCTACAAGATGGCTTTTAAGAGCAGCTTGTGCATGAGCCTACTAGGGGAAAGGCCATCTTAATGAAATAAAGGGAATTACAGAGGTATGAGAAAGGAGCTGGCCCTAGTGGATTGGAGGGGGATACTGGCAGGGATGATGGCAGAGCAAAGTGGCTGAACTTTCTGAGAATAGTTCACAAGGTACAGGATAGATATGTTCCACAGAAGAAGTAGTTTTCAAATGGCAGGGCTAGGCAGCTGTAGCTAACAAGGGAAGTTAAGGACTGCATAAAAACCAAGCAAACGGCATATAATTTAGAAAAATTGAGTGGGAAATTCGATGATTGGGAGGTTTTTAAAATCCAACAAAAGGCAACTAAAAAGCCATATGAAGGTAAAAGTGAAATAGGAGGGAAAACTAGCTGATAATATAAAGGATATTAAAATTTATTCCAGTTATATAAAGAGTAAAAGGGAGGTAAGAGTTGAGCAACACACATAAAAAATTCTGGTGAATGCAGCAGGCCAGGCAGCATCTATAGGAAGAGGTACAGTCGACGTTTCAGGCCGAGACCCTTCATCAGGACTAACTGAAAGAAGAGATAGTAAGAGATTTGAAGTGGGAGAGGGAGGGGAGATCCGAAATGATAGAAGACAAGAGGGAGAGGGATGGAGCTAAGAGATGGAAAGTTGATTGGCAAAAGGGATACAAGGCTGGAGAAGGGAGAGGATCATGGGACAGGAGGCCTAGGGAGAAAGAAAGGGGGAGGGGAGCCCAGAGGATGGGCAAGGAGTTATAGTGAGAGGGACAGAGGGAGAAACAAGAGAAGCCTCCAATCGGATGGCATGAACATTGACTTCTCTAACTTCCGTTAATGCCCCACCTCCCCTTCGTACCCCATCCCTTATTTATCTCTCTCTCTCTCTCTCTCTCTCTCTTCTCCCTCTGTCCCTCTCTCTCTCTCTCTCTTCTCCCTCTGTCCCTCTCACTATAACTTCTTGCCCATCCTCTGGGCTCCCTTCCGCCTTTCTTTCTCTCTCCCTAGGCCTCCCGTCCCGTGATCCTCTCCCTTCTCCAGCGTATCCCTTTTGCCAATCAACTTTCCAGCTCTTAGCTCCATCCCTTCCCCTCCTGTCTTCTCTGATCATTTCTGATCTCCCCCTCCCTCTCCCACTTTCAAATCTCTTACTATCTCTTCTCTTAGTTAGTCCTGACGAAGGGTCTCGGCCCGAAACGGCGACTGTACCTCTTCCTATAGATGCTGCCTGGCCTGCTGCGTTCACTAGCACTTTTTATGTGTGTTGCTTGAATTTCCAGCATCTGCAGATTTCCTTGTGTGGGTGAGAGTTGATATTGGACCAATGGAAAATGATGCTGGGGAGGTAGCAATGGAGGACAAAGAAGTGGCAGATGATACAAATAAGTACTTTGCAACAGTCTTCACTGTTAAGACACTAGCAATGTGCCAGCGGTCCATGAGTATCAGGGAGAGGCATGAGTGTCATTGCTATTACAAAGGAAAAGTGCTAGGCAAACTGAAAGGTCTTAAGATGGACAAGTCACCTGGATCAGATGGACTACATCCCAGGGTTCTGAAAGAGGTTGCTGAAGATACAGCAGATACATTCGTCATGATCTTTCAAGAATCACTTGATTCTGGCATGGTCCCAGAGGACTGGAAGATTGCAAATATCACTCCACTCTTTAAGAATGAAGGAAGGGAAAAGAAAGGAAATTGTAGGCCAGTTAACCTAACCTCAGTGGTTAAGAAAGTGTTGGAGTCTGATACTAAGGATGAGATTTTGAGGTACTTGGAGACTAGTGATAAGGTAAGGTAAAGTCAGCATGGTTCTGTAAAGGGAAATCTTGCCTGACAAATCTGTTAGAGCAGGGGTCCCCAACCTTTTTTGCACCGCGGACCAGTTTAATATTGACAATATTCTTGCGGACCGGCCAACCGGGGGGGGGGGTTGGGTGTTATTTAAGTAGGGTTAAGCTCACCTCAACATGTCTTTTATAGTTAGGGTTGCCAACTTTCTCACTCCCAAATAAGGGACAAAAGTAGCAGTCAAATACTGGACACCTGTGTTTTCTCCGAGAAAGACTACCAAGGCCATAAAGCCTTGCACGGGCACCTGTGTGCGCATGTGTGACATGCACGTGCCGATTTTTTTCCACAAATCGGTTTTGGCTTAATCTTCCCGACTATACTGTACATACATTATTTCTACTTTATATAGGCTGTGTATTTATCATATCATTCCTGCTTTTACTATATGATAGTGTTATTTTAGGTTTTATGTGTTATTTGGTATCATTTGGTAGGTTATTTTTTGGGTGGGTCTGGGAACGCTCAAAAATTTTTCCCATATAAATTACTGGTAATTGCTTCTTCGCTTTACACCATTTCGGCATGAAAGGTTTCATAGGAACGCTCTACCTTAGCGAGGGAAATACGGGAAAAGGGTGGTCCCGTATGGGACAAACCAATTTAGCCCAATATATGGGATGTCCCAGCAAATAGCGGGGGAAATACGGGACAAAGGTGGTCCCGTATGGGACAAGCCAATTTAGCCCAATATACGGGATGTCCCGGCAAATACGGGACAGTTGGCAGCCCTATATTGAAGTTCAACAGTGCATGACAGGGATTGAGGAAAGGTGCAGTTGACTCATATCGTTTTCTCATGGCCTGGTAGCACATGCTTTGCGGCCCGGTAATTGGGGACCGCTGTGTTAGAGTTCTTTAAGGAAGTAACAAGCAGAGTGGACAAAGGAGAGGCAGTGGATGTCATTTACTTGAATTTTCCAGAAGGTGTTTCATAAGGTGCCACACATGAGGCTGCTTAACAAGATAAAGTCCTCTGGTGTTGTGGGAAATATACTGACATGGATAGAGGAATGGCTGACAGGCAGGAGGCAGCGAGTGGGAATAAAGGGGGCCTTTTCTGGTTGACTGCCAGTGACTAGTGATGTTCTTCAGGGGTCAGTATTGAGACTACTACTTTTCATATTGTATGTCAATGATTTGGATAATGGAATTGATAGCTTTGTGGCAAAGTTTGCAGATGTTACGAAGATAGGTGGAGGGGTAGGTAGTGCTGAGGAAGCAATGTGATTGCAGAAGGACATAGACAATTTGGAAGACTGAGCACACAAGTGGCAGATGGAACACTGTTGGGAAATGTACAATAATGCATTTTGGTAAAAAGAACAATAGTACTGACTATTATCAAAATGGGGAGAAAATTCCAACATCAGAGGTGCAAAGGAGTTCTAAAGCAAGCCTCCCAGAAGGTTAATTCACAGGTTCAGTCTGTGATAAAGAAGGTAAATGCAATGTTGACATTCATTTCAAGGGGAATAGAATATAAAAACAAGGAGATAATGCTGAAGATTTATAAGACACTAGTCAGGCCGCACTTGGATTATTGTCAACAGTTTTGAGCCCTATGCCTCTGAAAGGATGTGGTGTCATTGGAGATAGTCCAGAGGAGGTTCATGAGGATGATTCCGGGAATGAAGGGATTAACATATGAGGAACTTTTGGCAGCTTTGGGCCTGTACTCACTGGAACTTAGAAGAATGAGGGGTGATCTTATTGAAAAGGCTCGATAAGGTGGATGTGGAGAGGATTTTTCCTATGGAGGGGATATCCAGAACTAGAGGGCACAGCCTCAGATCTGAGGGGTGACCTTTTAGAACAGAGTTAAAGAGGATTTTTTTTAAATCAAAAGAGTAGTGAGTCTGTGGAATAGACAGCTGTGGAGGCCAAGACCATGGATATACTTAAACCAAAAATTGACAATTTCCTGATTGATCAGGGCACCAAAGGTTATAGCGAGAAGGCAGGTGCATAGGGTTGAGTGGGATCTGGGATCAGCCATGATGGAACGGCGAAGCAGACTCAATGGGCTGAATGGCCTAATTCTGCTTCTATGCCTTATGGTCTTTCGGTCTAACTGCAGTGCTTTATATCTCACAGTTCAAATGTTCTCTTTTTTTTAAAAAAAACAGCCTCTCTACACAAATGCATACCACAACACATATCCATGCACATTCTGGAGGTATGGCCCCTGCTTTTTGATTTCACCTCAGGGTGAAGCCATAAGTTGGTACAAATGTATGTTATGCAAACTTACTTACACAAAGAACAAAAATTATGATGAACACACCTTTACTATCCTCTTAACCAGCACCAACATCATTCTCTTCACCATACATTATTCCATTGATATATTTCTCTGTCCTGTACAGCTGTGAAAAAATGAGTACAATACACATTTATAGCTGCCATATGTATAAATCGGCTTCAAGAATATTTCTTTGCCATATACTGTATAGTTGTCTCTTACATTTTAACTCTCAAAGTGCAACATCTTATACTTGTTCAGATTAACTTCCATCTGCCCTAACTGTGCTCATATTTCAAAACTGGGCTATATCTTCCTGACTCCTTTGATAACCTACCTCAAAATACACAACTCCATTTTTTTTTTTGGTCACCTGCAAACTTGCAAATCAGACTCCCTATATTTTCATCCAGATCACTTATATTTATCACAAACATTGAAATCCAAGCATTGATCCTTATGCAACACCACTGGTCACAGAACTTCAATTAGAATAACACTCTTCACCACAACCCTTGTCTTCTATGGCGAAGATTATTTTGAATCCAGTTCACCAAGTCTTCATGGATGCCATGTGTCTGAATCTTCTGGATTAGCCTACCACAGAGAGGCTTGTCGAAAGCTTTACTAAACTCCATGTACAAAATCATCCTCATACTCCCACCTCCTTTAAAACTGGACATGGCCTCCACTGCACTAAGCCATGCTGAATTAGTCCATGCTTTTCCAATACAAATAGATCCTATCCTTAAGAATCTTCTCCAATAATTTCCCTGCCATGGATGTAAGGCTCACCAGCCTATAATAAGTCACTTACATCATTGCTTAAATTGAGAAGATTTCCTTGCCTTTCTGTTAAACATGATTCTAAAGCTGGGATCAATTCAGGAGCTGTTGTTCCCTGTGGTAACATTCTGAATTTTCAGCACAGCCGCATTGTTGGTCCCTGTGAGCCAGTCGACAATCAATGAATTTCACATTCAGTTTAAATGCAGTAACCCAGGCAGGAGAAAATAACCAACATTATTGGTCACAGTTACATAGAATTTCAGTGACCACTAGTAGGTAAGGAAATGTATTATATTAAAGAACACAGATACAGTACTGCAAACTTACTAGGTAAAAGTACAAAAGTAACAGTATTCGAGTTTACAGCTAGATCTATTTTTAACATGAAAATGACAGTGGAATTTTTTAAAAATTCTGTAATATACATTGTATGGTTTTGTATTTAAAGCAAAGAAACAAGTTATTCAACCAATGCTGGGCTCCTTTTGCCTTTCTTCAATTCATCTCGTTAACCTTTCCTTCACTTTTGTCCTCTGGATTGTGCCTGCCTGGCATCCACTGTACATAATCCTTGTGTTTCACTTTGACTGAAGATGTTTCCCCTAAGATGCTTCGATCTAATGATCTGCCAGTCCCAACACCACTTTCACTCCATACAACTTCAATGCAGAGGAAGACTAGTTATTTACCAATGCTACAGTTGAACTATCAACATGCCCATAAAATTTTAACCACTCTTGAATGCACCATATCTTAATTCACTAATACCCAGTCCTTATAAAGAAAACTCTCTCTTTTAGTAGTTCTACCTACTCCAGACTTTAAAAGCTAAGACCAAAATTAGTTAACTTTTCAACAAGTTTCTTCTGTTTTCCATTCTCAGTGTGGTCTGTCATTCATTAGGGATCTTAGTCCTGATGACAGAATACTCAAGAAGACTATATAACTCAGAAATTTATGGCAAATTAAGAAACTAAACAATGTAGCAACTTTGTACCTCCTTCAGTTTGATTCAATATTTGACGATCACACTTTATATTTTCTTCAATAACTTGATTGACTTGTTCTGCCTTGGTAATTACATCAGCAGTGTTAACCTGGAAAGAGAAAAGGAAATCCAGTTGAAATTAAAATAAAATTGATAAGAATAAAGTGAGACTGAAAAAGAATGGCACATTGTAAAGTAAAACTTGTATGACACTGGAAGAAATGGTTGTAAGTTTTACCTGAATCCAGAAGATTTACATCTTTGAATTAGTCTTAATTTTGCACGTAATCTCTGCTATATTTCTCTATTACGCCATGCCTTTATGTGTGTAGTTAAAGACATCGAATCACTGAGCAGTACAGCACAGATAAAGACCCTTTGACTGAGTTAGTCCATGCCAACCATGGTGTCCACTTAACTAGTCCCAATTTTCTGTGCTCAACCCACATTTCTGTGGATTGTCCCTGCATGAAATTCTCCCAAGTGATTTGTAAATGATATTGTTGTACCTGCCTCAACCACTTCCTGCAGCAGCTCGCTCCATATACTCACCCCCCTCTGTGTGAAAAATTTGCCCAAGTATCAAGAAACATAGAGGAGGCTTGAGCCAAATGCAGAGCAGCGGAGATGATTTAGCAATGAGTGACCGCTTTAATAATAAACTGCAAAATAACAAGCCTCGAGGGGCCACAAAACAAGAGCAAATGGATACTTAATATTTAATGCAACAAGTTAACTGAAGGCTAGGAGCAACTGGATGAGGATGGCTGGTTCAGAGGGTGAACCAGGACTGTAGATGTGTGCTGGGATCAAATAGGCTGCATGTGATGAGTTGTAAACACATGGGAAGTGATTCCTGTTAGCTAGGTGGAGACAATGAGGTACCTGCTTGTGCAGGCCTGATAGGACCCATCTACTACGGCCAGCATTTGAAGGGCTAGTACTATTCAGATGGGTCTGGTGGAGCTCTTCAAAGAGCAATAGATCCAAGATAAAACTGTGAAACTTGGTTTCAGGAGGGGCAGAACCAGCACCTCAATATTCCGGGGTTATATGGTTTCAGATGTGACAGATTAAATAGGAAAGGTGGTGCTAATAGTCAGGGAAAATGTCATATCAAAGTCCAGTCGGAGTAGACTGGAGAACTCATCTCGTGAGCCGTTATGGGTGGAATTGAGAAATTAGAAAGATAATGAGGCTATATTACAAACCACCCAACAGTTCGAGGGATTTACAGGAACAAATTTGCAGAGAGATCATAGACTGTTGCAAGAAACATACGATTGTTATAGTCGGTGATTTTAACTTCCCACATATTGACTGGGACTCTCATACGGTAAAAGGATTAGATGAGACAGAGTTTGTCAAATGTGTTCAGGAAAGTTTCCTTGATCAGTGTGTGGAAGACCCAATGAGTGAGTGAGCGATACTGGATCTGCTTTTAGGGAATGAGACAGGGCAAGTGACAGAAACTTGCATAGAGGAACATTTTGCAAATAGTGATCAGAATGCTATTAGTTTCAAAGTAAATATGGAAAAGATAGATCTGGTCCAAGGATTGAGATTCTAAATTGGAGGAAGACCAATTTTTATAGTATCTAAAAGGATATGGCAGGAGTGGATTGGGACAGACTGTTTTCTGACAAAAGTGTACTTGGTAAGTCGCAGGCCTTCAAAAGTGAAAACTTGGGAGTACAATGCTTGTATGTGCCTTTCATAATAAAAGGTAACAGATTTAGGGTACCTTGTTTTTCAAGAGATGTTAAGGCCCTGGTTAAAAAAAGTAGGTGCATGGCAGGTATAGGCAGGTAGGAACAAATGAGATACTTATGGAATATAAGAAATGCAAGAGAACATTTATGTTTAAAAATAAATCAGGAGGGCTTAAAGAAGGCATGAGGTTGCTCTAGCAACAAGGCGAAGGAGAAATCTAAGGGCATCAAATCAGTGGAAAGATGTGACATAGGATTGGAAGATGTTGAATCCTAGTGGGTTGAGTTAAGAAACTGCAAGGATAAAAGGACCCTGATGGCAATTATATACAGGCCTCCCAACAGGGAGGTGGACCACAAATTACAACAGGAAATAGAAGAGACGAGTCAAAAAGGCAATGTTATGATAGTCATAGGAGATTTTAACATGCAAGTCGATTAGGAAAATCAGGTTGGTAATGGATCTCAAGACAGAGAGAGAGTTGAATGCCTAAGAGATGGATTTTTAGAGCAATTTGTTGTTGAGCCTTCTAGGAGATCAGCTATACTGGATTGGGTGTTATCTAATGAACTGGAGGTGTCTAAGGAGTTTAAGGCAGAAAAACCCTTAGGAACCAGTGATCACAATATGATTGAGTTCAACTTGAAATTTGATAGGGAGACAGTAAAGTCTGAAGTAGCAGTATTTCAGTGGAGTAAGGGAAAATACAGTGGTATGAGAGAGGAGTTGGCCAAAGTAAATTGGAAGGAGCTGCTGGCAGAGATGTCAGCAGAGCATCAATGGCGTGCATTTCTGGGAAAAAAAATAAGGAAGGTGCAGGGCATGTATATCCCAAAAGTGAAGAAATACTCACATGGCAAAATAGTACAACTGTGGCTAACAAGGGAAGTCCAAGCTAATGTAAAAACAAAAGAGAGGGCATACAACAAAGCAAAAATTAGTGGGAAGATAGGGGATTGGGAAATTTTTAAAAACCTACAGATAGCAACTAAAAGAATCATTAGAAGAGAAGAGATGAAATATGAAAGCAAGCTAGCAAATAATATCAAAGTGGGTAGTAAAAGCTTTTTCAGTATGTAAAAAGTAAAAGAGCTGAGAGTGGATATAGGACGACTAGAAAATGAGGCAGAGAATTAATAACGGGGACAAAGAGATGGCAGATGAACTAAGTGAGTATTTTGCATCAGTCATCACTGTGGAAGACACTAGCAGTGTGCCAGATGTTGTAGTGTGTGAAGGAAGAGAAGTGGGTGCAGTTACTATTACAAGGGAGAAGGTGCTCAACAAGCTAAAAGACCTAGACATACATAAATCACCTGGACCAGATGAATTGCACCTTGAAGGGCTTCTGAAAGAGGTAGCATTGGAGATTGTGGCAGCATTAGAAATGATCTTTCAAAAATTATTGGACTCCGGCATGGTGCCAGAAGACTGGAAAGTAGCAAATGTCATTCCACTCTTTAATGATGGAGGAAGGCAGCAGAAAGGAAATTATAGACCAGTTAGCCTGACCTCAGTGGTTGGGAAGATGTTAGAGTCAATAATTAAGGATGAGGTGATGGAGTACTTGGTGACACAGGACAAGATAGTACAAAGTCAGCATGGTTTTCTTCAGGGAAAAACCTGCTTAACAAACCTGTTGGAATTCTTTGAGGAGATTACAAGTACGATAGATAAAGGGGATGCAGTGGATGTTGTATAATTGGACTTCCAGAATGCCTTTGACAAGGTGCCACACATGAGGCTGCTTACCAAGTTAAGAGCCCATCGTATTACGGGAAAGTTACTAACATGGTTAGAGCATTGGCTGATAGGAAGAAGGCAGCGATTGGGAATAAAAAGATCCTTTTCTGGTTGGCCGCCAGTGACTAGTGGTGTTCAGCAGGGGTCGGTGATGAGACCACTTCTTTTTATGCTGTACATAAATGATTTAGATGATGTAATAGATAGCTTTGTTGCCAAGTTTGCAGATGATACGAAGAATGATGGAGGGGCAGGTAGTGTTGAGGAAACAAGTAGGATGCAGAAGGACTTAAGACAGATTTGGAGAATGGGTAAGAAAGTGGCAAATGAAATATAATGTTGGAAAATGTATGGTCATGCACTTTGGTAGTAGAAATATTTTCTAAACTGGGAGAAAATCCAACAATCTGAGGGACTTGGGAGTCCTTGCACAGAACACCCTAAAGGTTAACTTGCAGGTTGAGTTGGCAAATGCAATGTTAGTATTCATTTTAAAAGGCACTGGTGAGGCCTCACCTTGAGGATTGTGAACAGTTTTGGGCTCCTCATCTTAGAAGGGATGTGCTGGCATTGGAGAGGGTCCATAGGAGGTTCACAAGGATGATTCCAGGAATGACAGGGTTATCATACGAAGAATGTCTGATGGCTCAGGGTTTGTACTTGATGGAATTTAGAAAGATGACGGGGGATCTCCTTGAAACCTTTTGAATGTTGAAAGGACTAGACAGAATAGATGTGGAATAGATGTCCCCCATGGTGGGAGAGTCTAGGACAAGAGGGCACAGCCTCAGGGTAGAGGGGCACTCTTTCAAAACAGAGATGCAGAGAAATTTCTTTAACCAGAGAGTGGTGAATTTGTGGAATTTGTTGCCACTTGCAGCTGTGAAGGCCAGGTCGTTGAATGTATTTAAGGCAGAGATTGATATGTTCTTGATTGGACATGGCATCAAATGTTATGATGTGAAGGCTGGGAAATGGGGTTGAGGAGGAGAAAAAAAAGGATCAGCCATGATTAAATGGCAGAGCAGGCTTGATGGGCGAAATGGCCTAATTCTGCTCCTATGTCTTATGGCCTCATGGATTCTACAGATATGTTAAGAGCAAAAGGATTGCAAGGGACAAAATGGATCCTCTGGAAGATCAGAATGGTAATCCATGCATGGAGCCAAAAGAGATGTTGGAGATCTTAAATGCATCTGTATTGCATCCGTATTTTCTCAGGAGATGGACACAGTCTATTGAAGTGAGGAAAGGACCATTGACTTCATGGACCCTGTACAGACAACAGAGGAGAAGGAGGTATTTGCTGTCTTGAGGCAAGTTAGTGAGGATAAATTCCCACGGCCTAACAAGGTGTTCCCTTGGAACCTGCAGGATGCAAATGCAAAAAACAGCTGGGGCCCAAGCAGAGATATTTAAATCATGCTTAGCGACAGGTGGGGTACCAGAGGATTGGAAGATAGCCAATGTTGTTCCACTATTCAAAAAAGGATCTAAAAACAAACCAGGAAATCATAGGCCAGTGAGTCTAACATCTATACTGGGAAAGTTATTGGAAGGTATTCTGAGGGACCAGATATATGATTATTTGGATAAACATGGATTAATTAAGAATAGTCAACATAGTTTCTTGTGTAGTAGTACATGCGTAAACAATTTTAGAGTTTATTAAGGAATTACCAGGAAAGTTGATGAAAGCAAGGCAGTGGATGTTGTCTACATGGACTATAGAAAGACATTTGACAAGGTCCTACATGGACTATAGAAAGACATTTGACAAGGTCCTACATGGCAGCTTGGTCAAGAAGGTTCAGTTGCTCGGCATTCAAGATGGGGTAGTAATTAGTTTAGACATTGGCTTTGTGGGAGAATTCAGAGAGTGTAGCATATGGTTGACTCTCTGACTGGAGGCCTGTGATTAGTAGAGTGCTGCAGAGATTGGTGCTGGGTCCATTGTTGTTTGTCATCTATGGTCAATGATCTGCATGATAATGTAGATAACTGGTCAGTAAACTTTGTAAATGACGCCAAGATTGGGGGTGTTGTGGAACGAGCTGCCAGCACAAGTGGTACATGCAGGGTCAATTTCAATGTTTAAGAGCGGTTTGGATAGGCGCATGGATGTTAGGGGTATGGAGGGCTATGGTCCCAGTGCAGGCTGATTCAAGTAGGCAGTTTAAATGGTTTGGCCACGGACTTGATGGGCCAAAGAGTATGTTGCTGTACTGTACACTCCCATGACTCAATGACACTCAAGACCTTTCCTCCATGCAGTACCCTTCCCTGTCAACTGGGTACTGCAAACGCCATCCACAATGAATCAACCAGTACATTGCGTACATGACCACCTTCTACCATCCTAGGTTCCAGAGGTGCAGGCTCAGGCGGGTTGACTGGTCCAAGGACAATAGGCCTGTGGGAGGACATGTGGAAGGTAGGTGTGATGCTGAGGGATGGTGGCAGCTGGAGATAAGTGACTGGATTGATGCAAAGGGTGATCTTGAAGGGAAAACATGGACCACTTTCCGTATCTTGGAAGTCACCTCTCCTCCAATGTCGACCTTAACGACGAGATCCAACACCGTCTTAAATGCGCTGGAACAGCTTTTGGACGTCTCCGAACAAGAGTCTTTCATGATCGTGACATCCGAACAGACACCAAAATGTTAGTGTACAAAGCAGTGGTAATCCCAACACACCTGTATGCATCAAAAATCTGGGCAACATACCGACGACATCTGAAGGCACTTGAAAAGTTCCATCAACGCTGTCTTCAAAACATCTTAAATATCAACTGAGGAGATAGAAGAACCAATGTCTGTGCTAAATGAAGCAAAAACAACAAGCATTGAAGCCTACGTCATCAAGAACCAACTAAGATGGAGCGGTCATGCTGTTCGAATGAACGACGAATGTCTACCAAAACAAATCTTCTACTCCCAGCTTAAAGAAGGCAAACGTAAAAGAGGCGGACAACAGAAGAGATTCAAAGACATCTTAAAAGCCAACATGAAGAAATGCAACATCGACATCAACAATTGGGAAACCAATGCCAAGGACCGGAAACTCTGGCAAGCCATCATCCGAGAAAGAACAGCAACTTTCAAAGCCAACAGATGTGCAGAATTAGAATAAAAAGAGAAGAAAATGGAAAGAGAGGCAGCATCAACCAAAGCCCCATCTGCCATTCGGAACTACCTGTCCTTAATGCGGAAGAACTTTCAAAGCCAAGATTGGACTCATAAGCCACTTGAGAGCCCATAAGTACAAACTTTGTAGATCAACAGAACAAAGACCATCATCCTCAACCTCGAGGGATAGCCACGATGATGACGACGATCTTGAAGGGACAGATGAATTGGGGTGAGAGTATGTGGACACCAATGCGCAGGGGCAGATCTTAGGTGGAAGCCCAACACAGTCCCAATGCCAGAGTAGTCTGGTTGGGCACTGCTCATGGTTGATCTGACAGCAGTAGGTGTGGTTGGCAGCTAGGATGGCACTCCGTGCCCTCTTCCAAAATTCAGGAAGTGGCAAACCAGGGCCATGGCGGATGAGACCTCCACCACTGGCTCTTCTGTGGGGAGCAACAGGGATTGGAAACCATGCAGCACTGCAAAGGGTGACATGCCCATGGTAGAGAAGGTGTATAAATTTTGAGACAGCTCAGCTCAGAGCAGATTCTTCTTCTATGTGGAAATGCTAGAGGTGGCAAAGCATTGCAAAAACCTCTCTACCTGCTTATTGGCTCTTTCTGGACTCACCGTTCATCTGCTGATGATAAACTCACTGAGGTGCAGAGGAAGGAGCGGAAGTCTCACCAGAAGCAAAAGATAGATTGCGGGCCCCAGTCTGACACAAAATCCTGAGAGGAAACAGAAAGGCAAGCTAAATGTTGGAGGACCAGACCCACCATCTCGGTGGCTGACAGAGATTTGGGGAGGGCAATGAAATGGGCTGCCTTGGAGAGCTGGTCCACCACTATCATGATCACAATGGCCTCATCGCAGCTAGCTATGAACTGACGTACTGTACGTTATGGTTGCCCACCAGAGCTGTGTCGCAGAAAATCCAGGGTTTGTTGTGTCACTGGATGGCCAGAAAGGGGTGAGGAACAGGCTCAATGGAGTACCTCAGAGCGTACAAGCTCCAGAATGTATGTTCAGTTGTTGTGTGCTGGCTGGAGCAGGCTCGAGCTGTAGGGCCTGGCAGATCAGGTTCTCAAGATCCAAAAGGATCAGGGGAGGATCTGCAAGGGTGGAATGATGGGCTGAAGGACACTTACCATTTCGGCTGGGTCAAACTGTCATGACAGGATGTCCACCTTAGTGTCCTTGGAACCAGGTCAGTATGAGATGGTGAAGTTGAATTGGTTGAAGAAGTGGGCCCAATGAGTCTGACATGGGTAGAGTTGGCATGTCTGCTGAATGGATATGAGGTTCTTGTGCTAAGTCCAAATCAGGGAAGGTTCCATATTCCCCTTCTGCTGTTGTCTCCATCCCTCCAAGGCCCATTTGAACTTGCTTGAGAAAAAAGGCACTAGGGCGTGTCTTCCCACCAGGCCCTCATTTGGAGAGGATGGCTCTGGTAGCAAGCCATGAGATAGGTGATGGGGAGAGTAGTGACAACTTGGTTGTAGTTCCTGATGAAATGGTGGTAGAAGTTGGAGAAGCCCAAAAGCACCGTAGCTATTCGAGGGAGCATGGTCGGGGCCATTCAACAGCAGTACGCACCTTCTGAGTCCATGGCTATGTCTTTGTTTAAAAAAAAATGTAACCCAGGAAGAAAATGACTGGGTTGTTGAATTGGCATTTCTCTAACTTGTAGTACAATTTGTTTTGAGGAGATGTTGAAAGATTGAATGGATATGACAGAAGTGGTCTTGGGGGTCCTTAGAGAAGATGAGGATGCCACTGTGGGAGACAAACACATACTCTGTAGCTTGTCTTGGAGGATCTCATTAACAAAGGCTTGGAAAACGGCTGTATTGCTGGAAAGCTGGAAGGCATCATCAAACATTCATAGTGACTAGTGAGTGTTAGGAACCCCGGCAGTTGCGGTTCAGGCTGTATGCGCTGCATAGATCCAGTTTGGTGAAGCTATGGGCCCCGCAGTGTGTTTCGTACGCACCAATCATCAAGTGGAGATGGTAGCAGTTCTTTACAGTGATTTTGTAGAGTCCATGGTAGTCTATGCAGGGACAAAGACCCCATCCTTCTTTTTGACAAAGAAGCAGTCGGGAACTAGAATGTTCGAATGAAGCCATGCTGTAGCACTTTAGCAATGTAATCGTTTGTGGCTTGGTTCTCAGGAGGGGAGAGAGCCAACAGATAACCTGGGGAGAGATAGTTCACAGGAAACTGATGCACAGTCCTGTGGTCTCTCTCCCCTCCTGTGGTCTGTGAGGCAGCAAGGTGCTGGATTACCCTTTTACTGAAGGTGATGGCTAAGTTGTAGTCCTCTGGGTGTTTGGTGAGGTCAAGGATTTCCTCCGTCTCCACGGATTTACTGCTTGAAGTCAACTGAGGTTGCAGGCAGGTGGTCCAACAGATGGGTCGCTAACTCAGCAGTGAACAGGATGACCAGATGAAGTGAAGGTTGTGAGTGGAGAGCCAGGGGTAACCCAAGGTGAGAGGATTGTTGGGTGAGTCGATAAGGAGGAATTGGATGAACTTGCAGTGCTCTCAGATGCTGATGTGCGCAGGCTGTGTGCACGCTCTGACCATCCCAGACCCCAGGGGACATCAATCAATGGCCATGATGCAGAAGGGGTGAGAGAGAGCCTGTGGAGGGAGTCCCCAGCTGCACACACAGAGTCCAGTCTAGAAAGCTGCCTGCTACGCCAATATCCACAGTGCTTTTAGAGTGTGGAGAACAGGGAGACTGAGTCAGGCTGTGCTGCTGGAATGATGGACTGAGGTCGAGCCTCATGGGTAGAAGACTCCTTGTCTCTACCTGGTGGTGCCGTTTCCCCGGACGCAGTGGGTATTTGATGAGTGGGTGATCAGCGGTTCGGCAGTAAGTGCGCAAGTTGTTTCTCCAACGATGCACACATTCTTGGAAGGTTTAAAGAAAGAAGCTTCCCCTCACGGCATGGGCTCCGAAGACATTGCTGTTGAGAATGAAATGGTTCTGGGAATGGAACTGGGGCTCAGGCTGGTGATCTGGAGGATCATTCCATTAGACACTTGTCAACACGGAGGGCCAGAATGATGAGGCTTTTGAGGTCAGTGGGCATCTCCTAGGTGGACAGTTCACTTTTCAAGTGTGCCGAGAGGCCGAGATGATAATGGGCCAGCAGTATTTCTGCATTCCAGCTGCACCAGAATTCCACCGCGTAATCCAGCACAGGGCATGAGCTTTGATGCAGGCAAAGTATCAGATCCACTGCCTCCCTTCCACCTCCCGAATGGTCAAAAACCTGGTGCACCCCAGCAGTGAATTCCTCACATTTACTGCAAATGGAGGTTTTATTGTCCCAGTTAGTGGCGGTCCAGGGCAGAGCGCACTCAGTCATGAGAGGGATGATGAAGGGAATCTTGGCTTGATCTGTAGAGTACAAGATGCTCTGGGACAGGAATTTGTGCATCGGCTTGGGAACCTATCAAAGCACTTGGGCACTGGAATCCAGGGCTCCAAGGGAGGAGGTTAACTGTCGCAGGGTTGCTGTATCTAGACGGAGAGTTGGAAGAGAGACAATCATTGGTTCACCCATCACGTCGGGAAATGTAGAGGTTGATCGACCCAAACATGGAGCAGCAGAGGTGATGTAGCAGTAAGCCATCATTTTAATAATAAACTGCACAATATCAAGCCGAAAAACAAGGCAGAACAGATATTTAACACGACAAGGCAACAAGTTAAGCGAAGGCTAGGAGAGCCTGATTGCGCCCGGCTGGTTCAATGGGTGAAGCAGTCTGAGAATGTGAGCTCGGTTTAAATAGGCTGCAGGTGATGAGTTGAAAACAAGTGACAGGTGACACCTGTTAGCTAGGCCGAGACTGGGAGGGGTCTGCCGGTGCAGGACTGACGCTGTCCCTTTTAAATCTTACCTCTCTCACCCTAAACCTCCCACCCCTAGTTTTGGACTCCGCTATCCTGGGGAAAGGACTGTTGCCATCCATCTTATCCATGCCCCTCATGATTTTATGAAGCACTGAAGGTCAGCTCTCTTTCTCTGAGGAATAAAGACCTGGCCAGGTCTACCCTCAGGAACATAATACCCCAACTCTTATGCTCACTGCCCTGACTGAAGGTCAGCGTGCTAAACACCTTTCTCACCACACTGTCTGCCGATGGTGCCATTTTAAATGAACCAAGGTACTGTGCAAAAGTCTTAGTGACATGTAAAAAAAATACCGTAAAGCAAAGGTGCTTTTCAAAAATGAAATGTAAAGCTTCCAAAGATCAAAAAAACTACAAAGAGCAGTAAACAGTTAAAAAAAACAAGCTAAATCAAATCAATACTTGGTGTGACTACCCTTTGCCTTTAAAACTGCATCAATTCTCTAAGGTACTGTACACTGTTGTGCAGTTTTATACAAAAATCGGCTTGAAGAACTTGCCACAGTTCTTGTTCAGACTTTAGCTGTTTCACTTGTTGTCTCCATAAGATATAAGACCATAAGACATAGGAGCAGAATTACGCCATCTGGCCCATTGAGTCTGCTCCACCATTCAACCATGGCTGATCCTTTTTTCTATCTCCTCCTCAACCCCATTTTCCAGCTATCTCCACATAACCTTTGATGACATGTCCAATCAAGAACCTATCAATCTCTGCCTTAAATACACCCAACGACCTAGCCTCCACAGATGCATGTGGTAACTAATTCCACAATTTCACCACCCTTTGGCTAAAGAAGTTTCTCTGTATCTCTGTTTTGAAAGGGTGCCATTCTATCCAAAGGCTGTGCCCTCATCCTAGACTCTCCCACCATGGGAAACATCCTTTCCGCATCTACCCTGTCTAAGCCTTTCAACATTCGAAAGGTTTCAATGAGACCCCCCCCCCCATCCTTCTGAATTCCAGCGAGAGCAGACCCAGAGCCATCAAATGTTCCTCGTATGATAACACTTTCATTCCTGGAATCGTCCTTGTGAACCTCCTCCGGACCCTCTCCCAAGCCAGCACATCTTTTCTAAGATGAGGGGCCCAAAACTGTTTACAATACTCTAAGTGAGGCCTCACCAGTGCCTTATAAATTCTCAGCATCACACCCCTGCTCTTGTATTCTAGACCTCTTGAAGTGAATGCTCACATGGCATTTGCCTTCCTCACCACCGACTCAACCTGCAAGTTAACCTTCAGGGTGTTCTGCACAAGGACTCCCCAAGTCCCTCTGCATCTTAGATTCCTGGATTATCTCCCCTTTTAGAAAATAGTCCGCACATTTACTTCTACTACCAAAGTGCATGACCATGCATTTTCCAACATTGTATTTCATTTGCCACTTTCTTACCCATTCTCCTAATCTAAGTCCTTCTGCATCCTATCTGCTTCCTCAACACTACCTGCCCCTCCAACATTCTTCATGTCATCTGCAAACTTGGCAACAAAGCTATCTATTCCATCATCTAAATCATTTATATACAGCATAAAATGAAGTGGTACCAACACCAAACCCTGCAGAACACCACTAATCACTAACAGCCAATCAGACAAGGATCCTTTTATTCCTACTCATTGCCTTCTTCCAATCAGATAATGCTCTAACCATGTTAGTAACTTTCCTGTAATACCACGGGCTCTTAACTTGGTAAGCAGCCTCATGTGTGGCACCTTGTCAAAGGCATTCTGAAAGTCCAAATATACAATATCCACTGCATCCCCTTTATCTATCCTACTTGGGATCTCCTCAAAAAATTTCAACAAGTTCATCAGGCAGGATCTTCCCTGAAGGAAATCATGCTGACTTTGTCCTATCTTATCCTGTGTCACCAAGTACTCCATTATCTCGTCCTTAACAATTGACTCTAACATCTTCCCAACCACTGAGGTCAGGCTAACTGATCTATAATTTCCTTCTGCTGCCTTCCTCCTTTCTTAAAGAGTGGAATGACATTTGCTACTTTCCAGTCCTCTGGCACCATGCCAGAGTCCAATAATTTTTGAAAGATCTAATGCTGCCACAATCTCCAATGCTACCTCTTTCAGAACCCTAGGGTGCAGTTCATCTGGTCTGGGTGACTTACTTACTTCTAGGTCTTTCAGCTTTTTGAGCACCTTCTCCCTTGTAATAGTAACCGCACCCACTTCTCCTCCTTCAAACACTACAATATCAGGCATACTGCTTGTGTCTTCCACAGTGAAGACTGATGCAAAAATACTCATTTAGTTCATCAGCAATCTCCTTGTCTCCCATTATTATTTCTCCTGCCACATTTTCCAGCAGTCCTCTATCCACTCTCATTTGTCTTTTATTTTTAAACACATTTGAAAAAACTTCTATTATCTACTTTGATATTATTTGCTAGCTTGCTTTCATATTTCAGCTTTTCTCTTCTAATAATTTTTTTAAGTTGCTCTCTGAAGGATTTTAAAAACTTCCCAATCCTCTATCTTTGTTGTATGCTCTTTCTTTTGCTTTTATAAAAGCTTTGATTTCCCTTGTCAGCCGCGGTTGTACTATTTTACCATTTCAGTATTTCTTCATTTTTGGAATATGTGTCCTGCATCTGCCTCATTTTTCAACGAAATGCACGCCACTGCTGCTCGGCTGACATCCCTACCAGCAGCTCTTTCCAATTTACTTTGGCCAACTCTTCTCTCATACCACTGTAATTTCCCTTACTCCACTGAAATACTGTTACACCAGACTTTACTTTCTCCCGATCAAATTTCAAGTTGAACACAATCATATTGTGATCACTGGTTCCTAAGGGTTCTTTTACCTTAAGCTCTCTAATCGCCTCCGGTTCATTACGTAACACACAATCCAGTATAGCTGATCTCCTAGTAGGCTCAACGACAAACTGCTGTAAAAATCCATCTCTTAGGCATTCAACTCCCTCTCTGTCTTGAGATCCATTAACAAACCTGATTTTCCCAATCGACCTGCATGTTAAAATCTCCCAAGGCTACCATAACATTGCCCTTTTGACTCGCCTTTTCTATTTCCTGTTGTAACCTGTGGTCCACCTCCTAGCCACTTTTGGGAGGCCTGTATATAACTGCCATCAACGTCCTTTTACCCTTGCAGTTTCTTAGCTCAACCCACGCGGATTCAACATCTTCCGATCCTATGTCACATCTTCCTAACTGATTTGATGCCATTCTTTACCAGTAGAGCCACACCACCCCTCTGCCTACCTTCCTATCCCTCCGATATAACATGTAACTTTGGCCATTTAGCTCTCAACTACAACCATCCTTCAGCCACGATTCAGTGATGTCATACCTGGTAATTCCTAATATTGCAACAATATTATCCACCTTATTTCTTATACTATGTGCATTTAGATACAACACCTTGAATACCATATTTGCTATCCTTTCTGACTCTGCATCCCTAAGATTTGATACTCAGCCTGTTGGCTGCAACTAAGTCCCATCACCTGCCTGCCCTTCCTAACAATCTGACTGTACGCTATCTTTACTTTTTCACCATCCATCCTATCTTGAGTCCCTTCACACCAGTTCTCACGCCCCTGCCAAGTTTGTTTAAACCCTCCCCAACAGCTCTAACAAATCTGCCTGCACGAATATTGGTCCCCCACAGGTTCAGGTGTAACCTGTCACTTCTGAACAGATCATACCTCCCCCAGAAGAGATCCCAATTATCCAAGAACCTGAAACCCTGCCCCCTGCACCAGCTTCTCAGGCACACATTTATCCGCCAAATCATCCTGTTTCTACCCCCACCGGCATGTGGCACAGGCAGCAATCCAGAAATCACTACCCGGGAAGTCCTGCTTGTCAGCTTTCTACCTAGCTCTCTAAATTCTCTGTTCTCAACCTCTTCACTTTTCCATCCTATGTCATTGGTACCAATATGTACCAAGACATCTGGCTGCCCCACCCCCCGCCACCTCTCCAAAATGTTATGGACGTGATCTGAGACATCCCTGACCCTGGCACCTAGGAGGCAACATACCATCCGGGTGTCCTGTTCACGTCCACAGAATCTCCTGTCTGTTCCCCTCACTGTTGAATCCCCTATCACTACTGCTCCCTTCTTCTCTCCCTTTCCCTTCTGCACCACTCAGTGCACGTAACCCGGTCACCGTGGCATTCTCCTGGGAGATCATTCCCCTCAAAGGTATCCAAAGCAGTATACTTATTTTTGAGGGGAATGGCCACAGGGGTGCTCTGCTCTAACTGACTATTTGCATTTCTCCTGACGGTCACCCAGCTGCTCACCTCCTGCAACTTTGGAGTGACTACATCCCTGCAACTTTGATCAATTATCTCCTCACTCTCCTGTACAAGCTGAAGGTCATCCAGTTGCTGCTCCAGATCCCTAACACGGTCTTCAAGGAGCTGCAGCCGGATGCACTTCACGCAGATGTAGTTCCCCGGGAGATTCTGGGTCCTCCAGTTGTCCAACATCCGGCATGAAGAGCACACCACAGCCATTTAAATTTTACAGTAAGAGGGGGGAAAAGCCAAAAAGGAGACCTTAACAGACGCTTTACACAGAGCCAACGCCTCTTCCAAGCCGAAGCCTCCTTTGAGCCAAAGCCTGTCACTTCTACTCTCGCCACTGGCCTATTCCCGACAACGGCCACTCCGCTTATCCCTTCTTTATTTAGTTCATAGAGCTCTGTTGATGCCGCTGATAGGCCACATACAATGGACAAACGCTCTCGAAGCTCCCTTTTTAAATAACTGCAGCCAACCTGCAAGAAATCCCTCTTGGTAGAGCTCTGTTGATGCCACTGATAGGCCACATACAATTACCTCCCCAGGTAATTCCAGACCACCTCAATGATGTACAGTCGACGTTTTGGGCTGAGACCCTTCATCAGGACTAACTGAAGGAAGATCTAGTAAGAGATATGAAAGTGGGAGGGGGAGGGGGAGATCCAAAATGATAGGAGAAGACAGGAGGAGGAGGGATGGAGCCAAGAGCTGGCCTGTCTTCTCCTATCATTTTGGATCTCCCCCTCACCCTCCCACTTTCATATCTCTTACTAGATCTTCCTTCAGTTAGTCCTGACAAAGGGTCTCGACCCGAAATGTCGACTGTACCTCTTCCTAGAGATGCTGCCTGGCCTGCTGCGTTCACCAGCAACTTTGTTGTGTGTTGCTTGAATTTCCAGCATCTGCAGAATTCCTCGTGTCCACCTCAATGATGTTGAGATCAGGGCTCTGTGGAGGCCATACCATCTGAAACCATATAAAAAACCTGGGCGACTGAGACTTTTGCGCAGTACTATATGCACCTGTACTCCATTCACTCTGTTCCATTACACTCCCTAGTGCCCTATCATTTATAGTATACAACAGTGGTTTGACTTACCAAAATGCATCACTTCAAACTTAACTGTATTGAAATCCATTTGCTACTTCAAGATCTCCCAGGATCCCATGGGATTTAGCCTTCCAGACCTCTCTTCTATGGACTGTCTATACTCCTCACTGCCTCAGTAAAATAACCAGCATAATTAGTGACCCCACCCACCCTATACATTCTCTCTTCTCCCCCTTCAATCAGGCAGGATATACAAAAGCTTGAAAGCACATACAACTAGGCTCAAGGACTGCTTCTATCCCACTGTTATCAGACTCTTGAATAAACCTCTTATACAACAAGATAGATTCTTGACGTCACAGTCATCCTCAATATGATCTTGCACTTATTCTTTACCTGTATTGTACATCCTCTTTAGCCTTTACAGTTTATTCTGCATTTTTTATTGTTTTACCGTATTCTACCACAATGCACTATGGACCTGTATGAACAGCGTGCAAGACAATTTTTTCATATTTGTACATATGATAATAAAATAATTTGTCCTACCATGTGGAACCTTGTCAAAAATCTTGCTAAGTCCAAATAGATAACTTGCACTACCTCATCCTAATCAACAGTACCTTTTTGGTCAGCCTTTCAAAAAACCCAGAAGGCTCATCATGTGTTATTTTCTATGCCAAAAGCCTTGCTGACTCTTCCTCATCAGACTCCGTCTATCTAAATGCTGGTAGATCCTGTGCCCAGGAATTCCCTCCAGTAGCTTCCTCACGACTGATGTCAGGCCGACGAGCCTGTTGTTCCTTGGCTTGCCCTTGCTTCCCTTCTTAAACAATGGAACAAAATTTGCCACTTTCCAATTCTTGGAAACTTCACCAGTTCACAGCAATGAAGCACGTAGAGTGTCTATAAAAAGTATTCACCTCCCCCTCCAGATGTTTTCATGTTTTATTGTTTAGCATTGAATCACAATGGATTTAATTGGCTTTTTTGACACTGATCAACAGAAAAAGACTTTCATCTCAAAGTGAAAACAGATCTCTACAAAATGATCTAAACTAATTACAAATATAAAACACAAAATAATTGATTGCATAAATATTCACCTACTTCAAGTCAGTATTTAGTAGATGCACCTCTGGTGGTAATTACAACCTTGAGTCTGTGTGGATAGGTCTCTATCAGCTTTCCACATCTGGACACGACACTTTTCTCCCTCATTCTTCTTTGCAAAACTGCCCAAGCTCTGTCAGATTTCATGGGGATTGTTTTCAATTCCAGCCACAATTCTCAATTGGATTGAGTTCTGGACTCTGATTTGGCCACTCCAGGGCATTAACTTTGTTGTTTCAAGCCTTTCCTGTGTAGCGTTGGCTTTATGCTTGGCGTCATTGCCTTGCTGGAAAACAAATCTCCCAAGTCACAGATCTCTTACAGAAGACATCAGGTTTTCCTTCATGATTTCTTGTATTTTGCTGCATTCATTTTACCTTCTACATTCATAAGCCTTCAAACACACAGCATGATGCAGCCACTACCAAGCTTCATGGTGGGGATGGTGTGTTTTTGATGATGTGCTGTGTTTGGCTTACACCAAATATAACATTTAGTCCGATGGCCAAAAAGCTCAGTTTTGGTTTCATCAGACAATAGAACCTACTTCCAGCTGACTTCAGGGTCTCCCACTTGCCTTCTGGCAAACAAGCCGAGATTTCCTGGGAGTTTTTTTTCAACAGTGGGTGTCTCTTTACCACTCTCCTATAAAGCTACGACTGGTGAAGCACCCAAGCAACAGTTGTTGTATGTGCAATCTCCCCCATTTCAGCCACTGAAGCTGATAACTCCTCCAGAGATGTCATAAGCCTCTTGGTGGCCCCCCTCACTAGTCCCTTTCTTGCACGGTCATTCAGTTTTTGAGAACGGTCTGCTCTAGGCAGATTTACAGCTGTGCCATTTTTTTTCCATTTCTTAATGTTTGACTGAACTGTACTCCAAGGAACATTCAGCGACTTGGAAAGTTTCTTGTATCCATCTTCTGAATAGTGCTTTTCTGTAACCTTTCCATGGAGTTGCTTAGAGTGCTCTTTTGTCTTCATGGTATTGTTTTTGCCAGCAGTTGGACCTTCCAGATACAGGTGTATTTTTACTACAATCAATTGAAACACCTTGACTGCACACAGGTCTCCAAAAACAGATCTCCTTTTAACTTATTATGTGATTTCTAAAACCATTTGGCTGCACCAGTCATGATTTGGTGTGTCATGTTAAAAGGGAGAGAATACATATGCAATCAGTTATTTTGTGTTTTCTATTTGTAATTAATTTAGATCACTTTGTACAGATCCGTTTTCACTTGGACACGTAAGAGTTTTTTTCTGTTGATCAGTGTCAGAAAAGCTAAATTAAATCCATGTTGTAAAACAATAAAACATAAAAACCTCCAACGGTGGGGGGGGGGGGAATACTTTTCTTAGACACTGTAAATCCACAGAGGCCTCCACAGTTTCTTCTCTAGCCTCCCAAAATGTCTGAGGATGCACTTTCTCAGGCCCTGGGGATTTATCCACGTTAGGGTGCACTATTTAAACTGCACTTCCTCTCACCCTGTCACTTGTAATGACACCATTCTTTTTTCTTAATTTATCTATCTCCTCTACATCTGTTCTGGAGATGTGACCTTCCACTCCAAGATACCCGAGATGTCCTCTTTTTTTTAAGAAACATGACCTCCCACCCTTCCCCATCACTTCTGGTTGATAGAACGTTCACCCATATCTCCTCCATTTCCAAACTTTCTCATCCCTCCTCCTCTCCAACAGAACAGGAATAGAGTTCCCTTGACCCTTGCCTTTCACCCCAGCAGCTTCACTATCCAGCACATCATCCTTTGCCATTTTCCTATTAGTTGCAACAGACCCCACCGCCAGCCTCATCCCCTCCCCACCCCTTTCTGGTCTCTGCAAAGTCTACTTTCTTCATGACTCTCTGATTCACTCCTTCTGCCCCATCCATCCCTTTTCCTTCCCTGACATTTTAATTTCCCCTCTCCATTCTGACACCCACCTCAGCCAAATGCAAACTAATGGAACGGCATCTCCTATTTTTTGGTAGTCTACAGCCTGACAACATTCACATTCAGTTCTGCAATTTCAGGTGGTGTCCCCTCCCTCTGTACTCTTTCTCTCCCTTCTCATCTACCCAGTTCCTCTTAATCATAGCCAACATCCGCCCCCCCTTCCCCTGAAGACCTGATTAGCCTGCTTATTTCCCTTCCTCTGCCTGCTCTGTCATCACACCCCCACGCACACCTCACGTTTTGCCATCTGCTCACACCACCTCTCTTGCTTACACATTCCAGCTTCCTTTCTTATTAGATTGCATTATCATCAGCCCCTTGCTGCCTCCATCTATCAGCTCCCAGCCTCTGTAACTGTCTCTGCCCTTCACTCAACCATCTGCATACCCCCCCACTTAGATCCCTCCATCTTGTCAGTTGTTGTCCACTCCTCCCCTTTACTCTTTCAGTTTAGCTGAAGTTTCAGACCCAAAAGGTCCACTGTTCACTTCCCTCCACAGATGCTGCTGATACAAAAGAGTTGTTTAACTTTTCTGCCTTTTTTATTCCCTATTATAAATTTGTTATTCTAAAACCTGAAAACACATGTCACCCAGCTCAAATTCAGCTTCTATTCCACCATTATAAAACAGCTGAATGGTTCCCTAGTTCAGTAAGATGGACCCTCGGCTTCACTACCTCATTGTAACATTGAACCTTGTCATCTGCTTGCACCACACTTTCTCTGTAATTGTAACAATTCATTGTGCATGCTACGATTGGTTTCCTTTGTACAACCTCAATGCTCTGATGTGATGAAATAATCATAAGACCATAAGAAAAAGGAGCAGAATTAGGCCATTTGGCCCATCGAGTCTGCTCTGCCATTCCAGCATGTCTCATTTATTATCCTTTTTAACCTCATTCTCCTGTCTTCTCATGTAATCTTTGACACCCTTACTAATGAAGAATCTATCAATCACTGCTTTAAATATACCCAATGACTTGGCTTCCACAGCTGCCCGTGGGAATGAATTCCACAGATTCATCATCTTCTTTGTAAAGAAATTCCTCCCTATCTACGTTCTAAAGAGACATTCTTGTTTTGTGAGCCTGTGCCCTCTGGTCCTAGACTTCCCCCCCATTGGAAACATCCTTTCCATGCCAATTCTACCTAATTTTCTGATATCCAATCCTTTTCAATAAGATCCTCCTTCAAATTTCTAAACTCCAGAGCAGTCAAGTGCTCCTTGTATGTTAACCCTTTCACTCCTGGAATCATTCTCATGAACCTCATCTGTATCCTCTCCAATGCCAGGTCTTTCTTAGATAAGAGACCCAAAACTACTCACAATACTCCAAGTACAGTCACAGCAGTATTACATCCATTTTTTTCTTTATTTATTCAACTCCTCCTAAAATGAAAGCTAACATTGCCTTTGTCTTCCTTACCACCAACTTAACCTGCAAGTTAACCTTTACGGAATCCTGCACTAGGATTCCCAAATCGCTTTGCACCTCTAATTTCTGAATTTTCTCCCTGTTTAGAAAATAGCCTATGACTTTATTCCTGCTTCCAAAATGCATGACCACACACTGTCCTGTACTGTAATCCATCTGCTATTAATTGTATGGAAATGTAGGCACTATACATTGGTAGATGTGACACAAAAAAAACATTTTACCAACTAACTTCTTTGGTGTTTAACTAAAAGGGACCCACGTTTACTCTAGCTAGCTTTATTCCCTTTTTACATTTGCTGGAGGCACTTCTTTTCCTTTGGTATAAATCTTCTTTTGTTGTTGAATTTGATGTACAGATTTTTGTGGCCATGATCTGAACCATGATATTTCAAGCAATTTAAGTATTAACAAAAAAACATTCTTCCCGATCTGGTAATAACTGTAGATTTCATAGAAATTCCAGTTATTGCAATTTATACAATTATTGCTAACAAAGACACTTATCCGCAAAGAAAACGAAACAATTACTTCTAAAAACTCTTGATTATACTATATATCAAATCAAAGGCCTGTGTAGCAGACATAAATAAAATATATCTTCGGAAATACACTTAACATTAGACATGTTAAGTAACTGAATCGGGAATAATTTGCCCATTGTCTGGTGCAATTTTAGTTGTTGACATCTAAGCTAACACTACGGAATATGTACGAGCTGAGATGCTTCAGCAATGGTCCAGGCTGATTTCGTCCCAGATTTATTTGCTTTCAAGAGGCTTACCTGTGGAGTCAAGGCAAAGCAGCAGTACAACAGCGAGAGCACACCGAGACCGGACGGTTCCTCCATCCTGCAACGACCAGGCTTGGCTTTTGGAGTCCCGCTAGTCCAATCGCTGTCCAGCGCAGAGATCTTCACACTTCTCGACTTTTTTTTTCTCAGCACGTCGAAAAACTGGGGAGCAAGTTGATTACCAGGAGGCTCGTGGACTGAGAGATATCAGATTCTAATAGATTTTGATTTTAAACTGTTGACCTTCATGAACTCGAGAGCACTGGTGGAGTTCAATCTGCCTCCGAACCATTATGCCCACAGTCTGGGATTCACCCTCCCTCTGTACACGACTGAATAATTTATCACAAAAGCAGTCCCCCTCGTGAAATAAAATAATTTCTTCCTTCATGAACTTAACTCCTTGCAATTGCAAAGAAGAAGGGCTGAGTAGTTAATCTCTGTTAATAGCGTGAAGTCTGCATCAGTAGGGAAAATCGTAATTAAGGACTTCGTTTAAAGCCCGTTGTCTTCTACGTGGGGAAATATAAATTGCCAGGACGTGTTCTCTTAAACACTCATTACGTACTATTCAGAGCGGTGAAGAAAGAGTAGGAAGTTCGGGATTTATAACATAGTTACCACTGCGCCATCTCCTGCAGAAGGCACGGCGTTACCCCGAGTACAAATGTAATAATGCACTGAGTTCATCTCGTAAATCTTACAGTTCTTCATTGAAACACTACAGTCAAATAAAATGGACCAGTTGTCTTCTGTCAAAAAAGTAGTCTGAATTTAAATTTTTTTGCACACATTGGCAAGCTTAGTAAGAAGGGGAAATTTAGCAAATCATAGTTCTTTTCTTGCCGTCAATGTTTTCTTTCGCCCAGGTGCCGGTTCAGTTTCAGGAATTCGGCAGCGCTCGACCCTCTGACCGGGCTCGGCTGCTGGACTCGCTGTGGGGCTGAAACCCCGTTCCAGTGAGCGCTGCCGCTCAGACCGCCTTCCCCGCGCTCTCGGCGAGGGCATTGATCTGAACGAACGATTTGCGGTTGTTTCCCGGTTTCAATTATGTAGGTGTTTTATTTCACTTTGTTTTGCAAATTGTTAATATTTATATCTAGAGTTATTCACAAATATGTAATAACGCTTGCCAGTTTTGACAAACAAAAAGAAGCTTTCCTGTGTGGCTTACGAGAGGGCACGTGCTGGCTTACCCGCGTCATTCCAAAACAGGGCACAAGGAAGATAACAGAGTAAAATTCAGATATTATTACCCTGAATGCAATTTGATAAGCTTGAAAGTTGAATAAAAAAATTCTAACACACTAGTAACTTTTCTATTCAATTCATTTCTTTTCATTTCTATTTAATGCAGCAAAGCTTGGACCCAACCAGGTTGACACCAAACCAATGAGAGATGTCATGGTGCTCTTGCTCACTAATTTAGATTTCAAGGAGCATCTTGAATCAGGAAAGTGTGTGTATGGGATAAAAGGAAAGCTCAGCAGAGAGCTTTTGAGCACAATGCCCACAGAGCAGCGAGCACAAGGCCTGTACTGAGTGTGAAAAACTGCGGGCAGTCAAGAGACCAGAACGAAACGGGGGCGGAGTACATGGAGGACGGAAGAGCAGAAAGGAGGGAGAAAGCCTCAAGAAGTCAAGCGCAAGATTGAGAGTGCACAGTTCAAGGTGGAGGTGGCTGGCGAACTAATCAATGTCAGCGCGGGGGGGGGGGGTGACCAATGGACTGCTGGACGAACTCGGCAGACGGAGCAGCATCTGGAGGATTTCTTTCCCCCACAGATGCTGTTCAACTTGCGTAGTTTTTCCAGCAGATTGCTTGTTGCTGCAGATTCCAGCATCTGCAGCCCCTTTATGTAGAGGGGAAGTTCAGGGCGCTTCATGGTAATAATCACAAGCTGAAGTCCCTGCAGCACAGCTGGAAGCGCTGCTACCTCTCAGCTCCAGCAGGATCTGTTGAAACCTGACTCCACTGGCATCGTGACCACGTCCCAAAGACGTGTCGGCTGAGAGGTCAGATTGTCATTGTAAATTGCCCCTAATGCACAGGAAAGTATAGCATCTGTGGGTCAGGATGAAAACCTGAATGTATTAAGTAGGATTACGGAAATTATATCATGAAAGCTATGATAATAAGGAAAATCATAAATATATGATATAATTTTCATAATCCTGCAATATTCAATTAATTCATAAAACTTATTGTGTTGATTGATGCAAAAGATTTGCAGGATTAATTAACCTTATTAACAAAGGTCTGAAAACTCACCATCACAGCACAAAAATTAGTGATGGTGGTGGCTTTTACCATTGCTAGTAATAAGGTTAACTAATCCTGCAAATCTTTTGCATCAATCAATACAAGAGCTACTGGTTCATTTCCATACTGAAACTATTTATATTTTACTCTTCAAAGTAAGTCCAGACAGATTCTACTTACACAGCAATAGCCCAGCTGTGATCTGTACTTTGTTCTTGCCATCCCGATCCTTCAGTTGCCTTATTCTCTGCATCACTCCGTCAAGCCATGAGCTTTTCTGCTTGTAACACACCAGTACTAAGTTTGTTTCTTATTTGCCCTGTTATTTGTTCTGTCCAACAAGATAGCCAGGGCATCAAAGGGTATGGGAAGATGGCAGGGGAGTGGGGATGACTGGAAGAATTGGATCAGCCCATGATTGAATGTCAGAACAGACTCGATGGGCTGAATGGCCTACTTCTGCTCCTATAGTTTATGGTCTCATAGTCAATACTTGTTGAAACAATTCCTCTGGAGTTCTATAAGGATTGATCCCTGGCCCTTCCTTTTCTATCGTATCCCTGACATTATTCAAAGACACACTGTGAATGTCATGTCTATGTGAATGCTGAAGATATCCATCTCAATTTCATCACAACAGAACTGCCTGCTCTTGAGCCACCAAATTTCTTCATGCCTTGACTCTATCTGCCTCCCTTTAGCCAGTCCATTCCCACCCACATCCAGGCACCTCCAATGTCCTCCAACCTTTTGAAAATGGCACACAGCAGTTAGTGTGAAGTGATGACAGCTGAGGGTGTCAGAGTTGAGAGTTCAATTCCGGCACCATCTGTCAGGAGTGTGTATGCCCTCCCTGTAAATACCTGGACTTTCTCCGGGTGCTCTGGTTTCCTTTCACATTCCAAAGATGTACCAGTTTGTAGGTTAACTGGTCATTGTAAATCGTCATGTGATTTGGCTAGGATTAAATATATGGGTTGCCGTTTGGTGCGGCTGGTTGGTCAGGGGCTGCACAGTCATCAACTACACCTTGACCTTGTGTTGGCTCTATGGAGTAGTCCTTTTTCTAAGCCTAACTCTTTCCCTGTGAAGCATTCACAAATGTATTGGTGCTGCTTCAGTGTTTGTGCAGAACCCATCAATTTTACCAGTACTGTCACCATATTCCATCCTGCCTTCAAATTCACCTGGACTACTCAGATGCTTTTCTTTCCTTTCTGGATCTCTGCCTCTGCCTCAAAAGACAAACCATGGACTGACATTTACTAGAAACTTATTGACTCTCACAACTACCCTGACTACAACTCCTCCCAACCTGTCTCTGTAAGGATGCCATCTCCTTCTCTCAGTTTCTCTGTCTCTGCCACATCTGTATTCAGGATGAGGCTTTCCACTCTAGGACTTATGAATATTCTCATTTTTAAGGAAATATGCTTCCCCTCTACTGTGGTTGTTGAGCTCCTATCTCTCGTTTCCTTCATTTCCCATAAATCTGCTCTTACCCTGTGTCCCTTCACTCAAAACAGAGATAGAGTTCTTTTAGTCCTCACCTTTAACCCCACCAGCCTTAATATCCCACACGTCCTTTCACCAACTGCATGAGATCCCCCTTTCTGCTTTCCACAGGGACCAGACCTTCCACGACTTCCTGCTCTGCTTATCTCTCCCCACCCAGCTTTCTCTGTCCCAGGCGCTTTCCCCAGCAACTTTAGGAGTTATCCATTCACCTCCTTTTTCCCCACCAACTAGTGAGTTAAACAGCTCTCTCAGGGGAGGCAGAGATTCATGTTCTCCTCCTCTACCTTGGTCCGTTGCACTCTGTGTTCACAATGTGGCTTCCTCTACATTGGCAAACAAAACATAGACTAGACGATGATTCTGTGGAACAGATGCTCTTTGTCCATGATGGCCACCTTGAGCATTATTGGAAAATGTAAACGCATACATTGTATTTTCTATGTATTACAGTATTTACAATATTTTCTCAACAGTATTTCAGTATTTACTCAAATGCACACATTATATTTTCTATATTTACTATGTAACCACTGCTAGCTGAATAGAGGGTATTCACTATGTAGCCATGACTTTTGACCTAATCACTATTAATTCATGAAGAGAACTAGAATGAAACCAAGTAGAAAGATAACAGTGGCGAGTAAGGTAATGAAATATGTGGTAGTATGTCACAACAAGACTAATTAAGAAATAACTGTGGTTAGGGATGAGGAGACACCTGGTCTAAAATGTAAACTAGGACATAATTAAATTGGGGAGTAAAACAATAGTGGAAGGTCGAGAGCGGATGTATTGATGATATGTGATCACAGGCCGTCTGGATATGATAATGTAGCTAAGATAGGAGATTGCTATAAAAAATGTTGTATACAAGCCTCGACGGGCAGTCAGCTACTAGCTTTCTGATTGTCTCAGCTTTGATTTGCAAATTAAAGTTTAAAACGTCTTGGCGAGTTTTCTGCGTCTCCTTGTCGTTTGTGAGAAACGAGAAACCACGACAAAATTGGCGTCACGAACACGATCGGATAGAGGCCCGCGAGGAAGGGAACGGCAGATTGGGACGCTTCCCGGTCCCTTGGGGACCCTCACGGGGCTAACAGAATTAAGGGTGCACCCAAAGTAAAAAGGTGACAGCTTTTTGTGATAATTCGGACTAAGAATTCTGTTGGTTTTGGGGGGTCTCGGGGACTCAGAAGTGTGAAGCAACTGCCGAAGGGTCTCTCCGATCCAAAGAATCTGGCAGAATTGGGGATAAAAGGAGGCTCAGAGGATTAATCAAGAGCACGGCCGTGGGGGTAAGTACGAATAAAGTAATAATAACTTAAGTAAGAAAATTCCACGTGGTGTTGGTAAATCCCTGTGGATACCGCTTCGCACGAAACGAAGGGCTGAACAGGCAGGGAAGGAGAATTAAAAATCCTTGTGAATACCGCCTTAAGAAGTATAAGGGGCTGCATAGGCGAGGTGTTAAAGGTTCTGTGGATACCGCCCTAAGTTTGGGTCTGCACGGGCAGAACGTAATAAGAGATAAAGATAGTTTAATAGATAATTCAGACGCGGGTGAGATAAACCATAAGACTAGGCATAGAAATAGAGTTAGAAAAATAGTACTATTAAATAGGCAAGTAGTGAGATTCTAAAAATACCATAATAGAAAAAGGAAAAAGAGAACAACATGACAGAGAAAGGAACAGCAGTAGAAATATTGAGCAGAAAATTCCCGGTGTGTCAAGGTAAGATCGCGAAAATTTCAGAGAAATGGGAAAAAAGAACTAAAGAACTGGTCACGAAATGGCCAAGAGAAGGAACATTTGATGTAAGCTTATGTGAGGAAATGGAAGCGCTAATTAAAACCCAAAGATAAATCTAAGAAAAGAGGGGGGAAAGGGAACAAGAAATGGAAGTGTTAAAACTTTTTAGGATGGAGGGAGAAAGGTTAAGGAAGACGGGAAGTATATTAATAGTAAGTTAAAAAAGACACTGAGAAACGAAACCAGCAGTCTCATAAAGAAAAGGAAAAGCATAACAGGGAGTCGGCTTCGGCTCTATACCCACACCTGAAAGACGTAGAAAAACCTCCTCCCTATTATGAGAAAGAAACCCTTAAGCAGTGTCCAATGATAACAGGAAGAGTGGATCAAAATGGAGAAATTAAAGTCTGGGATTCCGAGGAGCAAAGAAAGAATCATGAAAAGAAGCAGGAGGAACTACGGAAGGTAATAGAAGAAGACAGGGCAAAGATAGAGCAGGAGAGAAGGGAAATAGTAGAAGAGATCAAAGGGTTACAGGAATTAAAAGCGAAAAGGGATGAAGAGAAATCTCTGTTACATGGACACGGAGCTGAGCAGGCTAGAGCAGAAGGTAACTTGTCGGGTGGGCAAGAGTTAAGTAGCGAAAGAGAGGGTGCCGGAGAATGTAGGCAGAGGATAGGAGACAGGAGCCTTGAAGGGGAAAAAGAGAGAGTGAAAAGGCAGATATTAGAAACAGACGGAGAGATTAGGGAATTACAGCGGAGACTGAATTTCCAACGAGAGTTTGAGGATTTCGCATGGGCCAAAGCAAATGCTAGCTCAAGGCAGAAAGAAGAACTCCACGAGGAGGCCAAGGGAGATAGGAAACCCCGGAAAGAATCATGTGGCAGCCAGTGAAAACGTGCTCAGAAACAGCTGGGGAGTCAGGCGAGGAGGAGAGTCAGGAGATGTGGGAAAGGAAAGGGAGAATGATGCCGTTGTTAGTAAAAGGATTGGGACAAGTACAGTATATTCCTTGGGGATCCCAGGACCTGGAAGGGCTGAAAAACACCCTGCCCAGCCTACATGAGGGTGCAGGGAAGTGGATTAGGGCCTTTGAGGAAGAAACCACGGGACGAATGTTGGCTATGGGAGATTTGAAGGCGCTGCTGATAAGGCTGATGGGAACCTCCAAACTACAAGAGTTGATGGAAGCGGCTGGCATACAGAATGCGGACAGCACACTGATTGACGGGGCCAGATTTGACGCAGTGAGGCAGAGGGTATGGGGGGCCCTCAGGGAGCTCTATCCACCCAAAATGGACCCCAAAGCCATGAAAGGGGATCCACTGGGAGACACTGAAAATCCAGCAGCCTATATAGAAAATCAGTTGAAAAGGTGGAGACTGGAAACTGAACAAGAGGTGGAAGGCAACCCATTTATGACTTGGATGTTCCGAAATGCTGTTTTGGATGCGATACCTTCCCAAGTTAAGTCTAAACTTGAGGAAGTGGTTGGACTGATGACAATGACCCCACAGGAATTCAGGGACCACGTAGTCCATGCGGTCGAAAAATATCGAAAAGACAAATGAAAGTTGACTGAGCAGCAAGAAGAAGTGCAAAGAAAGCTGATACAAATGCAGCTTGAAGAACTTAAAAAGAAGGAAAAAGAAAAAGGCAAGAAGATGCTGCCAGCAATGACCGATTTGAGCACAGCCGTTGAAATGAATGAAATGCCATTACATGGAGGGACCGGTCATGCCGTAAGACAGAGCCCAGAAACCCCCATGCCAATAATAAACGTCTTTGGGGGTGCTTTTCCACAAATACCCTACCAGGGACAGGATAAATTTAAACAGCAGCCCAGACAGGACTGGAAATCCCAAGGAGGGGGGCAGAGAGGTTATGGGCAGGAAGGACCAGTAAGGAAACGGGGGAAGAGAGATACAGAGACTGTGCTGGGGATGTAACCAACCAGGACACATGAGAAGGGACTGCCCTCTTAGGCCATGGGCCGTCACATACCAGTGGGAACCAATGAGAAGGGAACCACAGTCTAGCCAAGGACCAGACCCCGCAGGGCCGAATGGACCCGTGAACCCCTATGCAAGACATTAGGGGTGCCCAGAGAACCCAGGTGGGAAGGGACACTACCCAGTGATAACAAGGGAGGCAGAGGAGGAATCCATTGTTCAGGTTGTGTTAGAAGGGCAGCTGACACCAATGATGATAGATACTGGAGCCATGTATACTTGCGTACAGCCGCAGTATGCCCTTCACCTTCCCATGTCAGGAAAATTTATTAAGACTGTAGGGTTCTCGGGAAAAACACAGTTGACACAAGGTACAGCTCCAGTGAGATTAGGGATGGGCAGCAAAGGAATAGTTTTGCCGATATTAGTGTCCAAAGGAAACGATGCAGTAACAAAGGGAAATCAAGCTGCAGACGAAGCAGCCAGGAAAGCGTCTGGGTGTACATCCGCTGTTATTGCACCCCAGGTAAGTCTAGAGCCGGAACCTATGGTAGAGGACCTGATTGAAATACAGGAAAAGGCAACTTTGGCAGAGCAAACACTGTGGAGACAAAGGGGGGCCAAGCAGAACCCAGAAGGCCTATGGACCACGGAAGATGGCCTACTGGTAGCTCCCACCCCTTTACTGACTATCCTGATCTCAGAAGCACATGGGATGGATCATTGTGCAAGGGGGGAAGTAATAAGGAAAATAAAAAAAGGACAGATTTTGGTCACCTTATTTACAGGCTTCAGTAGACCATGTGTTGTCACAGTGCGAGGTATGTGTGCAGAATAATGTTCGGAAAGGAATTACAACCCCAATAGGTCATATACCCGTACCTGAAGGGCCATTTAAACACCTAGTGATTGGCTATGTAGACATGATAAAAACAGTAAGAGGGAAAAGATACATGTTGGTGGTAATCGACAGATTCAGCAGATGGGTAGAGGCAGTACCCTCGAAAGATCAAGGGGCAGGAACAGTGGTGAAATTCCTGACACACGAAGTGAACCCAAGGTTTGGGATACCGACAGAAATTAGCTCAGACAATGGTTCAGCTTTCATCCAGAAAGTGGTCAAGTTAATACTGCAAGCACTGAGAATAAAGCAAAGATTTGGATGTGTGTATCACCCTCAGTCGCAGGGTATGGTGGAAAGAATTAACGGGACCTGAAAAGCCAAACTAAACAAAATCTGTGCAGATACTAAACTCAACTGGGTCGATGCACTACCGATAGCAACAATGAGTTACCGCACGCAGACTAATCGGATGACGTGTCTAACACCGCATGAAATGCTAACCGGAAGGCCCATGCCAGTGCCCCACTGGAGAGGGCCATATAAAGGGCCTAGTTTGGAACAATTGGAATTGGAATTAAAACAATACATGCGACAATTAACTATGATACATAAGTCTATTTATGCACAGGAAAAACAGAAAGAGCCAGAGATTGATCAAGGGGAAGGACCAATCAAACCAGGCGATCAAGTCTACGTGCGAGCGTTTCGAAGAAAGTGGAACGAACCCAGAAGGGAAGGGCCCTTTACAGTAACCAAAGCATCACCCACCGCAGTTCCAGTGGAAGGACGCTCCACCTGGTATCATCTCAATCACTGCACTAGAGCAATCCCGCAGGTACAGTCAGGTGGGCCACCTGAGGTAAGTGGTGAAGAGGAACAAACAGTAGGGGACAGACAAGAGCAACAAGAAGCTGACACTGAACCGCAGGAACTTGACCAAGTAATAAGGGAAATTTTTGGTCCTGAGGACAGGCCCGAAGACCCTAAGGATGGGGTTATGGATGGTAGTACTCTTTCAGATAATGGGGACGACTTGGGGGCGACCAGTCCCGCCCCCCGGGAGGATACACTCAGATACTCTTGTGCAGATTTGGAGCCCATTAATTTGGCAGATGTGGCATGGGACTGTTAGGATCCCACAAAACCTGAGAGAAAGGAGTAAGAGGAGCACAACGATTACCTTCGTACCATGGTACCAGAACATATGGTACCAATGGGCAAATTATACAGCAGGGATGATGAAGAGACAGAATTGTTATCTATGCTCAAGAGCAAATCCAGCACAGTATGTAGTGCCCATGCTATACAACTCTTCCACCTGCGCGCAATGGCGAAAGGAGCGAAGGGGGCAGTGTGCACAGCAGTGTCCAAGTATTGTCAAGACCTGCAGTATGGGAATTTGTAGCGGGATAGATCCTTGTTATCAGAAATGTATTCATAACACACCAATGTGCCCTTATTGGTGTATGTTATTACCAGGCTTCCTCGCAGTATGATCAAAACAAGCTTGCCTCTAACTGTAATTACAGCAGACCGTGGGCTATGAATAAAAGAGGCCAGACACCCATATTTGAAAAGCTCAAAGTGCAGGAGCATTTGAGTTATGAATGTTTCACACGGACGGGTGATCTCTTGGTTGGACATTTCAGTGGTAACTGTGCTGAGACTTGGGATGTAACCCCAGGCCAGAGATACAAGACAGGTACCCCTCCGCCCGATGGTGCACTGGATGCCCAGACCATCCCGTTAGCAGATACCTGGTGGCTCTGTGGGAAGGAGGGAGGTCTGAGATCCACGCTCCCCCTCGGTTGGACAGGTACATGTACACGAGTTATGCTGATTCAAGAAGTTGTAGTATCCCCTGAAGTACAATTTGACGCTCTGAAGCAGCAGATACTGTGGCAGAAGAGGCAAAAATATGAACTTGATCCAACAGTCCAAATTGACAGTATAGGACAGCCGAGAGGTATACCTAACGAGTTTAAGGCAAGAAATGAGATTGCTGCGGGCTGGGAGGCACTTACACCTATTATAGGGGTTAGTAAAAATGTTGAATGGATAAATTATATATATTATAATCAACAGAGATTCATTAACTACACTGATGATGCATTAGAGGCTTTGGGGCAGCAGCTAGATGCAACCAGTAGAGTGGTGTGGCAGAATAGACACGTACTAGACTGGCTATTGGCAGAGAAAGGAGGAGCTTGTGTAATGTTTGGGGAACAATGCTGTACTTTTATACCGAATAATACTAGTCTGGAGGGATCATTTACCAGAGCAATGAATAAACTGAAAAATCTAAGAAAGGAAGTTAAACAAAATGCAGGGTTTGGACACCATTTCTTCGACTGGTTAAACAGTAAACTAGGAGGACGGGGAGCATGGCTGACCAAGACTGCAGTAACCATCGGTACTGTATTGCTAAGCTGTGCGGTCATTCTGTGCTGTTTTCTTCCATGCCTCAAGTCGCTTGTAGTGCGTGCTGCAATGAAACGGTTTCCGATGCTCCTGGAAATTGTTGGGTCGAGCCCTACAGAGAAGGAGGCACCGATGATGTATTCGTACAGTCTACGAGACACGCAAGACGAACAGGAGAGAGATGAAATATGTGGGGATTAGACTGTGAAGGCTCCTGAGTCTTTTTCCCTGTCTCAGATACGAAGGGACGGGTTTTTACTCAGCGGCCTAGGGAGGTAGCGAGAGAACACTGTGAGTCTTAAGCGCAGGAAACTATAGTTTAACCCAAATTTGGGAGTAAATGCTGGGCTTTATTTGAGCTTTTGTGCATAGACTCTCAGTCCTCTCTCTCTCTGTATGAGACCCTGTGGGTCTCAAAGGGAGGATTATATTGGAAAATGTAAATGCATACATTGTATTTTCTATGTATTACAGTATTTACAATATTTACTCAACAGTATTTCAGTATTTACTCAAATGCACACATTATATTTTCTGTATTTACTATGTAACCATTGCTAGCTGAATAGAGGGTATTCACTATGTAGCCATGACTTTTGACCTAATCACTATTAATTCATAAAGAGAACTAGAATGAAACCAAGTAGAAAGATAACAGTGGCGAGTAAGGTAATGAAATATGTGGTAGTATGTCACAACAAGACTAATTAAGAAATAACTGTGGTTAGGGATGAGGAGACACCTGGTCTAAAATGTAAACTAGGACATAATTAAATTGGGGAGTAAAACAATAGTGGAAGGTCGAGAGCGGATGTATTGATGATATGTGTTCACAGGCCGTCTGGATATGATAATGTAGCTAAGATAGGAGATTGCTATAAAAAATGCTGTGTACAAGCCTGGACGGGCAGTCAGCTACTAGCTTTCTGATTGTCTCAGCTTTGATTTGCAAATTAAAGTTTAAAACGTCTTGGCGAGTTTTCTGCGTCTCCTTGTCGTTTGTGAGAAATGAGAAACCACGACAGCATCTACCTACAGAGAAGAAGTCATCACCCTGACACAGTGGTGGTGTCAAGAAAACAACCTCTCCCTCAATGTTGCAAAACCAAAGGAGCTAGTTGTGGACTACAGGAGGAATGTAGACAGGTTAGTCCCTATTGACATCAATGGATCTGGGGATGAGAGAGTGAACAGCTTTAAGTTCCTCGGCATAAACATCACCGAGGATCTCATGTGGTCTGCACAACAGTGCCTCTTTCACCTCAGATGGTTGAGGAAGTTTGGTATGGGCCCCCAAATCCTAAGAACTTTCTACAGGGGCACATTTGAGAGCATCCTGACTGGCTGCACCACTGCCTGGTACGGGAACTGTACTCCCCTCAATTGCAGGACTCTGCAGAGTGTGGTGTGGACAGCCCAGCACATCTGTGGATGTGAACTTCCCACTAATCAGGACAATTACAAAGATAGATGTGTGAAAAGGGCCCAAAGGATTATTGGGGACCCAAGTCACCCCAACCGCAAACTGTCCCAGCTGCTACCATCCGGGAAATAGTACCGCAGCATAAAAGCCAGGACCAATAGGCTCCGGGACAGCTTCTTCCACCAGGCCATCAGACTGATTGATTCATGTTGATACAAATGTAATTATATGTTATATTGACTGTCTTGTTGTACATACTATTTATTATAAATTACTATAAATTGCACATTGCACATTTAGGAGACGTAACATAAACATTTTTACTCCAATATACAAAGATGTATATGAAGGGTGTGAGTAATAAAGTAAATTCAATTTATCAGTTCAATTCCTCTTCCTGTTCCCACAACGAGCTGTTGGTCCATTTCCTTCTTCACTGCCAGGGTGTGGTCCAGGCACTCTTGAGAGAACAACGCTTCATTTTCCATCTGAGACGTCTACACCCAAAGGCATGAATATTAACAACTCATTATTCTCCACAACTTCTGCCATCTCCAAAGGGAACCTATCACTTAACACATCATTACCTTCCTTCCCCTTCTCTGCTTTAGACTTTCTACAAGGATTGCTCCTTCCGTGATTCCCTTGTCCATTTGTCCCTCCCCACTAATCTCCCTGCTGGCACTTATCCCTGCAGGAGGCCAAAGTGCTACACCTGCCCATTCAACTCCCATCCAGGCCCCAAACAGTCCTTCCAGGTGAGACAACACTGCACCTAGGAATCTGCTGGCGTTGTCTATTGCATCTGGTGCTCCCAATGCAGCCTCTCCTACATTAGTGTGACTCGTCATTAACTGGGGGACCGCTTCATCGAACACCTCCGCTCTATCCATTAAAAGCGGAACTTCCCTGTGGCCCAACATTTTAATTCTGATTCCCATTCCCATTGCAACATGACAGTCTGTGGCATCCTCTTGTGACACAATGAGGCCACCCTCAGAGTAGAGGAGCAACACCTTATATTCCTTCTGGGTAGTCTCCAATCTGATAGCATAAATAACAATGTATCCTTTCAGTTAAGAAAAAAAATCTCCTGCCCCCTCTTCTTCTATTCCCAACTCTGGCCTCTTACCTCTTCTCAACTGCCCATCACAGTCCCCTGGTGCCCCTCCTCCTTCCCTTTCTCCTATGGTCCACTCTCTTGTCCTACCAGATTCTCTCATCTCCAGCACTTTACCTTTCTCACCCACCTGGCTTTACCCATTACCTCCTAGCTATCCTTCTTCCTCTCCCCCAACCTTTTTATTCTGGCAGCTTTCCCCTTCCTTTTCAGTCCTGAAGAAGGGCGTCAGTCCAATACAATTCATACAAACCTGACCTGCTGAATTCCTCTAGCATTTTGTGTAGGTTGTATGAGTATTGATGTCTTAGGTAATTCACTTCCCATGTGTTCCTTTCCCACTTCCACCAGTCTACCAGAGTCTCCCTCTGTTTATTCATCTTTTCAATACTTCCACCTGTCCTCCCCCCATTTTCTGGACTCATTATCCTCCCCCCACATTCTTCCTTCTGCCCTTCCTCATCTGTTTCCACTTTTCAAAAGCCAATATTTGTCTCTGCCTTTCTCTGTCCCCTCCCCAATCTGCCTAAAACATTCTGCTCCTTCTTGTGTTTACAACTTAACCCAGCACCACCACCACCCCCCCTATCCCAGTCTCACTTCTACATATAGTAGTTTTCCTCTATATTTTCAGTCCTTTTGCGTGATTTCAACCTAAATAGTCAACCATCCTTTTATCTAGACAGAAGCACTGGGTCCGCTGAGTTATTCCAGAAATTTGTTGTTTTTCCTCCAGTTTCCAACATCTGCAGACTCTTGCATCACCAGTAATTCTCTTGATTCCTACGCAGATTCTTACTTGTCATTTTTGCTTGTCTGGGTGATTAAACACAAACTTTCTTCAACTAATCACGGAGAATCCAATGTGTTTACTATCAATTACAGCAACAAACTTTATCCCCACTCAAGTCCTTCTTCCATTAAGACTGAAGTTTCACAGCCAAGCTGTCATTTTTGACCAAACAATGAACTTCGATTATCCAACTGCTCCATTGCCAAGAGCATCCATCACCACATCTATAATGTTGCCTAATCCCATTCTTGCCACAGTTCATTTGGGCTTGAAGTTTCTAAATTTGATAATTCCTATTGTCTTCCATTGACGGGATTATACTATTAATCAGGGACATTATCACAGCTGCATTCAAAGGGCTCATCCACTGAGTCTAAATTGGTAGAACTCAAAAATAAACATAGAAACATAGAAAGACTACAGCATAATACAGGCCCTTAGGCCCACAATGCTGTGCCAAGCATGTACTTAGCTGAGAAATTACCTAAGGTTACCCATAACCCTCTATTTTTCTAAGCTCCATGCGCCTATCCAGGAGTCTCTTAAAAGACCCAATTGTATCCGCGTCCACCACAGTCGCCGGCAGCCCATTCCACATACTCACCACTCTCTGCATAAAAAACTTACCCCTGACATCCCATCTGTACCTGCTTCCAAGCACCTCAAAACTGTGCCTCTCATGGCAGTCACTTCAACTCTGGGAAAAAACCGCTGACTATCCACACAATCAATGCCTCTCATCATCTTATACACCTCTATCAGGTCATCTCTCATGCACTGTCACTCCAAGGAGAAAAGGCCAAGTTCACTCAACCTATTCTCATAAGGCATGCTCCCCAATCCAGGCAACATCCTTATAAATCTCCTCTGCACTCTTTCTATAGTTTCCACATCCTTCCTGTAGTAAGGTGACCAGAATTGAGCACAGTACTCTATGTGGGGTCTGACCAGGGTCCTATATAGCTGCAACATTACCTCTCGGCTCTTGAACTCAGTCCCATGGTTGATGAAGGCCAATACACCGTATGTCTTTTTAACCACAGAGCCAACCTGTGCAGCTGCTTTGAGTGTCCTATGGACTTGGACCCCAAGATCCCTCTGATCCTCCAGACTGCCAAGAGTCTTACCATTACTACTATATTCTGCCATCATATTTGACCTATTAAAATGAACCACTTCACACTTACCTGGGTTGGACTCCATCTGCCACTTCTCAGCCCAGTTTTGCATCCTATCAATGTCCCGCTGTAACTTCTGACAGCCCTCCACACTATCCACAACACCTCCAACCTTTGTGTCATCAGCAAACTTACTAACCCAGTCCTCCACTTTCTCATCCAGGTCATTTATAAAAATCACAAAGAGTAGGGGTCCCAGAACAGATCCCTGAGGCACACCACTGGTCACCGACCTCCATGCAGAATATGACCTGTCTACAACCACTCTTTGCCTTCTGTGGACAAGCCAGTTCTGGATCCACAAAGCAATGTACCCTTGGATCCCATGCCTCCTTACTTTCTCAATAAGCCTTGCATGAGGTACCTTATCAAATGCCTTGCTGAAATCCATATACAATGACTACATCTACTGCTCTACCTTCATCAATGTGTTTAGTCACATCCTCAGAAAATTCAGTCAGGCTCATAAGGCATGACCTGCCCTTGACAAAGCCATGCTGACTACTCCTAATCATATTATACCTCTCCAGATGTTCATAAATCCTGCCTCTCAGGATCTTCTCCATCAACTTACTGAAGTAAGATTCACTGGACTATAATTTTCTGGGCTATCTCTACTCCCTTTCTTGAATAATGAAACAACATCCGCAACCCTCCAATCCTCCAGAACCTCTCCCATCCCCATTGATGATGCAAAGATCATTTCCAGAGGCTCAGCGATCTCCTTCCTTGCCTCCCACAGTAGCCTGGGGTACATCTCATCCAGTCCCGGCGACTTATCCAACTAGATGCTTTCCAAAAGCTCCAGCATATCATCTTTCTTAATATCTACGTGCTCAAGCTTTTCAGTCTGCTGCAAGTCATCACTACAATCATCAAGATTCTTTTCCATAGTCAATACTGAAGTAAAGTATTCGTTAAGTACCTCTGCTATTTCTTCCGGTTCCGTACGTACTTTCCCACTGTCACACTTGATAGGTCCTATTCTTTCATGTCTTATCCTCTTGTTCTTCACATACATGTAGAATGCCTTGGGGTTTTCCTTAATCCTGCCCACCAAGGCCTTCTCATGGCCCCTTCAGGCTCTCCTAATTTCCTTCTTATGTTCCTTCCTATTAGCCTTATAATTTTCTAGATCTCTAACATTACCTAGCTCTCTGAACCTTTTGTAAGCTTTTCTTTAAAATCCAGAAGTTTTCTACCTGGATTTTATTAAGACATTTGACAAGTCCCATTGTAGGCTCATCTAGAAAATTAAGATTCATGGGATCCACAGTGACTTGCTGATAGAAGACAAAAGGTAGTAGCCAATGGGATATCCTGGCTGGAGCTCCATGACTAGTGGATGGTTAGTAATTTTGCAGATGATGCAAAATTTGTTGGTGGTATAGACAGTGTAGAATATTAATAAAACAGTACCATGGAATATAGATCATTTGCAGATATGGGCAGTGAAATGGTAGATGGAGTTTAATCTGACCAAGTGTGAGGTATTGCACTTTGAAAAATCAAACGTAAGGATACAGTACATTATTAATGGCAGAGCCTTTAACAGTGCTGATGTACAGAGAGATCTTGGGGTCCAGGTCCGTAGCTACCTGAAAGTGTCTGCACAGGTCGATAGGGTGGTTATTTTAGGGGAACGTGAGGTGGACTTCTTCACTCAGGTGGTGGTGAGAGTGTGGAATGAGCTGCCAGCAGATGTGGTGGACATGGGTTCAACTGCAATACTTAAGAGAAGTTTCGATAGGTTCATAGTTGAGTGGGTTGTGGAGGGCTGTAGTCTGGTAGGTGGGACTAGGCAGAACAATAGGCCAGCTTGGAGTGAAGGGCCTATTTCTGAGGGTAGTGATCTATGAATCCATGACTATAAAAAGCAGCATCTATGTAAAGAAAAACAGAGTTAACATCTCCATATTTCCTGTTTATATTTTGGAATTCTTGTGTTTGAAATTCTTTGAGGATTTTCTAAAAGATTGTAGAAGTTGTGGTAAGACAAGTGTTAAAGACAACATCAAGGCAAGGGGACCTTTGAAGTGAGACTGCCAATGCCAACCTGTAGCGGGATAGGTGAGAATAACTGTGGCAATGTGTAATCAATCTGGAAGAACATAGCTTCCCTTTACACAGTAGGAGGTGCTGGAGACAGAAGAGATAGGAATAACGGAAAGATGTGAATTACATCCAACAACTAAGGGACAATTGTTTCACTAACTTCTAAGTGTCATTGGTTGTCAGCTTGTGTTTCTGTTGGCTTTTCACATCTCTATTGTGAATGGCGATTGATTTTGCAAATAAGGAATCCAATATACACAGTTTACCAAAGGGCAAACGAATAACTATTTCTACATAAAAAGAGAAGATTCCTCTCCTGGCCTCAGAACAGTGTGTTGACAGGGGCCACATTGTTTCCTTATGCACAAGTAAATAAAATATGTTTGAGTCGTAAGTGTGCATGTATTCTAGGCCCAGTTATCATAGTTATTTTATTTTATTGCTGGTTATGACAGTTACTTGGACGTTCCACCAAGATGGCTAATTCATGGCTTTGTTATGAAACTCCTTTTTACCGGGTGTCTCTAGAAATGTGGTTCATTAGCCCCTTTGCTAATGACCACTGGACTCAGCAGTGAGAAAACCACCTTTCTCAAACTCCGTACGTCAAAGGTCAGTATGACTTGGGTCCCACCTAACCAGGAATTTGGGATGTCTCAATCACCTGAACCCCAATCTGTGTGAATACTGTGTAAATACTGCCCCCATGTAATTAGCCATCAGCAAGATCATACAGATCGTACACTGCATACAATTATACGGAAAGAATATTTACAAATTTCAGCTTTATCGAACAGTTAGTAGGAAAAAGAAGAGAAAAAAAATAAAAAGGCCCCATTACAATTAACCCAGTCCAAATATTCACACAAGTTGGAGCTCATCTTGAAGTCATTTTTAACTCATGGACTGAACCCACAGTCTGCATGAAAGCACCCACCAACTCCCAAATGTTGCTCGAAAATCTTCTCAAATAAATGGGCTCCACCATGGGAGTATTGGTCATTTCTCCCTGAAGCCGTTTATCTGCACAAAGCCCCTTGTGCAACAGTGATGTCATCCTCAGCCATCTTCCCTCCTGTCTTCTCCCAGCTCCTGCCAAAAAGACCTCAACCCACAGCAGTGTCCTTCACAAAACCTCTCCGCCCAGCATTCCAGAACCTTCCTCGATTTTCACCATCCTGATAGGCTGACACAACATTCCTAAGTTGAACAACATTGCCCCTTATCTTTAGCTCAAACCCAAACATGCTAAAGCAGAACTGACTGCTCTTACAGAACTGCTAAAATAAAATACCTACAGCATAGCAGTAAAAATCTTATCCAGGGCATTACAGTTACATGGGAGAAAGGAATTCAGCTCCTCCTAAACCCTAGGCTGCTCATATTTGAGCAAGGGTCTGAGTCTGCTATTGGAATGCAGATTACCTCCTGTGTGGGATAGTCAAGGTACCCCAACACTTCAGTCACTGACATAGGAAAACTGCAGCATTAAAAAAGGGGGTGTCCTGGTTCAGGTTGAGTCCTGCAGGAAGCACAGGAAAAAAAGTTTTCCTAGTCTGCGTTGGGTCCCTCAGGAAAAAAGCAGTTGAATAGATCTGTGTTGGGTCTCAGGCGAAGTTGCTGTGGTCCAGATCAGGTCCTGTGTGAAGTTGCCAAGGTCCTAGTCAGGCTAATTGAGAAAGTAAGGAGGCATGGGATCCAAGGGGACATTGCTTTGTGGATCCAGAACTGGCTTGCCCACAGAAGGCAAAGAGTGGTTGTAGACGGGTCATCTTCTGCATGGAGGTCGATGACCAGTGGTGTGCCTCAGGGATCTGTTCTGGGACCATTATAACATATAGTTACAACAGTGCAAGCAATACTGTAATTTGATAGAAGAACAGACCATGGGCACGGTAAAAAAAGTCTCAAAGTCTCTCGAAAGTCCCGACATCTCACGTAGACGGTAGAAGGAAGAAAACTCTCCCTGCCATGAGCTTCCAGCGCCGCAAACTTGCCGATGCAGCATCCTGGAAGCACCCAACCACAGTCCAACTCTCAGTCCATCCGAAAACTTTGAGCCTCCGACCAGCCCTCCAACACCAAGCACCAAGCACCATCTCTGCCGAGCGCTTCAACCCCAGCCCCGGCCGCCAACAATAGGCAAAGCTGAGGATTTGGGGCCTTCCCCTACGGAGATTCTCGATCACACAGTAGCAGCAGCAGCGAACCGGGCATTTCAGAAGTTTCTCCAGATGTTCCTCCATGCTTCTCACGTCCCTCTCCATCAAATCAGGATTGTACACAGCCCCTATTTAACAAATACGATACTATTTCACCAGAAAGGCTGCACGCGCTGCGTCGTGCCGCCATCTTCTCCTCCCCTCCTCAGAGGGATCTTGGGGTTCGAGTCCGTAGGACGCTCAAAGAAGCTGCGCAAGTTGACTGTGGTTAAGGAGGCATACGGCGCATTGGCCTTCATTAATCGTGGAATTGAATTTAGGAGCCAAGAGGTAATGTTGCAGCTGTATAGGACCCTGGTCAGACCACTCTTGGAATACTGTGCTCAGTTCTGGTCGCCTCACTACAGGAAGGATGTGGAAGCCATAGAAAAGGTGCAGATGAGATTTACAAGGATGTTGCCTGGATTGGGGAGCATGCCTTATGAAAACAGGTTGAGTGAACTCGGAGGATGAGAGGTGACCTGATAGAGGTGTATAAGATGATGGAAGTCATCGATCGGGTGGATAGTCAGAGGCTTTTTCCCAGGGCTGAAATGGTTGCCACAAGAGGACACAGGTTTAAGGTTCTGGGGAGTAGGTACAGAGGAGATGTCAGGGGTAAGTTCTTTATGCAGAGAGTGGTGAGTGCATGGAATGGGCTGCCAGCAACGGTGGTGGCTGGAGATATGATAGGGTCTTTTAAGAGACTTTTGGATAGGCACATGGAGCTTAGAAAATAGAGGGCTATGGGTAAGCCTAGTAATTTCTAAGGTAGGGACATGTTCAGCACAACTTTGTGGGCCAAAGGGCCTGTATTGTGCTGTAGGCTTTCTATGTTTCTATCTCCCACATGAAGGCTGCTCTTTTCTGGCTCGGGTCCCACAGGCAGCACAGGAAAAATTAGCTAAGTGTGTGGTTAAAAAAAGGAATTCTGAAATGTGTATATCTGTGTGTGTGGATGTATGCATGCAGGTCCCCTGTCCCAGAACTCTGAAGGGCTCTAGTTCTGTGCACGTTTGTACATCACGGACCAGGAAGCATTATATATGTTGAGAAGTATATAGAATGGGTGGAGTGGACCAGATGAGTGTCTGCAGACATTGCTAGAGGAAGGAAAATATGAGAATACTGTAGGGAGGCCTGAGATTGTTTGTTGTAGATGTGAAATGGAAAAACAGTTCGATCAATCCTGTTAAAAAGCTGAGAAAGTGAGCAAAAGTTAAAGAAGGAAAAGGCACAGAAAGAACAGGCAAAGGATAATAACGCCTACCTCAGCATTTGGAAAGAAGCACTTGGCACCAGAGTCTGACGATGAACTGGATGCTGCACTCCTGCCTTCCCCAGGCACAGTTTCAACAAAGCCCATACCAAGTGGAGCCTCCTGAGTCCTCGATGAGGCTGGCGTTAGCTGATGCTTTAGCATAGGCGGCAGTTCCCAATAGCAACACGGGAGATAGGAGGCGGAGGGGTGCAGAGGGGATGAGCAAAATGTTGATTTAAATGTAGCTTGAACTGATCTAGTCAGAGTTCTAAGAAAATGTTTCCCTCAAACTGTGGATTGGCAGAAAATACACAGCGCCTATAAAAAATAATGACATTAATGAGGATGTAGAACAAGTATAATTATGAATAAGTATAACTGCAAGCTATACACAATATTGCCAAAAGCAATTGCTATATCAAAAGATTACAGCTTTTAAAGGGAATGGGTTCAATACTTGTGTGAGACTTCCCGGCTGCTCCACCATAGCCCCCGGGCAATATTCTACACTGGTTTAAGGTATTGAGATAGCCGTTTCATGAAATTTGAATATTATTTTTAACTTATAGCGTTGTTTTACTTTTAACTAAATTGACGATGATCAAATTTTGGCTAATCATTAACTTCTGGTTAAAATGTCACTATAAACCTCAGCTTTAACATTATCTGCTTTATGCACATATGACTCATATGACCCACTTGTGACTGGTATTACTTCTGTTTTGAACAGCTTCGACATATTTTAGATAATCCTATTCTAAATGTATGACTTATAGTTCTTTGATTTATGTCTACAAACATGGAAATGGGATGGTGGACACGGTAGGGGCAAAACGTGGGGTTGTCCACAAGTGGCATATTTGTTTGTGGACAGCCTGGTCGCTGGGCTCTAAGTTGCCTTTGGGGTCAAGGCAACTTTGATAACAGTTTCTGCCTCCACCACCAGTAGCAACGTAGATAATCCACTCCCCAAGTGTACTTAAGAACTTATACAATCTTAATTCTGCCAGTTGTAAAATGCTACCTGTCAATTTTCATTGACGGCTTTCCCTCCCGATCTTTCTGGAAAAAAGCACACTATGTGCAGGACTATAAAGGATGGTGGGTATAATTGGAAATGAGAGATTCTCGACCATTGCAAGAAAAGTAGCAGCAACTGAATGATTTGCCAGAGACAACACCAAAAGACACTGCTAGGGTCTGCCTCCGTGGGGCTCTCCCACAAGAGGTTATTTTTACATCTCCAAATGGACTTTATGCAGTTACATAAAAGTATGGGTTAAGATAATGCACTTGTTATTTTGTTTGTTATCTTCATGGGAAAAAACTTATCCAACGCAGAGAACTGATACCATAACTGTTGATATTTATTTTATTATGAGAACTTATTCCTAGGTTTGGGATTCATGAGAAATTCTCAAGTGACAAAGGTCCTCACTTTACGAGTTAAGTTATATAGGAGTTAATGAAAGGCTTGCAGTGTAAGCCTGCTGTTACTGCCCTGAATCATCCGGGGCAGCTGAAAGACAGAATGGGTCCTGAAATGCAGATCAGCTAAATCGTGACAGGTGACCAAACTAAAGTGGCCAGAGGCTGGCCCTCAGAACAATGCACTGTGCTCCAACTGTAACAAGCCTATCGCTATATGAGATAGTTTTAGGATGCCCATGTGCTTGCCAGTCGTTCCTCCCTTTTTGGTTAAACAGATGGACATCCTAATATGAATGAAAGCATGTTGCCTTGTTGTACAGCACTAATACAAGTTCTTAATGGTTTTCATCGACAGGTACTTCAAGCTGCAAAGTGCTATACCTACTAGACGGGAGATTGGGTACCGGTGAGAGCCTACTGACAAAAGAACTGCCTGGAGCCCCCTGGGATGGTTCAATCCAAGTGTTGCTGACCACATATACTGCTCTTTTGTGACCAGCTTTCACCTCTCAGTGTGGCTTCTGTAGAGCTAGAGGAACATCTGACATGATTTTTACAGCATGTCAATTGCAGGAAAAAGCCCAGGAACAAAATCTTCCACTTTATATGGCCTTCATTGACCTTACAAAAGCACTTGACTCTGTAAATCATCTTGCCCTTTGGCAGGTACTGTCCAAAATCAGGTGCCCAGAGAAATACCTCAAGATCCTGCAGCTCTTACACAATGATATGAGTGCTCTGAAACAGCACCTTTTAAAGTTGAGACCAGAGTCAAACAGGGGTACATCATTGTCCCAATTCTGTTTGCCTTTTTCATTGCAACCATTCTTCACCTCACAGTTCAAGACCTCCCACAAGGAATCTCTGTAGACAGATGGGGAGTTCTTTAACCTTAACAGCTTCAAGGTAAAGAGCAAAAAGGACTTCATCTAAACATCAAGAAAACCCTAGTCCTGTACCAATCTGCTCCAGATCAAGCTCCTAAACCTGCAGCCATCCAAGTTGATAACATCCCTCTGCAAAACACTGATCATTTCCCCTATCTTGTCAGCCTCCTTTCTTCAAGAGCCAACATTGACCTTGAAATAGATCACAGAATAAGTTATGCGAATGGAGCTTTTGCCAGGCTGAGAAAGAGTGTTTTTGAAGATCAGGATATCAAGACCAATACTGAGCTTCTGGTCTATAAGGCTATAGTCCTTCCCCCTTTGCTATATGGAGGGCTCTTGTTATGCCTACCTACATAGTACCATAGATGTACCCACAAGAAAATCTGCAGATGCTGGAAATTCAAGCAACACACATAAAATGCTGGTGGAACGCAGCAGGCCAGGCAGCATCTATAGGAAGAAGTACAGTCGAAGTTTTGGGTCAAGACCCTTCGTCAGGATGAACGGAAAAAAAGAGATAGTAAGAGATTTGAAAGTGGGAGGGGGAGAGGGAGACCCGAAATGATAGGAGAAGACAGGAGGGGGAGGGATGAAGCCAAGAGCTGGACAGTTGATTAGCAAAAGGGATACAAGGCTGGAGAAGGGGGAGGGATGGAAGGCCTTGGAAGAAAGAAAGGGGGAGGGGAGAAACAGAGGAAGATGGAGAACAGACAAGGAGTTATTGTGAGAGGGAAAGAGAGGTAACAAAAAATTAAAAATTAGGGATGGGGTAAGAAGGGGAGGGGGGGCTTAATAGAACTTAGAGAAATCAATGTTCATACCATCAGGTTGGAGGCTACCCAGACGGAATATAAGGTATTGTTCCTCCATTCAGGGTGTGGCCTCATCTCGATAGTAGAGGAGGCTGTGGATTGACATATTGGAATGGGAATGGGACATGGTATTAAAACGTGTGGCCACTGGGAGATCCTGCTTTCTCTGGCAGACAGAGCATAGGTGTTCAGCAAAGCGGTCTCCCAGTCTGCGTCGGGTCTCACCAATATATAGAAGGCCATACCGGGAGCACCGGATGTAGTATATCACACCAGCAGACTCACAGGTGAAGTGTCGCCTCACCTGGGAGGACTGTCTGGGGCCCTGAATGGTGGTGAGGGAGGAAGTGTAAGGGCAAGTGTAGCATTTATTCTGCTTACAAGGATAAGTGGCAGGAGGGAGATCAGTGGGAAGGGATGGGGGGGGAAACGAATGGACAAGGGAGTCACATAAGGAGCGATCCTTGCGGAAGGCAGAAAGTAGGGGGGTAGGGAAAGATGTGCTTGGTGGAGGGATCCCGCTGGAGATGGTGGAAGTTACGGAGAATTATATGTTGGACACAGAGGCTGGTGGGGTGGTAGGTAAGTCCTCAATGGAGCACTTCTGAGATTGGGCTTTTCTGGATTGTAGTGTTGCTCTTCTGGAAATCTGCCAGACTGGCTCATGAAAGCCTTAACAAAGTTTTATCAGCCCTGCTGGAGAAACTGGCTACTAATACAGCCTTAGTTCTACATGATATGATCTTACTGCTGAAATGCTGACAATCTGCACTGTGGCCCTTCAACATTGACTAGCAGTAGACTTTCTGTTGTCTTAGAGAGTTGATGCTATTTCCATTATTAGCCAAGAGTGTTGCATGTATGTCTTAGATATTAAACAGCCAACTGCCCCTGATGAAATTGGCACTGGGTTTCAGAGACTCAGCGCTATTGAAATTCAGTAAGACTTGTGCTGTCGTCTACAAGACAAAAAGGAGGGATTGTGGAAGTTGCGGTAAGGTAAAAGTTAAAAACAATGTCCAGGCAAGATTAGCTTGGTGCTGTTTAGTCGAGTGAAACTTTTGAAGTAAGATTGCCGGAACCAACCTTGCGTAAAGCCGATGAAATAGGTCAGAGTGACTGTGGCAGCATGTAATCAATCAGCTTCCCTTTACGTAGTAGTCGGTATCGGAGACGGACAGAGAGAAATAAAGGAAAGATGTGATACACACCCCACAACGAAGGGACAATTGCCTTATGAGCTTCAAAGTGTCGTCAGCATGTAGTTTCTATAGATTTTTAACATCTCTGTTGTGAATGACAATTGATCTTGCAAGTGTGGAATTCAAACATACACAATTTACTAAATAGTTACTATCTGTAGCTGATAAGCCAATTCTGTATATAACAGCAGTGGTCAATCTTGGCTTCAGAGCATCATGGTGACAGGGGCCATGCTGTTCTCCTTGTGCACAAGTGAATAAAGTATGTTTGAGTTGTAAGAGTGTGTGCACTCAGCGCCCAGTTACTTTAGTTATTTTATTTTATTATCAGCAATGACAAGAATTTGATCCATACCCATGCTTTTGTAAATTTCCTAGCAAATAAACATGTACTGGTTCTTCAGATATGAAACATGAACTAGGAAAGTAGACCAATTTAGCCAACAGATTTCTCCTTAGAAAGTGAAGGTGAGTGCTGCCAAGAATAAATGGAAATTATCAGAACAGAACTGTGACAAGTCACAAAAAAACCATTTACTCATTTCAAAGACATTTTTGAAAAGTTTATTATACAGCCAAGAAAACAATGTTACAGAAGCATGAATCATTGAAATTAACCAGATCCATTTTTAAAGGCCAAAAAACAGAGACGTTTACAGTTTGACAGCACCTAGTGAGATAAAGCAGTATAACTACCTGATTTCTATATCCATATTGGTGCAAAAGTTGAAAGTCTTTTAGTGAGAAATCAAGTTTTGTGATGGGTTAAATATTGATCATTAAATGCTGAGATAAATGATCAATTTACTACTTTTCAAACAGAATCTCAGGTCCTACCATCACTTTCTCCTCATTGATTGACTGCTTATTTCAAGATGACTGATGTAATGGAAGTAGGGATTCGTCTGTGCTAGCACCTTAGTACATAAGTGAAACATCAATATTCAGATATTAATATTGAACAATCTCATAATTCGAAAGTTTAGAAGTTTCACAAATAAAAGAGATTGGTGGGGAGTCCATCAGCCTCATCAAATGAGGGCAATAGAAAATCCTATTCATCATCACAACTATTTGCTTTCCAATCTACACCACCTGGTCTGTGCTGCCCTTACCATTAAAATACTTATCCAAGTTTTAGGTCCCTGTGTGCTGTATTTCCATACCTATGCCCAGTCTGAACAACTGAAATTTAGGGAGCAATATTAGGCTATATTGCCTGCCATCACATTCCCAAACAAACAGTATTCCTTACCCCTTGTTCTGACTTAAGTTCATGAGTCTGTATAGCTTCACCCATCAATCTTTGGAAGTTCTCTGCATCCTCTATTCCTTCAGTTCAAATCATTTATTCACATTGCAACTTTCTCGCTAACTTCAATAGGAGCTAAACATTTTTGACCACGTTGTTTCGATTGTCAACACCTGTGCTGCCATCCTTTCTTCTTCTGGCTAGAGCAAGATGGGATCCCACTGCTCATCAGCTTTACCCAACCTGCCGACATCTTTAATGGATTATCCTCTTCATTTGCCACCATCTTCAACAAAATTCCACCATCGGATACATCCATTCCTCCACTTTCAGATATCCAAAGGGATTGTTCCTTTCATGTTTTGCTAGTTTGGTCTTCCGTCTCAGACAACTACTCCTTACTCATGGCAGTTTCCCATTAAAGCTGTCCTTCCCAGAATCCAGGGAGGCAGACGGTCAGTCCAGATGAAGCAGTGGTTCACTTGCACTTCTATCACTCTGATATATTACATTCTGTGTTCACAATGCTGTCATGTCTTCATTAAAGAAACCAAATATAGGTTGACTGTCTATTTTGTGGTGGGGAAACTCTAATCTTTCAGTTACCTGTCAGTTTAATTCTCTATCCCTCTTCCATTCTAACCCATCTCTCTGTGGTTTCCTCCACAGATCTAAGGAGACCCATTGTGAATTGAAGGAAAAGCATTTATTTTCCATTTAGACACATCGCTGCCTTTTGGAATAAATATCAAATACATAATTTCAGACAACTCACTTTTCCTGTTTAAATCAGAGCTGGCCTGTTCCACTGTATAGTTACCCAGCTTAATTATAAATTAGTTTTACCCTCTCCACAGGCACTACCTAATCTCCTGGGCATTTGCTTCATCCTGCTTTTGGTTTCACGTTCCAGCAACAGCTGACATGCATTTTGCACCATAGTTCCCCTCTCTCTTTTTAGACCATAACACTTGGGAAAGAAATGAGCTATTCAGCCCACCAAGTCTTCTCCATCATTCCAACATGGCTGATCTATAATCTCTTTCAACCCCATTCTCCTGCCTTCTCTCTGTAAACTTTGATATCCCTACTAATCAAGAACATAACAACCTGCACATCAAAGATACCTAATGACTTGACCTCCATGGCTGTCTGTGGCAATGAATTCCAAAGATTCATCACCCTCTGGCTAAAGAAACTCCTCCTCATCTCTGCTCTAAATAGACATCCCTCTATTCTGAACTAGTGCCCTTTCGTCCTAGACTCTCCCACCGTAGAAAACATCCTCTCCATATCCACTCCATCCAGCCTTTCAATATTCCATAGGTTTTCATGAGATTACCCTCCTATTTTTCTAAATTCCAACAAGTAAAGGCCCGGAGGCATAAAACACTCTTTATATGTTAACCCTTTCTTTGCTGGGATCATTGTCGTGAACCTCCCCTGGAGCTCCTCCAATGCCAGCATATCCTTTCCTAAGTAAGGGGCCCGAAACTGTTCATAATGCTCCAAGTGCAGGTTGACCAATGTCTTATAAAGCCTCAGCCTTACATCTTCGCTTTTATATTCTAGTCCTCTCATAATGAATGCTATCATTGCATTTGACTTCCTTACCACCAAGTAAACCTGAAAGTTAACCTTCAGGGAATCTTGCATGGGGACTCCCAAGTCCCTCTGCACCACTGACTTCTGAATTAATTCTGAAAATTGTCTACTCCTTTATTCCTTCTTTGAAAGTGCATGACCATACACTCCCCTACACTATATTCCATCTGCCACTTTTTTGCCCATTCTCTCAATCTGTCTAAATCTTTATGCATACTCCCTCCTTCATCAACACTAGATACCCTTCCCCCTGTCTTCTTATTGTCCACAAACATGGCCATAAAACCATCAATTCTGTCATTCAAATCATTGACATATAATGTGAAAGGTAGTGGTCCCAACACTGATCCCTGCTGATCACTACTATTCACTGGCAGCCAACCAGAAAAGGTTTCCTTCATTCCCAATCTTTGACTCCTGCTAGTTAGCCAATTTTCTATCCATGCTAGTATCTTTCATGTAATACCATTGGCTTGTATCTTGTTTGATAGCCTCATGTGTGGCACATTGTCAAAGGCCTTCTGAAAATGCAAGTTAACAAAATCCACTGACTCTCCTTTGTCTATACTGCCTGTTATTTCCTCAAAGAATTCCAACAGATTCATTAGGCAAGATTTTCCATTAAGGAAGCCATGCTGTCTTCAGCCTCTTTTGTCATACACCTCCAAGTACCTTGAAACCTCACCTTAATAATAGACTCCAACACTCACCCAGCCTCATTTGGTCTATAGTTTTTGTCACCACATTATGGCAAGGATGTAAAGATATTACAGAGGATCCAGAAAAGATTCACAAGAATGGTTTCAGGGATAAATTAGAGAGTGTGGATCTGTTTATTTTAGAAAGAGAATCCCAAGGGAAGGGCTGATTGAGGTGTATAGAATGGTAAGATATCTGAAAAGAATGGTTCGTGGGAAGTTCTTCCCATTAGTGAAGGGTATGTGGAATTGACATCACTTGCATATAGTAGAGCAGAACAAAATCATGAGTGAAAAGAGGAAAGCCTTTAGCGTAGTTAATCTACACTCGCTGTAGACGTGGTTGGGGAGAGGTTCCCCAGTGACCTTCATAGAAGCATAAAACAATGGGTGACAACACAGAAGGAAGCAATTTGCCTTCCCTCTTCCAGAGCAACTCACTAGTTCCAATCTTCAGCTTTTTCTATATAACCTTTTGAATTTTTTTCCCTCACTATATATATCCAAAACTCTCTTGAAGACCACAATAGAACCAATCTCCACCACATCGGTAAGCAATGCATTCCAGATTTCTATCTACACACTAAGTTTTTTTTCCTTTTGCCTTGCTTAATTCTCTTCCTGCTTACTTTATACCCATGTCCTTTAGTCCTTCAGTTCTCAACAGGAATAGCCTTCCATTATCCACTCTCCACATCATTTTATACATTTTCAACTTTCACCTCAGTCTTCTTATCTCTTAAGTAAAATAAAAAGCAGCCTCTAATCTATCCTTGTACCTGTAGTCCTTCCTCACAGGAACCATTCACATTAATCTTTCCTGGATTCCCTCTGTTGCCCACACATCCCTTCTACAAACTGGTGACTAGAACTACACACCATGGGGCCCAACTAGTGCAATGACAAGCTGTAAATATCAAAAGAGAATTGCATTATTTCTGATTCAATGGAGTAGGAGCCAGTGTGATGAAATGAATGACTCTCAAGATAAAGTACTCTCACCTCTACTCTTTCAATCCAGATGAAGGGTCTGAACCCGTACATCAACTGTCTATTTCCCTCTACAGATATTGTCTGGCCTGCTGAGTTCCTCCAGTGTTTTCTGTGTTGCTCCAGCTTCCATTATCTCTCGTGATATTGACTCTCAAGAAATTTTTGATGAAAATTTCAGTTTCTCCCCAGTCGCTCTTTTTAAGTCATGCTCAGTTCCATTTCTGCTCCTTTTCAAATCAACCTGGAGCATTTGGTTAAAATAAATCTCAAAATCCAAGAGGTAGTTATGGTTAATATCAATAACTTATAATAACTTGAGTAGGAATAGATTTACTTTATTTATATTATTTTATAAATGGAATATATTCCATCAGAGTGGGAACCATAAGTCAAAACTCATATTGATCTGTGAACTTTGGTTCACTATACAAACAATATAGAGAGGATTTAGCATAAATGTGCTTTCAGAACCAGCATCAGAGTCAGGCTTATTGTCACTGACGTATGTTGTTTTGTGGCAGCAGTACAGGTCTTTGACATCCTTCCAATTCAAATGAAGCCCAAAGTGCATTTTGTGGCAACTACTTTAATAATGACATCAGGCATTGAACACCAGCTTTGTAATGACTGATAAATCCAAAATCCATGTCTATTAACATATGGTTACAAACACTCTTTGACTAAAATGATAGTACTCAGAAAGTACCAGCTTCAGTGTCTTGGCTCACAGACAAACTTGAATGAGGTATTGAAGGGTGATTGAGAGGGGAAGCTGGCACCCTGGGAACCATATTTCTGCATGATTGAATTGCTTTATAACAGGTGTAAAATTAAAGCATCTCAGGATACTTCAGGAAAAAGAATCTAATCTTCATTTTAAAGGCTACTGCACTGTGGAGTCAGAGATGAACAGCAGTTATCCTACTGTCCTGAAGAGTGAATTTGAAAAAAAAGTAACTATCTGCAAAATACTCCAAAACCACTGATCAGGTACCTACCATAAACCACTTCCAAGAGAAGTATCTGCTGACAAACATTTCAATTTCTTAATTTTCCAAAGTCCTCCGTTGAATAAAGCTAACATTTTAATCAGTTTTTAAATAGTTATCACAACCATATAGATACATACATTGATTATTTTTTCAAAATAATCAAAGAAAGAGAGACTTGAACTTATTTTGCATCTTTCACAATCTAACAATGTTCTGAATCAGTGCCCTCAGCCTTAATCTGATTTAAAATGCTATTTATGCTCAAGAGTTAAGAGTGAAATTTGAACCCACCACCAGTGACTCATATGAAGCGTAAACTGTATCTGGCACTTAAATATTTACTGTGAATTAATTCATTGCATTCTGATTTCCAACACCTATATTTCCATAACAATGGCCACCAAGTTACCAGGTTCTCCTTAACTACTGTATCTTTTGTTATACAATAGTTTGTTATACAATAACAATAGTTATACTCACAACGCGCTGGAGGAACTCAGCAGGTCGGGCAGCATCTGTGGAAAATTTCCACGGATGCTGCCCGACCTGCTGAGTTCCTCTAGCACATTGTGAGTGTTGCTTTGACCCCAGCATCTGCAGATTATTTTGTGTTAACAATAGTTATACAATAGTTTGTTATGCAATAGTTTATTTGATTATTATAAGTAGCTCTTGTTTGGCTGTTTCATGTCTATGGCTGCATCAGGTAATAATTATGGTGACAATGCTGATTTATTTCAGAGCTACACATCCAATGAAGAGCACTCTCTAGGCTGGACAAACTGTCTCCTTAACTGATACAGTGAGAAATGGACAATCAATTGGACATAGCGATTGTGGAAGCAGTAAATGTGGCTCTCATATGGCTGTCAGTCTGTACAGGACTGCATGGTATGTCAGGCCACACATGCAACCAGAGAAGTTGGGCTGATTCACAGCATTCTCAAGGGGGGAGGGTGAGCATCTGGAAGTCTTAGTACATATTGGCTCCAATGACATAGGTAGAGAAAGGGAGGAAGTCCTAAAGAGAGAATATCAGGAGCTACGTAGAAAGCTGAAAAGCAGGACCTCCATGAGTAGTAATCTCTGGATTGCTACCTGTGCCACGCTCCAGTAAGGGTAAGAATCGGATGATTTGGCAGATAAATGTCATAATGTGAAGGGTAAGTTTACTCGCCAGCCGAAAGCCTCTTCCGCTGCACTGGTCATCGATTGGTTCATTCACAGGATGCAGGATCGGAATGGGAGAGCCATTCGGAGTCTGGTTCCAGGCACCTCAGGAGCTTTCCTTTGTCTCCAGGCACTCATCTGTGCTGTGCAGTAAGGTTACAACCAGTGCTGAAGAATCACTGGGAATGCATGCTGCAGATATAGGGAGCCCATGCACGCTCTTAGTTAAGTATCTGTTCGCCGAATACTTAGTTTTGTCGATTAATAACCTGGGGAGACTTATTGAGGTACCTGTTGAGTTTGAAGTGTTACTGAATGATTAGTATCGTAGCTTTTGTAACTTAGATGGTAACTTAGGGTGGCTTAGATGTTTGATCAAATGTTTGATTACTTGTCTGTAAATAAGCGATTAATGTGCTTAGTCGTAATCAGTGTCTTTTGACTCACTTACCAAACCCATGAACCTGCTTCCTCATAACAAGTGTGTGGCTGAGGAAATGGTGCAGTGGGGCAGGATTTCAGATTTCTGGATTATTCGGATCTCTTTTGGGGAATATATGACCTGTACGAAAGGGATGGGTTACATCTGAACCCAAGGGGGATTAAGATGCTTGTGGGCAGATTTGCTAGAACTGTTGGGGAGGTTTTAAACTAAGTTGACGGCGGGATGGAAAACAGGGTGAAGACGGGGCAGTTGGTGTAGTGAGACTGTCAGGAAGGACATGCGAACAATAGGGGAAAATTGCAGTCAATGGAATGAGCTGCAGTGTAACAAGGGGACAAAACTGAAAAGGGTGACAAATACAGGATGGAAGGTGTCTTATTTGAATGCATGTAGTATACAGAATAAGTTAGATGATCTTGTAGCGCATAGAGATTGGCAGGTATGATGTTGTAGGCATCACTGAATCATGCCTGAAAGAAGAGTATAGTTGGGCTCTTAAAATCCAAGGATACATATTGCATGGAAGGGACAGGCAGGTAGGTGGAGGGTAAAGCATGGCTCTATTAGTAAAAATGAAATCAAATCCTTAGAAAGAAATGACATAGGATCAAAAGATGTAGAATTGTTGTGGGTAGAGTTAAGGAATTGCAAGGGTAAAAAGAACCTGATGGGAGTTATATGCAAGACTCTGACAGTAGCCAGGATGTGGGCTACAAATTACAATGGGAGATAGAAATGCATGTCAAAAAAGCAATGTTAAGATAGAAATGGGGGATTTCATTATGCAGGTAGATTGGGAAAATCAGGCTGGTGCTGATTTTGGATCCCAGGAGAGAACTTATAGAATGGCTATAAGATGTCTTTTTAAAGCAGCTTGTGGTTGAGCCCAGTAGGGGATCAGCTATGCTAGATTGGGTGTTGTGTAATTAACCAAAATTGATTAGAAAGCTTAAGGTAAAGGAACCCTTAAGAGCAGTGGTCATAATATGATAGTATTCACCCTGCAATTTGAGAGGGAGAAGCTGAAGGCAGATATGTCAGTATTACAGTGGAGTAAAGGAAATTACTGAGGCATGAGAGAGGAGCTGGTCAAAGTTGATTGGAAGGAGACACTAGCAGGGATGACAGTGGAGCACTAATGGCTGGGGTTTCTGGGAGCAACTCAGAAAATGCAGGAAAGATACATCACATTGAAGAAGCAGTATTCTAAAAGCAGTATGATGCGACCATAGCTGACAAAGGGAAGTCAAAGCCAATGTAAAAGGAAAAAAGGGGGCATATAATAGAGCAAGCAAAAAATAGTGGGAGGTTAGAACTTTTAAAAACAAACAGAAAAAAGCCATAAAAAGCAAAAGGGTAAAATAGGAAGGTAAGCTAGCCAATAACATCAAAGAAGGTACCAAAAGATTTTTCAGATATATAAAGAGTAAAAGAGAGGCAAGAGTAGATATTGGACTGCTGGAAAATGATGATGGAGAGGTAGTAATGGAGGACAAGGAAATGGCGGAAAATTAATAAATATTTTGCAAGATCAGTTTTCCCTGTAGAAGACAGTAACAGTATGCTTGATACTCAAGAGTGTCAAGGGGTAGAAGTGAGTGCAGTTGCTATTAGTAGGGAGAAGGTGCTTTAGAAACTGAAAGGTCTGAAAGTAGATAAGTCACCTGGGCCAGATGGACTAGACCCCAGGTTTCTGAAAGAGGTAATGGAGGAGATTGTGGAGTGTAAAATTGCAAATGTCATTCCACTCTTTAAGAAGGGAGCAAGGCAGAAGAAAGGAAATTATCGGCCAGGTAGCCTGACCTCAATGGTTGAAAAAATGTTGGAGTCCATTGTTAAGGATAAACTTTCAGGGCACTTGAAGGCACTTGAAGGCACATGATAAACAGGCCAAAGTCAACATGATTTCCAAAAGGAAAAATCTTGCCTGACAAATCTATTGGAATTCTTTGAGGAAATAACAAGCAGGATAGACAGAGGAGAATCAGTGGATGTTGTTTACTTGGATTATCAGGAGGCCTTTGACGAGGTGCCACATATAAGGCTGCTAAACAAGGTAAGAGTCCATGGTATTACAGCAAAGATACTAGCATGGACAGAAGATTAGCTGATTGGAAAGAGGCAAAGAGTGGAAATAAAGGAAGATATTTCTGACTGACGGTAGGGACTTCTTCTTTTAGCCTTGCATGTCAATGATTTGGGTAATGGAATTGATGGCTTTATGGCCATGTTTGCAGATGATATGAAGATAGCTGGAGAAGCAGAAGTGTTGAGGAAGCAGGGAGTCTGCAGGAGGACTTAGACAGGCTGGGAGAAGGGGCAAAGAAGTGTTGGGAAGTGTATTGTCCTGCACTCATGTCATAAGTGTATTGTCATCTTTCTGTCTAACTTCTCTCCTTCAATGTTTATTCCTTACCCTCAATTTATCTTTCTAAATCTAGTTTTGTTCCAATTGACCCTCTCCTCTATCATTCCTCCGTTTCATTCTGTGTTAGTAATTGGTTAAGATACGTTCCCTCCCTCCCCTAAGATATTCTGTTGATCATGACATCACTGAAGTACAAAATGGCTCCTAGCTCTTGCTCTATAGATAACTGTTCATACTTAATAAGATTTGTAATACAAACCTTTCAAAGCTGAAATGTGGAGGAGTTAAAACGTCTAGCAAACAGTGCATGCTGCAAAATACCCTGCTATTTAAAATCTGGGAGATTGTTAATGCATTAACATCTTTTCTTTTAAACCGAGCAATTGTAGGACTGGTGACTCCCCCGCCTACCTATTTTAGCAACAGACCAGTAATTGAATTATCATCAGCTGCACAGAGTCCTGACTGGTAATTTTCAGTAAATGACAGAGGAAAATCAGAATTCCTAATTATTTGGTGAAATACCTTTGCAAAATGTAGAGAGGTTATAGTAATCATAACATAATAGCTGACACTAAGATGTCCTTCCTGTTCTCTCCACCTTTCCTTGTAATGAGCTGAAGCCTGTGTATACTTACTACTGTTTCTGGGGTCAATCCACCTACACGGTAGCCAGTGACTGATCAAGTCATTTTGTCTGGATGGTAAACGTTTGTGGCAGAGGTGTTTTACCCATAAGAAGTGGCAGATGGAATACAGCGTTGGGGAGAGTGCTGTACTACGTTGATGATAGAACTGCAGTCTTTGCATTAATCCAACACTAAGGTTCATACACCACTTCATCTCCACATGAACAAACATGATTTCATTTTTTTCCCCTTTACAGGCTGGCATTAGTGCCAGCTGTTTCCTTCCATTTTTAATATTACAATGTTATTATTTTAAATTACATTCCATGCGACTAAAACTCAACTTCAGGAATTAAAATTGGGTAGACGTCAATATGCATGAAGACAGTTCAAGTGAATTCACAGCAAGGTATGTTCAAGTTTGGAAATATAAGGTTTAAATTCTTGTTGCTGAACCAAGTAACCCAAAGCTTATGAGATATGAGGAGTCTCAATTGTATTACAAACTTTTGGTTGTATGGATAATCAAACACAACTGGAGGCAGCAACAAGATCTCTCTCTCTTTCTCTCTCTGAGGACAATTCAAAGTTCAAATTAAATATATTATCAAAGTACATATGTATGCCACTATATACTACCCTGAGATTTATTTTCTTGCAGGCATTTACAACAAAACAAATAAATACGATAGAATCAATGGAAAACTACACACAAAACTGACAAACAGCCAATGTGCAAAAGAAAGTAAATAAATAATCCTGAGAATGTGAATTGTAAAGTACATGAGCAATGCTGTACTTGAAAACTCATTAAAATAACTTCTGAGAAGAGTTATTTCTGACTGTGGGAATCTATGGCCTTTGATTGCTCATTGAGCAGGAGAAACAGTGTTGAAGATGGTTCTGAGAAACTTGAAGCCTAACTTCAGGAGCACACAGAAGTTCTGCATAAATGGAAGGAGTAGCCCACCTCACACCTCTCTTCCACTCCATCATCCAACTTCTGTCCTGTCTGTGGAAGAGTCAATAGATCCCACATAAGCCTCATCAGCCACTTTAAAAACCCACTAAACTAGATACAAGCGTAATGCTCTGGTTAAGACTTCTACTGCTATGCTGTAAGTATTTCATTTTAGCAGTTTTCTGCAAAAGCAGTGTGTCCTGCTGGTAGAATGTTTTGGTTTCGGCTGAAGGTAAGAAGCCCTATTCTTCAACTTAGGAATGTTGTGTCAGCCCATCAGGAAGGGTGGGATCTGGAGAAGGTTCTAGAGAGAAGGGTGTGGAGATTTGTGATGGACAGTAATCTGGTTTGTGGTCTTTTGGCGGGAGCTGCAGTGTGGGATAGAAGGGAAGATGCTGTCAGAATGCTGTTGGAAGGAGAGTCTCCATTGCAAGAAGTGCTTTGTGCTGATGAATGGCTCCAAGGAGGAAAGGCCAATAGTCCTGAGAGAGAGCCAATTTGTTTGAGATGGACCTTGAAGGAAGTTTGGACTGTGGTGGGTACTTTCAAGCAGACCATTGGTTCAGTGCTGTGAGTAACAGTTATACCCAGCTTTTGGGAGAGATGAGCTCCAACAGTTGTGTGCACATTTACATTAGCCTAACTGTAATGGGCTCTTTTTCTTCTTTCTTTTAATAACTGTTTGATAGAGCTGGAAATGGTAAATATACTTACTTTATAATTTTATATGGTGTACAATCTGTTATTTCTTGCCAACTGACAATTGTGTATGGACAGTATTTACATAGCATTTGTCACATCAACATTTCTTTAATCGGAACACCACAACATTTCTGTTTGGTTGAACGCCAGATCATACTGACCCTAGATTTATATAATTTATGAAAGGTAACAGTGACAGGGCTGTTAGAAAAGTTAGCAAACGAGCTGAGTTCGTATACGAGCCAGTGAGAGGGTAACACAAGCAGTTCATCCTCAACCTTGAGGGGTTGTCTATTTGCATGACTGCTATAAACAGTGAATGTGTTTATTCCAGTGGCTTCACTAAAAATACACAGAAAATGCATGTTCACAGTTCACCTATTTAAATGTAATTTGGTTTGGAATAATCAAGTAACTAAGAGTTGGCAAATTTTTTAATTAGCTTTCATTCTCAGCTATGCCATCACCATATGCGCTTGTTAAAATGTTGACATTTTCCACAGATAGCATTAGCATTCCTTTAAATATAGCAGGATATTTGAAGGGTTCAATGACCCTGTGAGTATGAAGCACATTGCAGATAGAAACAACAATCAAAATTTCATTGAAATTCAATAAAAATTATATTTTAAGAAGCACATTGAAGGCTTTTAATAGACATATTTTAAGTAAAATTCTGGTCTTGTACTGTTGCTTCCCATGCCATGATCTAGTCACCGTGATAAATTGTGACATATTACTGTTAGAGCAACATAATAAAGATAAACTTTAGATTACTTTTGCTGATTCTTAGTCTATAAGGTAAGTAATTTGATTAATGACAATGACAGTTCTCAGATGTGTGTAAAACTATTGTCCAGTTAGAATTAACAATAATAAATAATAAAATAAGAATTAATGGATATTTTAAGTTCTCTTAGTTAACTTTATTTTGCATCAGGAACTCAATTAATGAAACTTTTCCTGATGTGTTGAAATAGAAAGCGTTTGTCTTTCCTAATTCAACCATGATAGAATGAGAATGGTGGAACAATTGATCTTTACTCATCCTACATTTCCCAACTTCATTGTAAATGTAAACTAATGGTCTGCTAAATGTTAGGGCACTCATTAAAACCATATTGCAGATGGCAGTGCCATGATGTTCGGTAGCTAAAGTCTGAGGAAGGCAAAGCTGAGAAAGCAAGTTAAGAACAGAAGTAATAAAGTTCTATTTTATGATGCACCTTCTACATTTGCTTTGGAACATGCCAGAGCATGTTGCAGATGATCAAGCACTAATATAATAATATAAGCAATAATATAATTACAGTCAAAAATTAGTTGTGTATTCTGAGCAGTTCGACTGTATGATAAGATTTAGGATTGTACAATGAATATAATTTGTAATTTCATTATATACTTAGAGAAATACTAAAAGTCAATTTGAATCTGAATCTATTAGCTAGGATTTTGAAGCAAATAACTATTTTTTAATATTCTACCATTATTCTATGAAGCATACATGCAAATTAATAGCTTTCAGGACTGGTGAAGGGTCTCAGCCTGAAACATCAATTGCTTCCTCTCCATAGATAATCTGTATAGTTCAAGATTTCCAGCACCTGCAGGATCTCTTGGGTTTAGCATTTAGTGAAAAGGATTTCCCATTGACAGGAAAATAAAATCAAGCATAAGTGGAAGATGTTTGCATTTGAATTCTCTTGCAGCTTTCTTAACAGTTAACTGAGGCTGACTAAGTGTAGCTCTATCTGTCATAGGCCAGTTAGAACTATAGTGCCTACAAAACGTATTCAACCCCCCTTGGAGGTTTTCATGTTATATTGTTTTACAACATTGAATCACAGTGGATTTAATTAGGCTTTTTTGACGCTGATCAACAGAAAAAGACTTTTTGTAATAAAGTGAAAACAGATCTCTACAAAGTGATCTAAATCAACTACAAATATAAGTCACAAAATAACTGATCGTATAAGTATTCACACCCTTTAATATGACACACCAAATTATCACTGGTGCAGCCAATTGGTTTTTGAAATTACATACTTAGTGCGCAGTCAAGGTGTTTCAGTTGATTGCAGTAAAAATACACCTGTATTTGGTAGCTCCAACTGCTGGTGGGTCAGTATCCTGCCATAAACTACACCATGAAGACAAAAGAACACTCCAAGCAACTCCACAGAAAAGTTATTGGAAAGCACATGTTAGGAGATGGATACAAGAATATTTCCAAGTCACTGAATATTCCTTGGAGTACAGTTAAGTTAATCATCAAGAAATGGAAAGAATATGGCACAGCTGTAAATCTGCCTAGAGCAGGCCATCCTCCAACACTCAGTGACGGTGCAGGAAGGGGACTAGGACTAATGGGGGAGGGGGGATGACACCAAGAGACTGATAGCAACTTTGGAGGAGATATTATCTTCAGTGGCTGAGATGGGAGAGACTGCACATACAACAACTGTTGCCCGAGTGCTTCACCAATCACAGCTTTATGGGAGAGCGGCAAAGATAAAGCTGGAGTTTGTCAGAAGGCATGTGGGAGATTCAGATGTCAGCTAGAAGAAGATTCTATGGTCTGAAGAAACCAAAATTGAACTTTTTGGCCATCAGACTAAACACTATGTTTGGCATAAGCCAAATGCCGCACATCATCAAAAACACACCATCCCTACCACAAAGCATGGTGGCCGCTGCATCATGCTGAGGGATGCTTCACTGCTGCTGACCCTGGAAGGCTTGTGAAGGTAGAGGATAACATGAATGCAGCAAAATACAGGGAAGTCCTGGAGGAAAATCTGATGCATTCTGCAAGAGGACTACAACTTGGTAGAAGATTTGTTCTCCAGCAAGACAATGACCCCAAGTATAAAGACAAAGCTACACAGGAATGACTTAAAAACAACAAAGTTATTGTCCTGGAGTGGTGAAGTCAGAGTCCAGCTCGTAATCCAATTGAAAATGTGCAGCTGGACTTGAAAAGGGCTGTTCACTCACAATCCCTATGCAATCTGACAGAGCTTGTGCAGTTTTGTAAATGAGAATGGGGAAAAATTGCAGTATCCAGATTTGCAAAGCTGATAGAAACCTATCCACACAGACTCAAGGCTGAAATTGTTGCCAAGGGTGCATCTACTAAATACTGACTTGAAGAAGTGAGTAATTATAAAATCAATTATTTTGTGTTTAATAATTGTAATAAATTTAGACCAATTTGTACAAATTTGTTTTCACTTTGACGCGAAAGAATCTTTTGTTGATCAGTGTCAATAAAGGCAAATTAAATCCACTGTTACTCAATGTTTTAAAGCAATAAAACATGAGAACTTCTGGGGGGGGGGTGAATACTTTTTATTGGCTCTGTACATTTAATCAGCCTCAGTGAACTGCCATTCATCAAGGCTGCTTAATTACCAGCAGTTGGCAATTAGCTATATCTGTCATCTAGTTAATTACCAACTGCTGTTTCTCTCTATAGGGGCTGTAGATCCACAAATCTCTGCTTGAATGCGACTTTTAGGGTAATAAAAAGGAAATTATATAGAAAGTAAGATGTCTAAAAATCAACCAGACTGCACTTGCCCTTTTTACCTATATACTTTGATAGTATTTATCATTATCATTAAATTTTTCTAGTGGAAGTTTGATCTTATATATTTATCTCAATATTGTGAATCATTTTATTATTTTGGGTGATAGGATAGTAACAGCCAAGGTAATAAATTTGAACTTGACATGTAATAAATGACATTCTGATTCATTTTTTGCATACCTCCTATGCTTGTTTGAACGGTGGGGAATATCCATTAATGAATGTAGCAAAGACTGAATCATTCAAATTGTTAAAAATATTTCTCAGAAACCTTTCACATTATGCTGTTTTTATGCAACCAGCCAGCCAACTATATGTCAAAGATATTCAATTTAAGGTTTGTGATGGAAGAAATGAAAGAAAAATTCACACCAGGTATTAAATTTAGCTATAAAATTGTCTTTTGTGTCTTTGTGTACTTTTGCTAACATTTTCATTTTGCGACCTCAGTATTTCTAAACACACAATATCGGAGGTTTGAGTTAACATTATTTCCAAAATCATCATTCTGTAAGCTTTGGATATTACAAGGGATATTTGTAAACACGTCAACATAGAAGCTGAGAAACACACACAAAATGTTGGAGGTGACTATACAGTTGATGTTTCAGATTGAGATCGAAGGGTCTTGGCCCAAAACATCAACTGTTTATTCCCCATCTTAGATGCTGCTGGATTTATAGAGTTCTGAATCATATTGACCACTTTTCAAATCCATAAACTGTTAGCTAAATATTTAATATCAGTCAATTTATTCATTAGGATGCTATCAGCAATGAAATAGCTTGAACAAATTCATTTGTGTCATGAATAAGATTGTAAGAAAAAAAAGATTTAATGTTTATTGGTGAGGAATCAATTAATTTGTCATAGATTTGTGGGAATATTTTTAATTTTTCTTTAAAGAGTCTGTTTTGCAATAACGGAAGAGATTGCTCTCTTCATAACATGGTCAATAGCACATTGTAGGCACAAGTGACAGTTAGTTTGTGCCAAACAGAGTCTAGCAAAAAGCAGTAAGATTAAACCACAAAATTATCTGTTTTGACTGTGTTGAATGACAGGTGATTGTTGAATTACTTTGATTTCACCTAAGCAATTTAAGGTCGTGTTCAAAAGATGATGTGCTAGAACAGTGGTTCCCAAACCTTTTGTGGGCTACCATCCTCTTGGCTCCCAGGTCACATTCCCAGCACCCCCTCTACCTTTCCAGTCATAACAGAGAAAAAACTATAACAAATTTTGATGTACGATGCACAGTGAAAAAATAGGATTTGCAGATTAAAAGCAGTGACAAATAATTGCAAAAAAATTCATATCTATTTAAAGCTGCATATAAAGTTATTTAATTACAGTAAAACAATTCTCATCAACAATTTTTGAATGTACTTCAGTAGTCCAACTATTCACTACTTCATTGCTTTTCACCTTTCAATGAAATAGATGGGCTTTGTGCAGTGATATCAGCTTCTCAACATCAGGCTGAATGTCTCTCAGAAGGAGACTCTGCTCCCCATGTGCAGTAATTTGCAGTCTGTTTCACTGCTTTGAAAGAAGTTGGCCGACGGAAACTGAAACTATGCTCCATTAAATATGATATTGGAAAGGCAATAAAGAACATCTTGATCTTTTTCCACAGTGCAAGACAGCTTACAGAGATTTCATTCTGCAACCAAAAGTCTTCATATGAATTTTTTGAACCTCAGCTTCAGCTCAGTCATTTTGTAGCGAGATCAGCTTGTCCTCAATCATTCCTGTTAATTCCTCATTTCGGGTGTTCTGTAATGGATTTATTGTCCAACCTGGAATCTGGATTGAGAGAGGATTCTGAAATCTCTGACACGTCTTTATGCAGCTGACCCAGGTACCACATCATCTAGGGAAGGTCATCATCTGGTGCTCTTTTCTTACAACTCAAAGAGCCCAGAAATTGGAAAAGATCAAGATGGCCAATGTTGCACTTAATTAAGGTTAACTTGGACAGAAATATGATGATGATTTGATTTGATGTTGATAACAGTCAATGGTTCAATGGTTCCATTTAATATCAGAGAATCTATGCAATATACAACTTGAAATTCTTACTCTCCGCAGACATCCTTGAAACAGTAGAAAAACCCTAAAGAATGAATGACAGAAAAAGTAAGAACTGCAAGACCCCCTGCCTCTACCCACGCACAAGCAGCATCAACCCTCTCCCCTCCCCTCCCCTCCCCTCCCTTCCACTCCCTCCACTTATTCTTGCATGAAGCATCAGCATTCCCACCACCCACCATTCAAGCAACAGCTAAGCCCCCAAAGAGAGAGAGAGACCATGGTCTATAGAACATCAAAAACTAACTGTTTATTCCAACAATTCAACACCCCTCAGGCTCTTTCTTTCACTAACACGAGAGAGACAGTTGTCACCCCTTCCGCAGCAGAGAGAGAGAGAGCGGGAGATCACCCAAGTGCAGAGGCCTCCGACAGTCCCTCTCGCTGTCCCAATGTACCAGCTCCCCACAATGCTTCAATTCATGACAGCAGCAGGAATTCAATCCACAGGGCCACACTCTGAAGGTGCCCAACTTCAGGCCACACATGAACATATCGAAACTGAGGGTGATCAGCGAGCTCCAAGAACGGGAAGACACCACCGTGCAGAACTGCAGTTTGAGTGCCACTGTAGATCACAGACTCTGACAGGGCCCCAGGCACCTTGAAAAGGAAAACAGAGACATTTGAAGAGGAAGAATTTATCTGTCTTGCTGATGAGCTGGGAGAAGTCACCCTCTGGCGCCATCTGTAGCTCTGCTCCCTTCACAGCATTTCCTTGCAACTGAAGATTCATTTCATTAAAAGTTGTGAATAATTCTGACAAATAAGCGATGTCATGCCTAATATTCTTGAGTTGATTGCTGAATGAAGTATTCGAGTCTTCAAAGAATTTTATCAGAGTTTGAAAGAGCCCATAAAAGCATCACAGGCAATTTATTTTTGAGAGCCATTTGACTTCTGTGTACAGCAAGAGTTCAAACTGTTTATCATTCCTAATACAGACCTCTCAAAATAGACAAGATTTGAGGGAATGGGTGTTTATTTTATTTACCATTGCGATAACAGTATTTAATGATTTGTGCAGCCGATAACTTGGGTTTTTTTTTGCAGCAAGACGCTGCCTGTGAATTACGCAGTGAATGGTAAATATGTTAGGTACAGCTTTTGTCAGAAAAGTAATAACCCACATTGATCATGCTCCATTTGTTACACTAGAAAAAATATTGGTAAGAAGAATGACCTTCTCTTTGAAAAGTTGCTCAACAGCTCAAAATATTGATTCCCCCTTCATATCTGTTTCCCTTCTACTCCACTGGCAACTAACAACTATTGAACCATACTTTTATTTTTATGAAGTGAACATAACCAAGAAGCAAAGATATGTTGCCTAGCAAAGTTGACTCGTCCATCTGCAGAGCAAATTCTGTTGTCCTAAGTATGTTGCACAATGTGTCCTCCACATTCTCAGACATTTGATGTATTCATCTTTGAACAGACTGCAGCTGAGCAGAATCACTTGAATTATTTGGTCTGGTGACTTATGCAAAACTATAATCAGAACCTCCTTTACTGCTGACAGAATCAGTTCTTCTCCAATTGTATAAGACTTTCCAGATTGAGCAATAAGCATTGAAATGTTGAATGCTTGTGTCAAAATATCCTAGTTTGGGAGTTATCCAGACAGACCAGAAGATGAATGTTCCACATGCTAATCACAGATGCCCTAGTGAAGTATAGGAACATCATTCTTGTAAGGTAGAACAACTGGACATGACTAGTGAGCTTAGTTAGGGCTGAACAATTAGAAAGGGGCGATACATGCAAAGTTGCCTACTCCAGGGAGCGTGAGAAAGCAGCACTACAAATGAAACTACAAAAACTAGCGAGGAGTAGAACAACCAATGAAAATGAAGCCTGGATTTAAAAACCCGCTCTTCAAAGCCGAATAAAAGGTGACATCTGTGGCCTCCATTTAACATGGAGGAAGCATCAGTCAATGAATATCTCAGGTCCCGAAGTCCAACGAATTCCCGGAAGCTGTACAACAGCAAATAAGGCAAACTGTCGTACTAGCAATGAATCAAAATCAACAACTCAACACACTCCCAAAAACTGAGCTAAAAGCACTCAATAACCTTGGCAAGGATGAGAATATTGTAATATTGCCAGCAGACAAAGGATGCATGACAGTAGTGCAAAACAAAGCAACACACATAAAGTTACCTGAATATAAGGTGTTGTTCCGTCTGGGTAGCCTCCAACCTGATGGCATGAACATTGACTTCTCTAACTTCCGCTAATGCCCTACCTCCCCCTCGTACCCCATCTGTTACTTATTTTTATACACACATTCTTTCTCTCACTCTCCTTTTTCTCCCTCTGTCCCTCTGAATATACCCCTTGCCCATCCTCTGGGTCCCCCCCCCTTGTCTTTCTTCCCGGACCTCCTGTCCCATGATCCTCTCGTATCCCCTTTTGCCTATCACCTGCCCAGCTCTTGGCTCTATCCCTCCCCCTCCTGTCTTCTCCTATCATTTTGGATCTCCCCCTCCCCCCCCAACTTTCAAATCCCTTACTCACTCTTCCTTCAGTTAGTCCTGACGAAGGGTCTCGGCCTGAAACGTCGACTGTACCTCTTCCCAGAGATGCTGCCTGGCCTGCTGCGTTCACCAGCAACTTTGATGTGTGTTGCTTGAATTTCCAGCATCTGCAGAATTCCTGTTGTTTGAGTGCAAAACAAAGCCAACTTCTTCAAAAAGGCCTAAGAGTTACTCAGAGACACTACTACGTACAATGGATAAAAAAGATTTTGCTTCCTGATTACTTTTGGGTGTATCTTATGGATTTTTGGCTGCTGATCAAGAAAATCAGCATGAAATTTTCCTAATCCACAACATTATTTTATATCACCTCTATTTGTTATTTCAATTCATAATTCAAGTCAATTAAAATATTGCCCACAATGTAAGCTGAAGAGTTTTCTACCTTGTCCAGACATGCCTGGGCATACCTAGGCAGGGTGATTGCTGCAAGGCAGGACAAGTTTTAGAAAGGTTATAAAAGCATCACACACACACACCGTTCTATGCATTGGGTTTACATGTACATCAGTTTGCGATCACTTTGATGCACATGCTCGATGTGTACAGCATACTGTGCACACTCATTATAACAAAGTAATTGTATTTTCAGGTATATTTGTGATAGCAAAATGTCTCGCCAATGTTGCAACAGCCACGATACATTCTGTTGTATTTGTGGCAAGTATATGCTTAAATTTCAAAGACAGATCATGACTCCTCTTATTGAGCAAGTCTATGAACTCTACATTGGGTGTAAAACTGGCTACCAAGACAAAGCCTGGGCTCCTCACATTTGTTGCATAACATGCATTGTCAATCTTAGAGCTTGGCTCGGAGGTACTCAGGAGTCAATGCCGTTTGATGTCATGATATGGTGAGAGCAGAAGGATCATGTGACAAACTGCTACTCATGTCTGACCAGTGTGTCTAGTTTCTCTGTTAAAAACAAGATACCCGTTGAATACCTCAATCTCCCTTCAGCCATGAGACCTGCGCTGCATGAAGATAGTCTTCCAGTACTGAAGCCACCAGGGACGTGGAGTCTGGAAGAGGTAGACGAAGATGCCATAATGCACAAGCCAGGAATGGAAGACGACACTGATGCTGATGCAGATTTTGAACCCTTTATGTCAGATGAGCCTGATCAGGTAACTCAATTTCAGTTAAATGACCTGGTCAGAGACTTGGGTTCGTCAAAGGCAAAAGCAGAATTACTGGGTTCAAGACTGCAAGGATGGAATCTGCTATCACCGGGCAAAAGAATTTCTGTGAAGTATTTTGATATTTGAGACAGGTGTTTCCCAGAATAGCTGATGCCAAGATTAAGGAAGGCTTTTTTGTCGGTCCACAAATTGAACAGGGCATCAATGACAGGCATCCAAAGAACTTCTAGTAGGACTGGAGAAAGTCACATGGAATGCATTCAAGGATGCTCTTGAAAATTTTCCTGGCAACTACAGAGTACCAAACTATGTGCAGTTGGTTGACAACATGCTTCAAGCATACAGAACCATAAAGTGCAAAATATGAAAGATTAATTTTCTGCACTCCCATTTTGACTTCTTCCCTGCAAATCTTGGCTTTGTCTATGATGAGCACGGTGAAAGGTTTCACCAGGACATTGCGGTCATGGAGAAACAGTGTCAGGGCAACTGGGACCCATCAATGTGGGCAGATCATTGTTGGACACTTAAGTGAGAAGCCTCAGACGCTGAGTGCAAATGAAAATCATCAACAAAACATTTTTAGCTTAGTTGAACTATTGCAAAGCATCAACACTATTATGCAATTCAATGCATTATATTCAATAAATGTTATTTGTGTTTCTCCAAAATCCTATGTGATACAAGTAGTGATAATAATAATATTTGGTTTCAGCTTCAAGCAGTCTATCATAATCACTAAAAGTTTCTGAGGAAGCATCACTTTCGAAAAGAATGTGTTGTCCTGTGATATCAACCAATTGACAGTGATCCAGCCTCAAAACTTGCCAGTCAGATTAATGCAACTTTACATTAGCTGCAAGCCGCACAGGAAATAGATAAAAGAGGAACATCTCAGAATGAAAGCAGATGACACAAACATTGTAAAATTCTATGGACTATCAAAGGTCCACAAAGACGGCATTCCCCTACGATCCCTCATTTCATTACCAAGAACCCCACTTTACCAGTTGGCGAAAAGACCATGGATACACTTGAAACATCTTGTCGCTCGATCGGACTATTCAATAAATAATGCACAACAGTCTCTACAAAGTCTGCAAAACATCCAGTTGGACAATGATGAAATAATGGTCTTGTTTGACATCTTGACGTGAGTTGGCAACAGCACATGACGAATGTCGAGCTCTATAATGACCTACCGATGCTCACCACCAAAATCGAGGCAAGAAGACTGCAACTAACAAGGCACTGTCTATGCCACCCCGAGCTACCTGCCAGCCTAGTCATCATATGGGAGCCCAAGCATGGGAGGATGAACCCTGGGCGCCCTCCCAAGACTATGGTCAACACGCTCCTAGAAGACAGCGGCGCGGCTAATGTAGATGAACTGAACATACTGATGAGGGAGAGGGAGAAGTGGAGAGTCTGTCATCATGCCCAACGCCGGCTCCCTAGGCCTGAGTCGACGTAGTAGTAGTTCACACCACAGTATTCGTCACAATTGACCACAACTTGGCAAAAGAAAGGATACACGACTTATTTAAAAACGAACACCAAACAACCCAGTTGATGAAACCCCAAAGTATACGCAAACTACCGAATCTTTGCTTAGCAACATACTTCAAATTTAATGGACAACTCTACAATCAGCTGAAATGGGATCTCCTATATCTGGGTTCATCACAGAAGCTGCCCTGCAGAAATTGGAGAGGACAGTATTACCAATTATCAGACCAAAATCATGGGTGCGCAGTGCCAATGACACATTGGTCACACACAAACAAAATCAGGTAAAAGAGGTGCAAAACTGAATCAGCTATGTATTCAATGGCATTAACTTTACTGTGGAAGTTGAAGCAAACAACCAACTGCCTTTCCTAGATGTCCTGATTAGCAGGAATACAAGAGGAAGTTTAGAAACATCAGTTTACCAGAAAGGAACAAATATGGACCCAAATTTTCAATTGGCACACCAATCGCCCCAACTACCACAAATGAAGTTGTGTCCGAACGCTGTACAACTGAGTGGAGACACACTGCAGTAGTGTGGACTTCAAGAAGAAAGAAGTCACCTTTTCAAAGTATTCACATGCAATGGTTGTCCAAAAAACTTCAATAGAAAGTGTCTCATCTGGAGAAACAACATTTTAACTCTTACTGAACAGACCAGGAAGAGGGTAACCCTACTATTCATCAGGAAAATTTCTGAAATGATGACAAAACTGCTCCACCTACGTGGAATAAATGGTAGCACACAAACCCAACATAACCATCAGAATGGTTATCTTGAGACCCAAAGTTCCACTCGAAGAGAAAAAGCGTAACATACTAAATCCAATGTGGAGACAGACGGAGAAAACTATGCACAAAACTACATGAACCTCAATTAGCCACAAGAAGACATGATCCTCTCTCACTCATTTCAGTTCATGAAGATCAAGAAGGACTCAGGAACCACAAAAATCCTGACAGAAGTACAAAACAAGAAATCAAGAGAATTCTTAGAAGTTTAGTTCTCAGCTGAAGACTCTATTAACAAGCATATTGAACTGGACACAACTTATGAACCTGTGCATCTGCGGGATCGGAGCCGAGGGGTGAATCACAGACACCTGAGGAACCAACGCTCACAAGAACCGATAACCTGGGATGCGGTCCAGAGGAGGTCACTCACTATCCGGTTAGCCAGATAGTGACCAGCATGATAGCAAACTAATCAGAACAATGACCCTGACCAATATAAATGCGAACACTGGACAGAAACAGCACTGAATTGTGCACTGATGATGTCATTTCAACTGGTGACAGAGTGTTTACAACCTAACTTCCAGGCTCAGCGAACAACTCTACTCACAATGTTGAATGAAGCATGCAAACCATCACTGTTTTGTTGTGTTACACGCTGTAAGGTTTCACTGCTAATGTAATGGTTTCTCTGTAGCAGTAATGTTTGGGTTATAATTAGAGATAACGGGGCTTTGGAATGTGGGGACTATCCAATGAGAGAAATGTTGTTCTTTCTTGTGAGTCTGTAAAAGAGATTTTCACCGTCCTTTGTCGGCGAGAAAAGAAGGAGGAAGACGCATGTGGAGAGATCTGGTAGACCACCGGACGGAGTGTACCAGGAGCAAGGGTCCGAAGGTCAGTGACACTCAGAGGAGGTCGATGGTTGATGAATGGCCGTATCAGTGAGCTCCAACGTGCACTTTTGACTTTTTTTCCTTAAAATGGGCCCTTTTCCTTTTTATTTTCTTTACTAATCCTATAGTCAGATTAAGATTTATAAAGTTCACTCATTTAATCGCATATGGTGTACTGTCTGATATTTTGCAGTGCAGATTTGTAACCGGGCAAAACATCACGCAGCATCCACACAAACGAGATTTCTCAGTTTGGTGGGGCAAGAAGTTGTCTGTCCCTAGACAAACACGTGCTGGCCAAGCCTGAGGGTTACAGTTGTGAAGTGCTGGCAAACATGTTTATAAAGGTTTTCCTTTGCCGAAAGTTTTCATAAAGTGACTGAAAATAAACCAAGTTTCTGTTTGCTTTATCAGAGTGTACTCTCTTCAAATATTCAAGGAGCTTGATAGCTTCATTGCCTCATTTGAAAAAATCTTTTAACACAGCAGACATATTGGGAGCTGTTGTTTGCTTGATGTTGTTATAAATCCATCTTTCAGATTCTCCACACCATACGCTCTATATTTCTTTTCTATTTGGTCTGCTTCCTAAGGACTTTCTACAGTTGCACAATTGGGAGCATCCTGACTGGCTGATATGGGAACTGTACTTCCCTCAATCGCAGGACTCTGCAAAGAGTGGTGCGGACAGCCCAGCACATCTGTAGATGTGAACTTCCCACTATTCAGGCCATTTACAAAGACAGGTGCGTAAAAAGGGCCCAAGGGATCATTAGGGACCCGAGTCACCCCAACCACAAACTGTTCCAGCTGCTGCCATCTGGGAAGCGGTACCGCAGCATAAAAGCCAGAACCAACAGGCTCCAGGACAGTTTCTTCCACCAGGCCATCGGACTGATTAATTCACGCTGATACAATTGTATTTCTATGCTATATTGAAGATACTATTTATTACAAATTACTATAAATTGCACATTGAACATTTAGACAGAGACATAGCATAAAGATTTTTACTCCTCTTGTATGTGAATGATGTAAGAAATAAAGTCAATTCAGTTCAAGTCTGCCCCTTGTAAATGTACAGATAAATTGTAAAGTAAGTGGAAATGGAGATTGTAAAGATGACATCACACAGGGACTCAGCAGCAACTCTCGCTTCCAATAATGGCTTTAAATTCTTAGATAGTGTTTCAAAGTTTCTAGTCAGGGATTTCAGTTTTCCAAAGATCCATGAATATGGCATCACTGAACTCTGACAAATTACATTTAATCTATCAGCAGTTGAGTTAACCAGCTCTCTGCCACGTTTCTGTTTCCTCTCACACCGCTTTCTCGGCTGAGCCGTTTGGACCAGGCTGCTGTTGCCGGGTCTGGCTCAATGGAATATGGATTCCATGGACACTAAACCCCGTAACAACGACTTGGCCTAAACAGACTCGGTCAGTGTGAGGGGAAGCAGAGACATGGCAAGAGTGCTGGGGCACTAGTTATGCCAAGAGCTAACCTGACCAGACTGGCAATGCCATCACCTTTCCTGGCCAATGTCTACCTGCTAGATAATAAAAATGTACTTACTGAGACTGAGAAAGGATGAACAGAAAGAGACGAGAAACTGCTGCATTCCGGTTTTCACTGAATTGTGGCTTAACAACAATATGCCTGATTCGGCGTTTCAACTCAACAGGCCGACTCTGTTCTGCACAGGCAGGAGCTCCCTGTCAGAGAAATCCAAAGGAGTTGGAATCAGTGTGTACAAACTTATCTGTAGTTAGCAGTCACTGTCCGGGGGGAATTGAGCAACTAAATGCCACCCACAATACCTGCTCAGGGAGTTTGCTGCTGTGTGCATTACCGCTGTCTAAACCGCACCCCCACCCTGCCCCCACAGAGTGAGAAAACCAATGATGAACTGGGAGAGCTATACAGTGTTGTTGCGTGAATGAACTCACTGGAGAAAAGTACCGGTAGATACAAAGCAGCTTCTTTTTTCAACAAAACAAGATACAACAGCCATCATACAGAGACGCTTTTGATCAAAAGGTCAGCTGGCCCAACGTGGAGCTCAATATTTTATCTGCTAAACATCAAAGGACAATTCCATATTTGCAATGTATCAGCAATGTGTTCTTTGAAACTACACACAGAAACTTCACAACTCTTGACTCCAACACGCACCACAGACATCCAAGTGAATTTTAATCAGTATTGTCTGGTCTGGAATACACGGCTTTTAGGAACTCATTGTTCAGAGCTGCACTCCAAATTAAATCCACAATACATATTCAGGTGTGAAGACTGGTAGCCAAAGTCATTTGCTAAGTGTAAATGTACTAAACCCAAAAGCTGTTCTAACAACAGTATCATCAGCTCTCTACAACCCAAGCATCTGGACGGTCCCTTTATAATTGCTGGTGACTCCAGTCATGGTAACCTGCAGAGTATTTCATCCAAATTCCACCAACAATCCATCATGGCCACTAGGAGAACAAACAGATTGGACCATACTTGTACAAACATACATGGTACTTATAAAGCCATTTCATGCCCTCATCTTGGCATCTCTGACCATATCTCCATCCTGTTAATCCCAGCATATGAACTGCTGCTGAAGATGGAGAAAGCAGTCACAAGGACCATCATTGTCTGGCCTAATGACGTAATCTCTGTGCTCCAGGACTGTTTTGAACAAACTAACAGGTAGATATTCAAGGAGGCTGCCAGAAAAAGAGAAAACACAGACCATGAGGAATATTACTCATGAGGAATGTAACAGCAGCAGACATAAGGTGGTTGGGCTGGGCAACATCTCACGCTGAGTACATCAGCTTACTGATGTCTCACAGACTTCTTCAACACTTCACTCATCCAGGTTGCTGTCCCCACATGCTTCAAATCAGCCACCATCATCCCTGTAGCAAAGGACATCATCAAATGTAAACAATGACTGCCCAGTGGCACTGATGCTAACCGTCATGAAGAGCTTTGAACGGCTGATAAAGACACATATCAAAAGCTCCATTCCCACCACATTAGACACTGTGGCTGGCTGAATCAAAGGTGGTGATGAATCAGCATGTAGGAGGGAGATTGAAAATCTGGCTGAGTGGTGCCATAACAACCACTTCTTACTCAATGTCAGCAAAACCAAGGAGCTAATTATTGACTTCAGGAGGAGGAAACCAGAGGTCCATGAGCCAGTCATCATTGGGGGATCAGAGGTGGAGAGGGACAGCAGCTTTAAATTCCTCAGAGTTATCATTTCAGAGGATCTGTCCCAGGTCCAGCATGAAGGTGCCATTATGAAGAAAGCACAGCAGTGGCACTGCTTCCTTAGATGTTTGCACAGGTTTGGCATGCCACCTAAAAGTTTGACAAACTTCCATAGATGTGTGGTGGAGAGTGTACATACTGGTTGTATAATGGCCTGGTATGGAAACACCAATGCTCTTGAACAGAAATGCCTACAAAAGTAATGGGTAAGGTGCAATCCTTCACAGGTAAAGCCCTCCTGACCACTGACACATCTACATGAAGTGCCATTGCGGGAAAGCAGTATCCATCATCAGGGACCTCCAGCATCCAGGACATGCTCTCTACTCACTGCTGCCATCAGGAGGAAGGCACAAGAGTCTCAGGATCTATACCAGCAGGTTCAGAAACAGTTACTACCCTTCAACCATCAGACTCTTGAACCAGAGGACTGACTTTTAAGGACTCTTCATCTCATGTTCCTGATATTTATTGTTTATTTATTCATCATCATTATTTTTTTTGTATTTACAGTTTGTTGTCTTTTGCACTTTGATTATTTGTCTGTTCTGATAGATGCGGTCACAAGAAAATGTATCTCAGGGTTGTACATGGTGACATGCACTTTGATAACAAACTTACTTTGAAATTTAAACTTTGAAATCATTGTCCTTCAAAGTAGACAATAAAATTAACGCTCATTATTGTGTGGTGCATTGATGCAGAAGTGTACTTCACAATATGTGACCTCCAAAACAAAATCCAATTTTGCATGGATTGAAAGCAGAGTAAAGCTTTCTATCCTGTAGATCAGCTGTGTACTTCAAGCCTACTTTCAGTGGCATTTTGCCATTGCCATTGTGAAATTGCCCTTTTTTCCAATGTCCCCACTTTCCTCTGTAAACCCAGCCTTTTGGCAGTCATTAATTTATAATTTGATGGCCAATAATACAATTGGTGCAGTCAAATCTCAGACTTAGAAGTGGTTAAATTTGGCAACAAGAACTTTTTCTCTGTGGTTGTTCATTATTTAGAGATCAATTTCTATTCTTTGCATGGTTAGAAAATTCATCAAAGCCCTCCAATAATATTTTATTCAGGGTGACATCAATGCTTCTATTGAAATCTAGCACACCGAAATCTAAAAATCTCCTTGGGACTTGCCAAAGAAACTTTCTGCACTTTCACTATCTCCATGTGAATGGGCTGGAATCATCACACTTTGACATCATCTCTAATAAATGCTACCTTCAATGCCTTTGATGAAGTTTCCAGTTGTGTCAAACTCTGCACAATAGTGAAGCAAGTACTTCCTTCTTCAGCTCTTCCTCCTAGCTTCTCACATCACACTCCTTTTTTTCCCTCTTCCACCACCTTCCTACCTTTCCCCTTCACCTGGATTAATCTATCATCTGCCAGCTTAATCTTCTCCCCTTCCCTTTACTTTTTTATTCTGGCTTCTGCTCTCTTTCTTTCCAGTTTTGATGAAAGGTCTCAGCTCAAAATGTCAACCGCTTGTTTCCCTTCTCAGATGCTACCTGACTTGCTGAGTTCCCCCAGCATTTTGTGTATGTTACTTCAGATTTCCAGCATTGGCAATCTTTCGGTAACATCTCCAATGAAATTGAGGTAGCAAATGAAAAACAAATATGAATTCTATGTTGTTATTCTAAATTAGTCTAGGGGAGGTACATAGGAGACACTTCTGCAACTCTTGCAGACTATGCAGAAAGAACAATGTGCCAGAAATCCATTTGCACTATTGCATGCTATGCAAGTTAACTTTATCTAAAGCCTGATTTGGCAAGTTGCACATTCATAGCACACCAGGAAATTCAGAACTGCAGCTCTGTGCTTATGATATGCACACAAGGAGAATACTTGATGAGTACATTGATGTCCAACTGTGGAGTGTCACTTACCCAAAGTTCATTTACGCAGTTGAATAACAGGGATTATTCATAATGACAATGGTGACCTGCCTCAGTGTTGTGTTTAGAAGCACAGTAACATAGAAACATAGAAAACCTACAGCACAATACAGGCCCTTCGACCCACAAAGCTGTGCTGAACGTCACCTTACCATAGAAACTACCCAGGTTTACCCATAGCCCTCTATTTTTCTGAGCTCCATGTACCTGTCCAGGAGTCTCTTAAAAGACCCTATCGTATTCGCCTCCACCACCGTCACCAGCATCCATTCCATGCACTCACCACTCTCTGTATAAAAAACATACCACTGACATCCCCTCTGTACCTGCTTCCAAGCACCTCAAAACTGTTCCCTCTTGTGCTAGCCATTTCAGCCCTGGGACAAAGCCTCTGGCTATCCATGTGATCAATGCCTCTCATCATCTTGTACACCTCTATCAGGTCACCTCTCATCCTCCAAGGAAAAAAGGCCGAGTTCACTCAACCTATTCTCATAAGGCATGCTCCCCAATCCAGGCAACATCCTTGTAAATCTCCTCTGCACCCTTTCTATGGTTTCCACATCCTTCCTATAGTGAGGTGGACAGAACTAAGCATAGTACTCCAAGTGGGGTCTGACCAGGGTCCTATACAGCTGCAACATTACCTCTCGGCTCTTAAACTCAATCCCACGATTGATGAAGACCAATGCGCAGTATGCTTTCTTAACCACAGAGTCAACCTGCGTAGCAACTTTGAGTGTCCTATGGACTCGGACCCCAAGATCCCTCTGATCCTCCACACTGCTGAGAGTCCTACCATTAATACTATATTCTGCCATCATATTTGACCTACCAAAACGAACCACCTCACACTTATCTGGATTGAACTCCATCTGCCACTTCTCAGCCCAGTTTTGCATCCTATCAATGACCCGCTGTAACCTCTGACAGCCCTCCACACTATCCACAACACTCCCAGCCTTTGTGCCAGCAGCAAATTTACAAACCCATTCCTCCACTTCCTCATCCAGGTCATTTATAAAAGTCACAAAGAGTAGGGGTCCAAGAACAGATCCCTGAGGCACACCAGTGGTCATCAACCTCCATGCAGAAAATGACCCATCTACAACCACTCTTTGCCTTCTATGAGCAAGCCAATTCTGGATCCACAAAGCAATGTCCCCTTGGATCCCACGCCTCCTTACTTTCTCAATAAGCCTTGCATGGGGTAACTTGTCAAATGTCTTGCTGAAATCCATATACACTACATCTATGGCTCTACCTTCATCAACGTGTTTAGTCACATCCAAAATTCAGTCAGGCTTGTAAGGCATGACCTGCCTTTCACAAAGCCATGCTGACTATTCCGAATCATATTATGTCTCTCCAAATGTTCATAAATCCTGCCTCTCAGGATCTTCTCCATCAACTTACCAACCACTGAAGTAAGACTCACTGGTTTATAATTGCCTGGGCTATCCGTACTCCCTTTCTTGAATAAGGGAACAACATCCGCAACTCTCCAATCCTCTGGAACCTCTCCCGTCCACATTGATGATGCAAAGATCATCGCCAGAGGCTCAGCAATCTCCTCCCTCACCTCCCATAGAAGCCTGGGGTACATCTCATCTGTTCCCAGTGACCTATCCAATTTGATGCTTTCCAAAAGCTCCAGCACATCCTCTTTCTTAATATCTATATGCTCAAGCTTTTCAGTCCATTGTATGTCACCCCTACATACCCAAGATCCTTTTCTGTAGTGAATACTGAAGCAAAGTATTCATTAAGTATCTCTGGAATCTCATCTGTTTTGCTCTAGTCTGTTGCTGTTTATTTTCTAAGCCATTTATTTTCTTGCACATAGGTCCATGTGTGGGCACCTGGCCAAGTGGTTAAGGCATTGGACTCGCGACCTGAAGGTCGTGAGTTCGAACCCTAGCCGAGGCAACGTGTTGTCTCCTTGAGCGAGGCACTTAATCACCCATTGCTCTGCGACGACTCTGGTGCCAAGCTGTATGGGTCCTAATGCCCTTCCCTTGGACAACATTGGTGTCGTGGAGAGGGGAGACTTGCAGCATGGGCAACTGCTGGTCTTCCATACAACCTCGCCCAGGCCTGCGCCCTGGAGAGTGAAGACTTTCCAGGCACAGATCCATGGTCTCGCAAGACTAACGGATGCCTTTATTTATTATAGGTCCACTTATCTTTATCTTCTTGCTGTGTGCTTCTGACCACTCTGACATCCTTGCTCATTTGAGTGAGCAAATGTTGGCAGCAGACACCAGCCTGGTTCTATGCCTTATCCTACATCAACTATTCAATGATGCCAGACACCCACCCTCACTGCTATGGACCATGGACCAATCACATGCCTGATAGCTGGTTTTCAGCCTGACAGGGTTTCTGGCACCTCCACCTCCCTGTGCACTTTCCTCACACACTATCTATTGATGCTCCATTCTCAAAAGTACATGAGCCACATTCCTGACATTCCACCCCACAACAACTCCACAACTAGAATATCTTCTCTAATATCAACCAGATTCTATCTCTACAGCCACCCAAACTCTCGAACTCCTCCCTAAAGCTATCAGCCAACCAACAACACTACAGTAGTAGATCTGGCTGAGGAAAGGCATTCCTTCACACAGTTTGTGCCAGGCCTGTTCTATCATTTCCCATATTTGTTATAAAAGCAAGGATGTAATAATAAAGCTTTATATGACATTGGTCAGACCACATTTGGAATACTGTGAGCAGTTTTGGGCCCCTTGTCTAAGAAAGGATATGCTGGTATTGAAGAGTATCCCAAGGAGTTATAGAAGAATGATTCCAGGAATGTAAGCTTTAACATATGAGAAGCAGGTTCAATGTTGTCGTTTAAAGTTAAGTTGGAGAGATATATCGACGGGAAGGGAATGGAGGGTTATGGACCGAGTACAGGTCGGTGGGACTAGGTGACAGTAGGAGTTCGGCACAGACTAGAAGAGCCGAGATGGCCTGTTTCCGTGCTGTAATTGTTATATGGTTATATGGTTATAAGCATTTAATGGCTCTAGACCTGTAGATTATGAAGACACGCAGTCCTCTTTTATTGTCATTTAGTAATGCACGCATTAAGAAATGATACAATATTTCCTCCAGTGTGATATCACAAAATACAGGACAGACCAAGGCTAAAAAAACTAACAAAACCACATAATTATAACATATAGTTACAACAGTACAACAATACCATAACTTGATGAAGAAGTCCATGAGCACAGTAAAAAGTTCAAAGTCTCTCAAATGTCCCACATCTCACGCAGATGGGAGAAGGAAGAAAAACTCTCCCTGCTATGCCTGACCACAGTCTGACTCTGAGTCATCCGAAAACTTCAAGCCTTCGATCAGCTCTCCAATACCGAGTACTGAGCGCCATCTCTACCTGAACGATTCGACCTCAATCTCGGTCGCCAACAGCAGGCAAAGCCGGGGATTTTGAGTCCTTCCCTCCGAAAGATTCCCGATCGCACAGTAACAACAGCAGTGAACTGGCGTTTCAGAAATTTCTCCAGATATTCCTCTGTGCTTTCACATCTGTCTCCATCAAATCAGAATTGTCCACGGCCCCTATGTAACGGATACAATATCATTTTTCACCAGAGGGCTGCGCATGCACGGCGCGCTGCTCTCTCTCCTCCCGCCATACTCACCGGAGTTGAGAAGAATGAGTGGGGATCTAATTGAAACCTATTGAATACTGAAAGGTCTAGATAGAGTGGACATGGAAAGGATGTTTCCAATAGTGGGGAAGTCTAGGACCCAAGGACACAGCCTCAGAAAACAAGGACGTCCCTTTAGAACAGAAATGAGGAGGAATTTCTTTAGTCAGAAGGGTACTGAATCTCTGGAATTCATTGCCACAGACAGCTGTGAAGGTAAAGTCATTGGGTAAACTTAAAGCGGAGTTTGAAAGGTACTTGATTAGCAAGGGTGTCAAAGGTTATGGGGAGAAGGCATGAGAATTGGGTTGAGAGAGAAAATAAATCAACCATGATTGAATAGTGGCCTGATTCTGCTCTTATGTCTTATGGTCTCACTGTCCATGAAACCCTCACCTCTTGCCCACGAGTCGGGAGTCAGCAGTGATCTCTGTGTCAGGGACAGAACGGGTGGACACTCCCCAGGCAGTGCTCCCTCCGCAGCATGGTTGAGCAGCTCTGACCATCTCATCCAGTTAGGCCACTCCTGTTAGAGCTAAATTTAATCTCTGCAGCTCTGGACTTGGAAACCTAAAAATAAGTAAAATACTCACCTACATCCTGTTCATCCTGCACGGACATATACACACAGACATCTCACCTGTCCAGAAAGTGCATTTGTAAACCTCTGATCTCCCACTCTTTGGCTGCAATCAAATTTGGATGTGGTGAGTTTACCTGGTGGCAGAAAACTGGGCATACTTAGAGGGAGGGTTTGAGTTTTTAGGCCACAGTATTCCGAATGCACAGAGCACCATCTACTGGAATTTAATAGCACAAATAGAGAAATCAAGCAAAAGGAACTTAGCAAGTCAAGCAGCATCAATGGAAGGAAATAAACAGTTGATATTTCAGGCCAGAACCCTTTATCAGTTCTGAAGTAGAAGTGGAAAATGCAAGATAAGGAAGCAAGCTGGCTAGGTGGTCCCATTCACCCAGACCAAAGCTCAGGAAGGGGAGAAGGATCTGGATGGAAAGTATCCCATGGCTACCATTACACAACAGAACTGCTGCCTCACTACTCCAGTGACCCAGGTTCAAATTTTGACTACAAGTACTTCCTGTGTGGAGTTCATATGTTTTCCTGTGACTGCATCGGTTTCCTCTAGGTGCTCCAGTTTCCTCCCACGCCTTAAAGACAAATTGATTAGTTAATTGACCACCATAAACTGCCTTTAGCGTGAAGGTAAGTTGCGGAATCTGGGACTGGTGAGGAACTGAGGTAGCTGATGAGAATGTAAGGGGAATAAATGGTTCAGAGTATATTTGCATTCAAAGTGAGGACAGCAGAAGACTTTGGAGGAATTAGATAGGCAAGTAAAGGGAAGGATTGGATGTATTAGAGAAACTGAAATGATAGTCACAGATTTCAAGACAAAAATCTATCAGCAATTTTCACATTATTGGATTTGAGGATAGGAATGCAGGTGCAGGAAGTGAGTTTTAAGAAGATGGTTTATAGTGAAGGGATTAACTCTGCAACCCAGAATGGTTTGGGGTTAGTGAGCAGTTTTGATGGAGGTGAACAGGACCTGATGATGCTTCGCATTGATACTGATAAATGACCAAACCGCCACAGTCACAAACTCTGCCACAAATGGTCCCAAGCTCAGCTTCAAAAGAAGGAGGGCTGGGCATGGTGCTAGCAACCCCATCCCATAAAAATCCTGTGCAAAAGAAGCTCCAAAGACCTCATCACTTGGAGAGGAGGAGAAGATAGGCTACCCCTAGAATAACTTGTGTAAGGGGTTTCTTCTTTTATGTTACCACTAAGGCTAATAAAAATGGCTTCTTTGTTATGTTAGAATAAAATGGCTTCTTTGTGATGTTAACTTCTGAGACAGTGGTTCTTTCTCTAGCAGCTTGTTTGGGTTATATTACTGATAATGAGAATTGTATTCATTTGCTAACCAATTGGGATAGATGTTATTCTTTCTCGTGTATCTGTAAGCTATTGTTTTCATGGACATTGGGGCAGAAGGCGTGATGGGACAGAGAGAGGAGATACGATGCTGTAAGCTGGACGATGGAACGGACCCCGTGCAGGAGTCTGAGGCTCAGGGTCTTCAGCGAGGAAAGGAGACGAGGATAGACTCGTGTGGAGCGTCTGGTCGACCACCGTGGTTGGTCTCAGGCGGTGGGTCGAGGGGGTCAGAGGGGATCGAATGGGGGAAAGAAGACTCCGTTAATTGAGCTCCAACGGTTGTGCATGAAGTGGTTAAACTTTGATAAGCTTGGCACCTTTTACTTTCCTTTTATATTGTATCTCTATTAATTACATAATTTTAGTAAATACTTATAAAGTGTAATCATTTAATCACATATGGTGTACTGTTCTGTTATTTGGCGGGGTGGGGTACATCACACAGCATCTACACAAACTCGATTACCCAGCCGAAGGCTGCTCCCCGTAGACGAAAGCGAGCTGAGCGAGCCTAAGGCTTACCAGGGGGCTACACTTGAAAGACTAGCCCAGGAGAGAGGACTCTGGTGAGCTGCTGTTGGCGGCTTATTCCTTGGTAGGTGAGATGGACTTAAACAAAAACACCATAGTTGGAAGAAATGACCAAGGTGAGAGAGGTATTGATCAGGGCAAGACCACCAAATGTGAGAAGACGGAGATAAACTGCTCATAAAGCTATGGCCACCAAAATATCATGGAGGGTTAAAGTTAGATATTTGGAGATTTGAAGATCCTGCTGAAGTATCCTGGGGAGAGTTTGTGAATAGGGACACAGAAGACAGCATCTGCTTGCATATGGAGCAAAAACTGAGCCACTGGAGGAACTCAGTTGATCAGGCAGCATTTGTAGAGGGAAATGGACAGCTGATGGATCAGTTTGAGATCCTTTATCTGGAGTGGAATAACTGAATGTTTTTAATTTCTGAATCATTAATTGTACAGATCAGGGAATAAAAATATACACTATATTCCAGCTGTATTTTTGTGCAATGCTGAATTTATCCTCAGCGATTATAATCAGAGGAAAGTAGAAAACTAAATCATCCAGAGCTGCCATTCATCATCCTAATCCAGCAGTCCTAATGGAGAAGATTCGCACATGGCCTCAGTTCTCCAATTTACTGTAGCACTATTCAGTCAGTGGAAAATTCAGCATTGTCCTCATGGTCTTACATCATAGAGAAAGTCATTTTTATTATTTTGTTACTAATCTTTGGCAATTCCTCAGCCTTTCATTCAAAAACAATGAAGTAATGATATTTAATCAAAATAAAAATGGAAATTATGCTGTGCTGTTTCCATAAAACAACAGATTTTGCATAGTCTAAGTCAGTGATAATAAATGTGATTCTGATTCGAATTCTGAACAGCTGGAAACTCTCAACAGGTCAAACAGCATCTGCAGAAAAAGATTATAGATCAAAGGCATCAGGAGCAAATAAATATTTAAAGATTTAAATATATTGAAGAGCATTTCTGAGTCAGATGAACAATATACTTTGGTTCAAAGCTGAAGAATTTGTGGAACAGACTGCAATCTAGTGGTGGAAGTAATAATTTCATAAAGCAATCAGCAAAGAGCTTTACCATCACATTGCAATAACCTGCTGTGTGATTAACAGAATGATGCTAGTCTGAGAATGTAACACTGTGAGAAATAGGGTCAGCATAAGCTATACAGCAAAGTTGAAATAGCAGAATGATTGGCATATAGGGGTTTTGTATTGAAATTGCATAGGAGACTGATGAGACTGCATGTAGAGTATTGTCTAAAGGTCTTGTCTTCTTACCAAAGGAAAGATATACTTGCTATCGAAGAAGATTACAGAATTGATTTTTGGGATGGAGGATTGTCCTCTAAGGAAAGATTAAGCAGACCACATTCATACTATTTCAAGTTCATAAGCATCAAAGCCGATCTCAGTGAAATATATTATTTTGGGATTTGGCATGGTAGAAATGAGTATAGTACTTCCTCCATGGGGGCTGTCTAGAACCAAGGAGGAGCTGGCCACTCAAGACAGAAACTAGACAAAAATTTTTCATCTGGTATATTGAATTTTTGGAGCTCTCCATGCAAGAGGATTATGGAAGTCTGTTATGAATTGGACAGGTCATAACATATCTTCCCCAAGTTATGACAGGGTTTCTGTTCTTGGGAACCATTTGCAACCAAACAGTTTGTATGTCTGAAAAACAGTCACCTGGCAAGATATTTAAGGAGAGACATAGGCCAAACAATGACAACATGTAGTTAAACCAGGATTCTTAACTCATTCAGATCTCTCTGGAAGATGCAATGATATCTGCATGAACTGAGTTCCCACAGGGAGCTGTCCACAGAATCCAGCAAATCCATCTGATGATCTCCCAAACTCTCGCCCACATGTACAATCCTGATGGAGAGTCTTGGCTCAACACATCAACTGTTTGTTCCTCTCCATGGAAGCACTTTATGTGGGTTACTCTGGATTTCCAGCATCTGCAGAATCTGTTGTATTTTTCATATCTACAGATGATACGTAGATAAAGCATTCATGAGCTAGGGAGAATCTGCAGCTAAGTGCATACAATATTTGGTAGATGCTGAACTATTAAGAGAATTAAGGGGGTAGTACAGGTCAATATCTTAATGAATACTAGAACGTGCATGGGCAGTCAATAGTCTATACTTGCTTTTAAGCCTTATGATCTTTTACTCTGTGCATTTTCCTCCTTACCTTCATATGCTTAATTTGGAATTGGAATTGGAGTTGTCACATATACCAAGACACAGTGAGTAGCTTTTTCTCCATATTGTTTGTACAAATCAAAGCAGTACACAGAGCACTGAGTCAGCACAAAGTAAAACAATAACAGAATGCAGAAGAAAGTGCAGCAACTACAAAAAATGTTGTACAGGTAAACAATAAGGTGCAAGATCATAACAAGGTGGATTGTGAAGATAAGGGTTATCATTGGGAACAATTATTACAGTGGGATAGAAGCTGTTCTTGAGTCTGATAGTGTGTGCTTTCTACCCAATGGGCGAAGGGAGAAGAGAAAACGTCTGGGGTGATTGACGTCTTTGATTATGCTGGTTGCTTTTCTGGGGAACCAAGAAGTATAGTCAGAGTCCATGGAGGGAGGTTGGTTTCCATGTTGTGCCAGACTGTGTCTCCTTGCCATTTCTTGCAGTCACCAGCAGAGCACTTGCCATTCCAAGCTGTGACACAACCAGACTGGATACTTTCTATGGTGCATTGATAAAAATTGAGAATGGTCAATGGGTACATGCCAAGTTTCTTTGGCCTCCTGAGGAGGTATATGCATTGGTAAGTGCTCTTGGTTGTAGAGTCTAGGTGGTTCAATCGGACAGGCTACTGGTGATGTTTGCTCCTGAAATTTTCAAAAATATTGTCACCTTGCCTGTATGAGGCCTCCGCTGGTCAGAGCTGACCATGGAAATTGCATCCTAGCTGTCTAGCTACACGAGCCTGGACAATGCAATATGGAGAGCAAGCTGTAACCCATGTAGCAAGCTCTCCCTCTCCACACAACTGAGGGACCCAAAGGAATGGCAGGAACTGATACAGTTTGGTACCAGCAACATCGCAGGAGTTGCCAGTCAGCATTGAACTCAATGTAGGACCGCCTTAGGAACTCTAGCTCTGGATTCCTTCCTAGGGGTTTACTCCCAAAGCCTTCCCCACGAGTGGGTATAACCACAAGGCAGTGTAGGAATAAGATCAGAGTTTTCCTTCTCCTAGATGAGCTGCCAACCACAGCTGAAGAGCCCCATCTGCTCAAAGTGACTGGTTTTTAAGGTGCCGTAATCTGCCTTTTCCCCTTCTCCCATCAGTAGAAATGATTCTGCTGGATTTAGTAGCCAAGCCACACATGAAGGCCAGGAGCTGGACTTGGTTGTCAGAGGCTATTTGAGGCACACAACATTGGGAGCATTTAATAGGTGGTGGGAGCTTATCCCCACTACCACCCCCGGCTATAACAACCTTAAGGAACTGTCTAAGTATAAATAATATTCAGCACACATCCAGCTTTTGAGTGGGATGTGTATTCAGTATCATCATTATGACAGGGATTCATTATAATATGCAACGTTATAATTATTAATCAATGGTAACGCACTGTCAACTAAACAGAGAAGGCAGTCACAAGATTCACTCCAGTCAACAGATAATACGCATGCATTAGATGCAGCATACAATAAGAAGTTGACATAAATAGCCACTATTTAAATCTAGTCAGCCAACAATCTTTAATATTGGAAACTGTAGAGGGCATGCCTTCAACCATGAAGATAAAGATACACAAAATCTTTCATTTTGCTAATTGGCAATCAATCATAAAGTGCCCAATTTTAAAAAAGAAATGATCAAATGATTGGAAAATCTTTTAACAAGAGGCAGAAAATCATTGACTGTCATGCTAATAGAATATTAACTGAGATTGTCAGTAAGCGTGAATCAACAATAACAAATGTCTATAGTTATCTGTTGAAAGTTGACAGTTAATTCAACACTGTTGCTATTACACAAATTGATCTGCAAGTAAATGCAAGAAGAAATATTCTGTAAATCCTGTGCTGACCAAATTATGCTGTTTTGCCATCAAAATGATTTCTTATGTTAACCTCCCTGGGATATTATTTTCAGAAGGCCTTTGACAAGGTGCCACACATGAGGCTACTCAACAAGGTAAGAGCCCATGGAATTACGGGAAAGTTACATAAGTGGATAGAGCGTTGGCTGATTGGCAGGAAACAGAGAGTGGGAATAAAGGAATCCTATTCTGGTTGGCTGCTGGTTACCAGTGGTGTTCCACAGGGGTCCATGTTGGGACCGCTTCTTTTCACATTGTACATCAACGATTTGGATTATGGAATAGATGGCTTTGTGGCTAAGTTTGCTGATGATATGAAGATAGGTGGAGGGGCTGGTAGTGCTAAGGAAACGGGAAGTCTGCAGAGAGACTTGGATAGATTGGAAGAATGGGCAAAGAAGTGGCAAATGAAATACAATGTTGGAAAGTGTATGGTTATGCACTTTGGCAGAAGAAATAAATGGGCAGACTATTATTTAAATGGGGAAAGAATTCAAAGTTCTGAGATGCAATGGGACTTGGGAGTCCTCGTACAGGATACCCTTAAGGTTAACCTCCAGGTTGAGTCGGTAGTGAAGAAGGCGAATGCAATGTTGGCATTCATTTCTAGAGGAATAGAGTATAGGAGCAGGGGTGTGATGTTGAGGCTCTATAAGGCCCTAGTCAGACCTCACTTGGAGTACTGTGGGCAGTTTTGGTCTCCTTATTTAAGAAAGGTTGTGCTGATGTTGGAGAGGGTACAGAGAAGATTCACTAGAATGATTCCGGGAATGAGAGGGTTAACATATGAGGAACGTTTGTCCGCTCTTGGACTGTATTCCTTGGAGTTTAGAAGAATGAGGGGAGACCTCATAGAAACATTTCGAATGTTGAAAGGCATGGACAGAGTGGATGTGGCAAAGTTGTTTCCCATGATGGGGGAGTTTAGTACGAGAGGGCATGACTTAAGGATTGAAGGGCACCCATTCAGAACAGAAACGCGAGGAAATTTTTTTAGTCAGAGGGTGGTGAATCTATGGAATTTCTTGCCACAGGCAGCAGTGGAGGCCAAGTCATTGGGTGTATTTAAGGCAGAGATTGATAGGTATCTGAGTAGCCAGGGCATCAAAGGTTATGGTGAGAAGGCGGGGGAGTGGGACAAAATGGAAGAATGGATCAGGTCATGATAAAATGGCGGAGCAGACTCGACGGGCCAAATGGCCGACTTCTGCTCCTTTGTCTTATGGTCTTAATGAAATTTCCTCATGTGCTTCAATTGTTGTGTTAGCTATTCATCTAAAAGTCAAGTATAATAAATAAGTGCCACAAGTATTATAAGTTCTACTGTCAGCATCATTAGCAACAGGCATATATGTTTAATGATAACAAAAAGACTTAGATTATTTTAAGAAAATTGAAATGCTGCAGGTGTATGGATGGCAGCCTACTGTGGGATAATACCAAGTATGAAAATTATCTTGTTCAATCAGTTACCAGGGTAAAGGATAAAAATGGTACAGAAAACACAAACCTGGAAGCATTTGTGGGGGAAAATACAACCAAATCAACATTCTACATCAATGATATTACATCAGAATCAACATTAACCTGAAATGTTAATTCTCAATGTCAAATTTGAGCTTATTGTCATATGGACAAGTACCATGAATGCACTGATGCACTGAAAGTGTTACTAGAAGCAAATTTCACAGGCACATAGCATCATATAAGCACATTCATAAGAGAAAATAAACATAAATTACATATAATTTTTAGAAAAAAGAACATAATTACAAGAACACGTTAGAACAAGAAAAATCCATTTTAGTGCAAAATGAATAGTGTAAAATGCAAAATGAGCTCATAGTGTTGCTAGGGCTACGCTGACTAGTTCAAGAACTGAACAGCTGAAGGGAAGTAGCTGTTCTTGAGCAGAGTGATGTGGGACTTCAGGCTTCTGTACACCCTGACTGATGGCAACTGCAAGAAGATGGCATGGTCTAGATCATTGATGAGGCAGTGCATTCTATGGATACTACTGACGGTGAGGAGGACAGTGCCTGTGATATACTGGGCTGAGTCCATTACTCTCTGCAGCTTCTTGCATTCTTGTGCATTTGAATTGCAGTAACAGAGTATGATGCTACTATTCAGGAAAGTTACACGAGTACATCTATGTAAGAGAGTGCTAGAAGGCTCCGTGATAAGCCAAACCTCCTAAGAAAGTAAGACACTGGCACCATTTTCTTGTGATTGCCTCTAGCGTATGTGCTGGTCCTAGAACAGGTCATAAGGTATGTTAATACCCAGCAATTTAAAGTTATTGACTCTCTCTGCCACTGCTCCCCCAGTGTAGACTGGTGCATGATCGTCTTTCTTGCTTTTCCAGAGGTCAACAATCGGCTCTTTTACTGATGTTCAGCAAGAGGTATTTGTTGCTGCATCAATTACCAGATGTCTTATCTTACTCCAGTAAGCTGAATTTTCACTACCTATCATTTATCCAACAACCGTGTTGTTGGCAAACTTGTTTATGACGTAGGAGATGTGCCTAGTCACACAACAATTTGTGCATAAAAGGTAGGGAAGAGGGCTAAGTGCACAGCCTTAAAGTGAACCTATGTTGATGGTCAGCGAGAAGGAGATATCGTCACCAATCCTCACTGACTAAAGACTGCCAATGGGGAAGCCAAGTATTCGGCTGAAGACAGCTCTGGGTACAGAGGCCCAAGTCTTGATGCTTGAAGATGAGTTTTGCTGGGATGGTTGTGTTAAACACCAAGCTGTAGTCAATGAACATCAGCCTTTTTATCTGCACATGATATTTTTCGGATACCTTTGTTGGGATAAAGTAATTCACACAGATGGTGTAAAAGTTTCTGGGACATAAATCCCAGGCACCCAAAGTTAATGCTGTGAGGGCTACTCTCTGAGTGCACAAATATTCCAATTATTGATTGAACAATGAAACTTGTGAGCAGGTTTGATATGCTAACTGACAAGCTCCATTTAGTCTATAAGCTTCCTTGAACTCAATCATAATGCTGCAAATAACTTAACTAGTGTTGTCTGGTTTGTTGCAGGCCAATTAACAGAACTCTGTTGTCTTATGTTGATTAAATATAGGCTTATAAGACCTCATTTTTTACTTGCTAACAACAAGTAACTGAACAATGAATATTGGTTAGAAGCTTAACTTTGTCAAAAACAACTCTGACCTTTTGGTAAGGTCCTGCTGCTGTGTTTGAAAGCCAAGTTTGGCAATAAGCCTATTGGGCCCAGGAAAGTGAATATCCTTCACAGCTTCATAGTCTGAGTTTCTATTGTCTAGGTGGTCCAGAGCAGAGTGGAAATTATTGATAGAGAGTAGTTGCTGTCAGGCACGTCCACGTTGGACATGTGAGAATTGCTTAAAACCAGCTAATCAGAGTTCAAAATTAGCATTTTCTGGTAATGAGTGAGGAATATCCAGGGAGGCAGACAATTTCATGAAGTTTAAGAGGCTTTTAGATAGACACATAAATATGAAAGAGATGGAGGGCTATGTCTGATACACAGAGGGAGGATATTTACTATAAATTGGTGTCAAGATCACACAGTATCATGGCCCAAATGGCCGTTCCAAAGCTGTATGGTTCAGTGATCTACATCTAACCCAGTTCTGTGAGTTTGATCAATAAATAATCTGCTGGAGGAACTCAGTAGATCGGGTAACATCTGTTGGGGGGAAATGAATTGTCAATATGCTGGGTCAGAACTTTGCATTATTCTGTCCTGACACAGAGCTTGTATCTTTACTGAATGAGTCTATGACTCTACTATAAATTACCCTTGGAGTAGGTAAGTTACAAAATAATCATGGAGAGAGGGTTAAGTGTGTGAGAGAGAATGAGTTGCATTGGTACAGGGAAATAAGGCAAATTGCTGTTGCACCGGAAGTGTGTCTTTAGAAAACCTTGAATAGTGGGAGGGTGAAGGGCAGGCAGTGTGTGTACTGTTCAGAGAGAGTAATCTGCTATTGGGTGAGGAGAATATATTGGGATGATTCAAAAGTTACAATGGGAAGTTTCATTACTGAATGTTGATGGAGAGGGGGAGATGCATTTGATGATAGCAAAGCACTGGAGTAAATGTAAACATAGAAAAGGATATGTTATATATGGAAAAAGGATGTAGAACGTGAGAAAGAAAATTCCATTTTGGTTCTGGAAGGGAATGAAGATAGGGCAAGGGAGAAGTGAGTTGGACACAGCTGATGGTTCTCTCAACTACCTTAGAAAAAAGTGAAAGGCACATTAGGGCAATAGAATGAAAAGTAGCATTGCTATAAGTGCAAAATTACTCCATTTCATTCCTTATTTTGTTAAGGATAATTCTTGTGACAATATAACCCCTCCTTCTTTGGTTCCTTACTGAAACAGACACCATGGTCTCAAATCCATCTAAATAGTTGATACAAGAAATACAATGTCAGATATGACATCAAGGTATGAGACTGGACATTTCTTCCCTGTCTTAAAGGATGCATGAAACAACATGGATCATATTTATCCACATTTGTACTTCTGCTGAGATTTGATCCGAACCAGGACAAACATCCAAATTATTTACATCCTTTAAATGTAGTTGAAGGTGGATAGGAACCAGAGCACCAGAACAAATAGTGGAGTAGTTGGAGTGGAGAAAACTGTTGTTAAGACTATATACAGAATCAGGAATTAAAGGGTTGAACATGGTGTGACTAATATTTTGAGCTAATTAAATTACAATACAAGGAGTATTGTAGATGGATGAGATTTAGAGGAGAAAGTTTGTGGAGAGATCACAAACTATTGCAAGAAACATAAGGTTGTGATAGTAGGTAGTTTTAACTTCAGGCATTTTGTCTGGAATGCCCATACTATAAAAGGACTGGATGGGAAAGAGTTTAGGAAACCTGTTCAGGAAAGTTTCCTTAATCAGGACATAGAAATCCCAACTAGAGAGAGTGCAATATGAGCCCTCTATCAGGGAATGGAACAGGACAGGTGATAAAAGTTCAAAGTTCAAAGTAAATTTATTATCAAAGTACATATATGTCAGTATATGCAACCTTGAGATTCATTTTCTTGTGGGCATAATAAATCCATAATAGAATAATAACCAAAATATAATTAATGAAAAAATGCACCAATTTGGCATTCAACCAGAGTGCAAAAGATGACAAACTGTGCAAATATAAAAAGAAAGATGCAAGAAAGATGAAAGAAATAATAATATTAAATGATTAAGCAAAAAATATGTGAGAACATGAGATGAAGAGTCCTTGAAAGTGAGGACCTGAGAAATCGGGAAAGATTGACTAGGTTAGGACTTAATTCCCTGGAATGTAGAAGACTGAGGGGAGATTTGATAGAGATATACAAAATTATGAGGGGTGTAGATAGGATAAATGCAGTCAGGCTTTCCCCACTGAAATTGCGTGAGACTAGAACTAGAGGACATGGTTTAAGGGTGAAAGGTAAAATGTTTAAGGGGAACTTCTTCACTCAGAGGGTGGTGAGAGTGTGGAACAACCTGCCAGCACAACTGGTAGATGCAGGTTTGATTTCAACATATGAGAGAAATTTGGGTAAGTACATGAATGGTACGAGTATAGTCCGGGTGCAGGTCGATGCGATTAGCCAGATTAATGTTTCGGCACAGACTAGATGAGCTGAAGTACCCGTTTCCGTGCTGTAGTGTGCTATGACTCTATGACTCTAAATTTTACAAGGTGACAATGTCACCTATTCTTTAAACTGAGGATATTCAGAATTTATTCAGGATTATGTATAGCATGTGTTCAATCTTCTGAGTAAAAATTGCACATAAATTAAGTTAATTTAAGTAGAACAGAATATATTATCATGTGCACCTCTACTCAGTGTTCCTAACAAAAAACAAGTTGTATTATTGAGCCAAGTCTTGCTGCCTGTAGCCAGATGTTCCAAAGAGGTAATCGGCCATTCACATTAAAGCAAAGCTGTAACTTGGTGCAAGACTAGAGAAGCCTTAAAATGGGGCGGTTAAGGAATTTTGCTTTAGTCTAATGTTGCTAATGATATGTAAACCATGTTTCATCTATTTTAAATTAACTTTTTTTATATTTAAAATGGTCAGAGTCACTTAAAATAATTAACAGTTGTTCACAGTTTTGACAGAAGGCAAAGTTTTGTATCCAGCTTTGCCTTCTAGCAGGGGCTATCAGGGTATTCAGGGCTGGAACTCGTGGCAATGCTGTCTGAGGTGTAGTTACCATTGAGATATCACTGTACTTTGCCAGTGCCTCCAAAATCCAAGGGCCCAGCAGAATTCCAGCTTGACATCCCTACCAGTAAGTGGAGCCATGGGGAGAGCATAGAAAGCGAGTCCAAAATGCAGACTACATCTGGGAAGCTTCCCTGAATTGACTCTATTCAGTGGCGTAAACGAGCTGATCACAAGTTGCCAATATATTTTAGATCCATTGATATAAAGCAGGTATTAATTGCTTGGAAAGCAGTTTATATTTTTTGAACGTTTGTGAAATTTTGAGAAAGCTCATTTTATGTCTTTATATGTTGGCAAAGCATTTCTGTGGAAAGATCTTGTTCAGACCCAAATGATTTATTTATTATTATTTATTTAGAGATACAGCTTGGTAACAGGACCTTCCGGCCCAATGAGCCTGCGCTGCCCAATTACTACTAACCTGTATGTCTTTGGGATGTGAGAGGAAACCGGAACACCCAGAAGGAACACGTGGAGAAAACGTACAAACCCCTGACAGAGAGTGGCAGGAATTGAACCTGGATCACTGGAGTGATCTATTTTGCTTCTCAGGCAAAATGTGAAGTGCTTCATCACCAACCTCTCAATACACTTCATCGCTGTTGATGTAAGTACTGCTGGACGACAGTCATTGAGGCAAGTTACCACATTCTTCTCAGGCACCAACATAATTGACACTGCCAAAGCAAGAGGTTATAGATACTGGTGGACACTCCGGCCAGTTGATCAGCACAGGTCTTTAGTACTCGGCCAGGTACCCCATCTGGGTCAGATGCTCTCCTGAAAGATGCTTTCACGTTAACCTCAGAGACTGAAATCAGAGGGCCGTTGAGGTTGTGGGAATTCTAGAAGGTTCCTCCATATCTTGATGGTTAAAGCGAGCATAGAAAGCAATGACCTCATCTGGAAGTGAAGCCCTGTTGTCACCTATGTTGCTTGATTTCACTTTGTAAAAAAGTAATAGCATTCAAGTCTTACCACAGCTGTCAAGCATCCTTCGTTGCTTCACGTTTAGCTTGGAATTGCCACTTCACCCGTGAGATGAATTTCCGGAGATTGTACCCAGACCTCTTGTAACTCTCTTAGTCACCAGACTTGAATGCCT